>NC_087344.1:201803223-202106253 GCF_030014295.1 Loxodonta africana | reverse complement strand
AGAGAACCATAAGGAAAGACCTCATCTACACCTGTCGGGATAATAAAGATTGCCTCATTGACAAGCGCCAGCGAAATCGCTGCCAGTACTGTCGCTATCAGAAGTGCCTTGTCATGGGCATGAAGAGGGAAGGTGAGTGCTCCCCTCCCTGCTCCACTCAAGGGAGCCCAGTGTGCATCTAAATAGCAGTGGGAGACAAATTTGGTGTGTAAGAGAGATTCCTGCTGAGTTGAACCCCATGGGAAGGAGACGTTTGGAGAGGAAGGACTTTGGGCACTACAATTTCCCAAGCGTTGCAACTGAGTGTCCCCTTCACCCTAGGAAATGTGTATTCTTACAGCCAAGAGCAAGTCCCTGGGTGGTGCAAACGGTAAGCACACAGCTACTAACTGAAAGGTTGGCAGTCAAACCTACCCAGAGGCGCTTTGGTAGAAAGACTTGGCTCTCTACTTCCCAAAGATCACAGCCATGAAAACTCTATGGAGCACAGTTGTACTCGGAAACACAGGGGGTTGTTGAGTCAGAACTGACCCATGCAGCTGGTACAGCAAAGAGGGCTAGAGATATTCTTTCCTGGAACCCCGACGATGGTCCCCTGAGTGGGCTATCACCAAACTAGGTCTCGTCCCTTGTTCTTCCAGTAGCCAGGCAGCAACTCTCAGAGCTGTGGGGTCCAGGTCCTTGTGCGCTGTCCTACCAATGGAATGCTGGACTGACCTTTAGGGTGGAGCTGACTTCTCCCCTATTACCAGAGGTCTCACCCTGGGAAAACCTGCTGGTTTGATTTCACTCCCCTGGCTTTTCTATCTTGGCCTACTATAAATCCTTTGTGATTGGTATATTCCATGGTATTTTGGAATGATTAGCATTACCCAGGTCTGACAAAACCAGCCTTATTCAGAGACCTTCACTGTGCATTCAAATCGTTACATCTTTCAATTCATAGTGTGGGTTAGCTGGATTGTTCTAGAGTCAAAAAAAATTTTTTTTGAAAATGTTTTCTATTCCTGTAAAATTTCAAAAAGTCTTTCTTTTAAGTAACAAATAAATTTACATGGGCAGTTAATTAACTAATGAATTCAACAGGTTTATGGTGTAAGCAGTGAATAGTAATAAAGTTTGGAGTAAGGAAGTCCTGCCTTTCTGCAGGAAATGGGAACAGGGAGTTTAGTCAGTCCTGGTTGGCTCCTCATTCTTGAAGAGCTTTTTTTCTGTGAGAAGGGTTCTGCCTGAAAAGACCAGTTTGAGGGAAAAAGTTCTTTGACCCCTGCTAAGAGGGAATGACACCAACCAAAATGGTCTTCCTAGAATCCTAGTTGTCAGAGCTAGAGGCGGCCCTTCAGAATCATTTAGTTAACCCTAATCATTTCTACTCATAGCTGTGAGTCGGAATTGACTCAACAGCAATGGGTTTTGTTTTGTTGTTGTTCTTTTTTGGAATCATACTACTACGGGTCAGTGTTGGTTCAGTGGTAGAATTCTTGTCTATCTAGGAGGAATCTTAAAAGTGACAGATCCACACCTGAGCTCCTGATAATCTGCCCTCCACAACCTGTTCATCACGCCATCTTCCCCAAGTCAGAAAATGGCCATTCCAGTTTTTAGTTGCTCAGACCAGAAACCTTTGTCTCCTCTTTTTCACACACCACGTTCATTAGGTAAGGGACTACCTGTACTTATTTATCTCCATGACAGCAGGGGTTTTATCTGCTTTTTTTATTTCACTACTGTATCACCAGTGTGGAGCAGCTGGTGGATTCAAACTGCTGACCTTTTGGTTAACAGTCACAGCTCCTAACCACTGCGACACCAGGGCTCTGTCTATCACATAGTAAGCATTTAATAAATAATTATTAAACAAATGAATAAATGAATGAATGGTTTAAACTAAATGTACCCAGCTGGGATCAGAAGTTTTAGCAATGCAGGTGCTCCTGAAATGACTCGTTCATTCATTCTATCATTCATGGTGCCATTAGTTGAGTGCCTACTTTGCACATATGTCATATTTGCTGTGGGAGAGTCAATGATCTTACAGACTGGATTATATGATCTGAAAATCCAGCTGGTGGAGACTGTCTTCTTTCCATCAGGATAGAATTGTTACTCTTTGTAGTCTCCATCCCAATGATAGTAACAAAATAAGATTAGTGACAACAAAGTCTGACTTCCATCAGCAAGGGCATGGTGGCTACAAGGGTTATTATTTACTCTCAGGATAGATAAGCTTCAAGTTGACTTGGAAAAATAAAATTTTCATTAAGCATGTGAGATTGAATTAAGGGAACATGAACAGCCTCAACTAGAGAAGTTTCGTTTCTACTTCCTCCCCGTTAGTCTAAATCCATCTCCGAAAACTCAACCTGAATATTCCCCAGCTTGATTAGGGTCAGAGTGGTCCACAAGTCAAATGGCTAGGAGAGTGGTTCTTTCATTAAATATATAATAATAACGAACCAAAACCAAACCCATTGCTGTTGAGTCAATTCTGACTCATAGTGACCCTATAAGACAGAGTAGAACTGCCCATAGTGTTTCCAAGGAGCACCTGATAATAATAAGGGGCATGTGAATTGTAGAGCCTGGGAAGTCCTTCTTTTAAACCTAGAACTGCTCTGATTCTTTCTTAGAAAATTGGGTCCAGTTTTGGCTCCTGCATTTTTTTAAAAGAATGTGGAGAAACAGGAGCAATAAAAAGCTGAGTGATAAAAAAGAGGAGGAAAGGGGCTTTTAGAGGAATTTCTCGATGAGTTGGTACCATTTATTTTTTTTTTACCCTGGCAAAGAGAAAGTCAAAAAGTGAGTCAGTTTCTCATCATATGCTGTGAGGGTCATTTCCCACAGGCTGTGGGATGGCCTTTCCTTTACCACCATCGTTTCTGGCCTTGATTTACAGAATTTAGGGGCTTAGTTTGGAGACTTTCTTGAGGAGAACAATGATAAAATCATGAAACTAAGAGAGACTGTGGAATTTATGTCCCTAGAGAGTTGGATAGATAGAAAGAGATGGGATTAGGTTGGATCTGAATTCACCTACTGGGGACCAGGGATTAGGGCCTGTTACCCTTTTAAGGTACACAATGTTATAGCTGCAACAGACCCTTGGTATTCTCTAACATAACACATTCATTGCCTGAAAGATGAAACAGAGGTTCAGAGAGGCTAGGGGCCTGCCCATACTTACACAATGAGCTAAAGGCAGCACCTTTATAGGACCAGGACTCTCTGATTCCCAGGCCACCAAACAATCTTTGGGACTCTGAGCAAGTCTATTCCCATGGTTTCTGGTCAAATGTGTTTAGTTTCAAGGCTAGAAAATGGATTGTCTTTGAGGAAATTTGTGTGCAGCGGTTCACATCCTTGAGCCCCGTGTGGTGTTTATTAATATAATTAGCCAAGCATCCTGGAGGCAGTACAGAGAGGCTAGAGGTGAACCTGGGAGGTAACTTCAGGCAGGCTACCTAACTTCTCTGTGCCTTATAGTACCTGATTAAGGGTTGTTGTGAGGACTAAGTGAAATATAACCTACGTAAAGTGTTAAACATAATCCCCTGACACAGAGAAAGAGCTCCACAATTTTAGCTATTGTAGCAAATGCATGGTAAGTGTATGGTGAGTGAATGGACACAATCCTGTTGTAAGGCAGGAGTTCGGTACCATTTTAGATCAACCAATGTCCCCTGGACGTGCCCTGATGTACAGAGTGACAGTAGCCCAGAATGTCTGCCACATAGAGGATATCCTCCAATAACAGATACATAACTCTTCTCTTAGGACAGCAAGATCTACGTACAGAGAGGACACATGTCCGGCAAAGGGGCTCTCAATGGCAAAATCAGAATTGGAATCTAATGTTCTGAACCCAAGGCTTGAACGCTGTTTTCTTTGAGTGTTACAAATATGTAGAAGAAATCAGTAGAGAACCACCAAAAAACTTAATTTAGTTTGCTTTTCCCCATGTTTTAAGATATTTTTAACACAAATAAAAGTCCATTAGCCCATCATTTAAAAAAATGAATACAAGAAACATTCAACTTTATCTACTAAATTCAACTGATAATAATAATAATAAAAACATACAGTTCTTGCATGTTGTCAGTGAATGAAGACTGACAAAGTGGACAGAAAGAAAGGACGAGAGAAGAAGAGAGACAAGGAGAGGAAGGAAGAGGCCAAATAGGGAAATGGAGAAAAGACTAAAGACAAGCCCAAGGGAGTAAAGAGAGACAAAGCGAAGGGGAAAGTAACCACTTTTTACTGAACTTTATAATTGTTTTATTTAATCCTCACAAACTCAGTTAAGTATTATAATTTCTACTTTACAGATAGGGAAGCTAGGCTAAGTAGTGTGTCTGATGTAATTTAGCTAGTAAATGGTAGAGCTACATTTTTTAAAAAATAATTTTTATTGTGCTTTAAGTGAAAGTTTACAAATCAAGTCAGTCTGTCACCTATAAGCTTATATACACCTTACTCCATACTCCCACTTACTCTCCTCCTAATGAGTCAGCCCACTCCCTCCTTCCAGTCTCTCCTTTCGTGACAATTTTGCCAGTTTCTAACCCTCTCTACCCTCCTATCTCCCCTCCAGACAGGAGATGCCAACACAGTCTCAAGTGTCCACCCGATACAAGTAGCTCACTCTTCACCAGCATCTCTCTCCAACCCATTGTCCAGTCCCTTCCATGTCCGATGAGTTGTCTTCAGGCATGGTTCCTGTCCTGGGCCAACATAAGGTTTGGGGACCAAGACCGCCGGGATTCTTCTAGTCCCAGTCAGACCATTAAGTCTGGTCTTTTTACAAGAATTTGGGGTCTGCATCCCACTAATCTCCTGCTCCCTCAGGGGTTCTCTGCTGTGCTCCCTGTCAGGGCAGTCATTGGTTGTGGCCGGGCACCATCTAGTTCTTCTGGTCTCAGGATAATGTAAATCTCTGGTTCATGTGGGCCTTTCTGTCTCTTGGGCTCATAGTTATCATGTGACCTTGGTGTTCTTCATTCTCCTTTGATCCAGGTGGGTTGAGACCAATTGATGCATCTTAGATGGCCGCTTGTTAGCATTTAAGACCCCAGACGCCACACTTCAGAGTGGGATGCAGAATGTTTTCATAATAGAATTATTTTGCCAATTGACTTAGAAGTCCCCTTAAGCCATAGTCCCCAAACCCCCGCCCTTGCTCCGCTGATCTTCGAAGCATTCAGTTTATCCTGGAAACTTCTTTGCTTTTGGTCCAGTCCCGTTGAGCTGACCTTCCCTGTATTGAGTATTGTCCTTCCCTTCACCTAAAGTAGTTCTTATCTATTAACTAATCAGTAGGTAACCCTCTCCCACCCTCCCCCCCCACCTCGTAACCACAAAAGTATGTGTTCTTCTCAGTTTATACTATTTCTCAAGATCTTATAATAGTGGTCTTATACAATATTTGTCCTTTTGCCTCTGACTAATTTCACTCGGCATAATGCCTTCCAGATTCCTCCATGTTATGAAATGTTTCACAGATTCGTCACTGTTCTTTATCGATGCGTAGTATTCCATTGTGTGAATATACCATAATTTATTTATCCATTCATCTGTTGATGGACACCTTGGTTGCTTCCATGTTTTTGCTATTGTGAACAGTGCTGCAATAAACATGGGTGTGCATGTATCTGTTTGTGTGAAGGCTCTTATTTCTCTAGGGTATATTCCGAGGAGTGGGATTTCTGGGTTGTATGGTAGTTCTATTTCTAACTTTTTAAGAAAACGCCAGATAGATTTCCAAAGTGGTTGTACCATTTTACATTCCCACCAGCAGTGTATAAGAGTTCCAATCTCTCCGCAGCCTCTCCAACATTTATTATTTTGTGTTTTGGGGATTAATGCCAGCCTTGTTGGAGCGAGATGGAATCTCATCGTAGTTTTAATTTGCATTTCTCTAATGGCTAATGATCGAGAGCATTTTCTCATGTATCTGTTAGCTGCCTGAATATCTTCTTTAGTGAAGTGTGTGTTCATATCCTTTGCCCACTTCTTGATTGGGTTGTTTGTCTTTTTGTGGTTGAGTTTTAATTTAACAGAATCATATAGATTTTAGAGATCAGGCGCTGGTCGGAGATGTCATAGCTGAAAATTTTTTCCCAGTCTGTAGGCAGTCTTTTCACTCTTTTGGTGAAGTCTTTAGATGAGCATAGGTGTTTGATTTTTAGGAGCTCCCAGTTATCGGGTTTCTCTTCGTCATTTTTGGTAATGTTTTGTATTCTGTTTATGCCTTGTATTAGGGCTCCTAAGGTTGTCCCTATTTTTTCTTCCATGGTCTTTATCGTTTTAGTCTTTATGTTTAGGTCTTTGATCCACTTGGAGTTAGTTTTTGTGCATGGTGTGAGGTATGGGTCCTGTTGCATTTTTTTTGCAAATGGATATCCAGTTATGCCAGCACCATTTGTTAAAAAGACTATCTTTTCCCCAATTAACTGACACTGGGCCTTTGTCAAATATCAGCTGCTCATATGTGGATAGATTTATGTCAGGGTTCTCAATTCTGTTCCATTGGTCTATGTGCCTGTTGTACCTGTACCAGGCTGTTTTGACTACTGTGGCTATATAATATGTTCTAAAATCAAGTAGAGTGAGGCCTCCCACTTTCTTCTTCTTTTTCAGTAATGCTTTACTTATCCCGGGCTTCTTTCCCTTCCATATGAAGTTGGTGATTTGTTTCTCCATCACATTAAAAAATGTCATTGGAATTTGGATCGGAAGTGCATTGTATGTATAGATGGCTTTTGGTAGAATAGACATTTTTACTATGTTAAGTCTTCCTATCCATAAGCAAGGTATGTTTTTCCACTTAAGTAGGTCCTTTTTAGTTTCTTGCACTAGTACTTTGTAATTTTCTTTGTATAGGTCTTTTACATCTTTGGTAAGATTTTTCCTAAGTATTTTATCTTCTTGGGGGCTACTGTGAATGGTATTGATTTGGTGATTTCCTCTTTGATGTTCTTTTTGTTGATGTAGAGGAATCCAAGTGATTTTTGTATATTTATCTTATAACCTGAGACTCTGCCAAACTCTTCTATTAGTTTCAGTAGTTTTCTGGAGGATTCCTTAGGGTTTTCTGTGTATAAGATCATGTCATCTGCAAATAGAGATAATTTTACTTCCTCCTTGCCAATCCGGATGCCCTTTATTTCTTTGTCTAGCCTAATTGCTCTGGCTAGTACCTCTAGCACAATGTTAAATAAGAGCAGCGATAAAGGGCATCCTTGTCTGGTTCCCGTTCTCAAGGGAAATGCTTTCAGGCCCTCTCTGTTTAGGGTGATGTTGGCTGCTGGCTTTGTATAGATGGCCTTTATTATGTTGAGGAATTTTCCTTCTATTCCTATTTTGCTAAGAGTTTTTATCATGAATGGGTGTTGGACTTTGTCAAATGCCTTTTCTGCATCAATTGATAAGATCCTGTGGTTTTTGTCTTTTGTTTTATTTATGTGATGGATTACATTAATGGTTTTTCTAATATTGAACCAGCCTTGCACACCTGGTATAAATCCCACTTGGTCGTGGTAGATTATTTTTTTGATACGTTGTTGAATTCTATTGGCTAGAATTTTGTTGAGGATTTTTGCATCTATGTTCATGAGGGATGTAGGTCTGTAATTTTCTTTTTTTGTGGTGTCTTTACCTGGTTTTGGTATCAGGGATATGGTGGCTTCATAGAATGAGTTAGGTAGTATTCCATCATTTTCTATGCTTTGAAATACCTTTAGTAGTAGTGGTGTTAACTCTTCTCTGAAAGTTTGGTAGAACTCTGCAGTGAAGCCATCCGGGCCAGGGGTTTTTTTTGTTGGGAGTTTTTTGATTACCTTTTCAATCTTTTTTTTTTTTTATTATGGGTCTATTTAGTTGTTCTACTTCTGACTGTGTTAGTTTAGGTAAAAAAAAAAAAAAAAAAAAGTTTAGGTAGGTAGTGTTTTTCTTGGAATTCATCCATTTCTTCTAGGTTTGCAAATTTGTTAGAGTACAATTTTTCGTAATAATCTGGTATGATTCTTTTAATTTCAGTTGGGTCTGTTGTGATGTGGCCCATCTCGTTTCTTATTCGGGTTATTTGTTTTCTTTCCTGTATTTCTTTAGTCAGTCTGGCCAATGGTTTATCAATTTTGTTAATTTTTTCAAAGAACCAGCTTTTGGCTTTGTTATTTCTTTCAATTGTTTTTCTGTTCTCTTATTCATTTAGTTCAGCTCTAATTTTTATTATTTGTTTTCTTCTGGTGCCTGATGGATTCTTTTGTTGCTCGCTTTCTATTTGTTCAAGTTGTAGGAACAGTTCTCTGATTTTGGCTCTTTCTTCTTTATGTATGTGTGTATTTATCAATACAAATTGACCTCTGAGCACTGCTTTTGCCGTGTCCCAGAGGTTTTGATAGGAAGTGTTTTCATTCTTGTTGCATTCTATGAATTTCTTTATTCCCTCCTTAATGTCTTCTATAACCCAGTCTTTTTTGAGCAGGGTATTGTTCAGTTTCCAAGTGTTTGATTTCTTTTCCCTAATTTTTCTGTTATTGATTTCCACTTTTATGGCCTTATGGTCTGAGAAGATGCTTTGTTATATTTCGATGTTTTGGATTCTGCAAAGGTTTGTTTTATGACCTAATATATGGTCTATTCTAGAGAATGTTCCATGTGCGCTAGAAAAAAAAGTATACTTTGCAGCTGTTGGGTGGAGTGTTCTGTTTAAGTCTATGAGGTCAAGCTGGTTGATTGTAGCAATCAGGTCTTCCGTGTCTCTATTGAGCTTCTTACTGGATGTCCTGTCCTTCTCCTACTATAATTGTGGAGGTGTCTATCTCACTTTTCAGTTCTGTTAAAATTTGTTTTATGTATCTTGCAGCCCTGTCATTGGGTGCATAAATATTTAATATGTTTATATCTTCTTGGTGTATTGTCCCGTTAATCATTATGTAGTGTCCTACTTTATCCTTTGTGGTGGATTTAACTTTAAAGTCTGTTTTGTCAGAAATTAATATTGCTACTCCTGCTCTTTTTTGCTTGTTGTTTGCTTTATATATTTTTTTCCATCCTTTGAGTTTTAGTTTGTTTGTGTCTCTAAGTCTAAGGTGTGTCTCTTGTAGGCAGCATATATACGGATCATGTTTCTTTATCCAGTCTGAGACTCTCTGTCTCTTTATTGGTGCATTTAGTCCATTTACATTCAGTGTAATTATAGATAAGTATGTGCTTAGTGCTGTCATTTTGCTGCCTTTTTGTGTGTTGACAATTTCATTTTTCCACTTACTTTTTTGTGCTGAGATGTTTTTCATTGTAAATTGTGTGTTCCTCATTTTCATAGTAGTTGAATTTATGTTTGCTGAGTCATTATGTTTTTCTTGGTTTTTATTTTGAGTTATGGAGTTGTTATACCTCTTTGTGGATGCCTTAATATTTACCCCTATTTTTCTAAGTAAAAACCTAACTTGTATTTTCCTATATCGCCTTGTTTCCCGCTCCATATGGCAGTTCTATGCCTCCTGTATTTAGTTCCTCTTTTTGATTATTGTGATCTTTTACATATTGACTTCAATGATTCCCTGTTTTGAGCATTTTTTTCTTTTTAAAATTAATCTTAATTTATTTTTGTGATTTCCCTATTTGAGTTGATATCAGGATGTTTTGTTCTGTGACCTTGTGTTGTGCTGGTATCTGATATTATTGATTTTCTGACCAATTTCCTTTAGTATTTCTTGTAGCTTTGGTTTGGTTTTTGCAAATTCTCTAAGCTTGTGTTTATCTTTAAATGTTTTAATTTCACCTTCATATTTGAGAGAGTTTTGCTGGATATATGATCCTTGGCTGGCAGTTTTTCTCCTTCAGTGCTCTATATATGTCATCCCATTGCCTTCTTGACTGCATGGTTTCTGCTGAGTAGTCTGAACTTATTCTTATTGATTCTTCTTTGTAGGAGACCTTTCTTTTCTCCCTGGCTGCTTTTAAAATTTTCTGTTTTATCTTTGGTTTTGGCAAGTTTGATGATAATATGTCTTGGTGATTTTCTTTTTGGATTAATCTTAAATGGGATTCTATGAGCATCTTGGATAGATATCCTTTCGTCTTTCATGATGTCAGGGAAGTTTTCTGCCAACAGATCTTCAACTATTCTCTCTGTATTTTCTGTTATCCCTCCCTGTTCTGGGACTCCAATCACACACAAGTTATTCTTCTTGATAGAGACATGATTCTTAGGGTTTCTTCATTTTTTTAAATTCTTTTATCTGATTTTTTTTCAGCTATATTGGTGTCAATTCCCTTGTCCTCCAGGTCCCCCACTCTGCATTCCAATTGTAGAGCTACATTTTGAAAAAGATGTCTTAGACTCCAAGGTACATGGTTTTTGCTCTTCTTGCTTCCATTTTCTCCCCTGTTCATCTCCCTTCTGTTTTTTTTTTTCCTCATCCACCTTATTTATTTATTCTTTTTTCCCTTTCTTCTTTTCTCCTTCTTCCCTTCCCTCTCTCTCTTGCTTTCGACCATGGAATAACATTTTCATCTTGAGGTGTCTGGCGTATCTCTATGAGCGACTTTGGTGTAGAAGCCACGTCCTTGCCGTCATCCCTTCTCTGACCCACCTTGAGAGATCGATGATATTGCTCAGTTAACAAACTAATTGCCCAGCATCCCTGTTCCAGTTCATTCTGTAGCCTACATGGCTCTTTCTCCCTCAGAGAGTAGAGGGTGCTGTTGCAAGTGGATTGTGGGGATGAAGGGGGAGAAGCTGAGAGGTTGAATTTGCTCGTGGAGTGGCTGTCACTGACCACTGAGTTCCAGTTCAGCCACCTGCTTACAGTGTAGTTTTCTTGACTCTTGGAATTAAAGCAATGCATTCTCATATTGAATTCTGCTAATCGCTGTTGGGAATAAGAAGATGGAAACCACAGCCTTCTAGATGATGGAAACTAAGCCAACAGAGACTGTTTTCCCAATGAAAAGGGCAGAATTTTGGAGGGGGCTTGCCTTAACAGTGGAGCACTAGTGGTACAGCGGTTAAGCATTCAGCTGCTACCTGGAACGTCAGCGGTTCAAACCTATGGAAGAAAGATGTGTCAATCTGCTTCCATAAAGATTACAGTCTGGGAAACTCTATGGGGTGGTTCTACTCTGTCCTACAGGGTCACTAGGAGTCAGAATTGACTTGACGGCAATGGGTTTGGTTTTGACTGCCTTAACATCCTAATGTACAGACCCAGAGAAGCCTAAGAGTTGCAGTATACTTTGATGAAAACCCTAAATTTTGAAAGGTTGAAATAATTCCAACCTACAATCTTTGCTTATTTACCCTCCCCCATACCCAAATCGGCCACCGATTCTGAAATGTCATCTGGGTGACATCACTCCACCCTTTCACTTACCCAGGTACTGATAGCTGACTCCCCAAAGGTTTTCCCTGACAAGTTGGATCAGGTGATGCTGTGTTCAGGCTGGTGTACTAGGGGCAGACCTAATGGGACGTGAATGCCATGGATGATGCACAGGGCCTGACAGAGGGAGTTTTTACAGTAATGCACTTGCTACTTAACCATTGCATGCTCACAGCTTACTAGAGGCAGCAGGCAGAGGAAAAGTGTGGGAGACTGCAGGGATAGAAAGGAGTCGCTGGTTTGTTAGGAGAGAGGGAGGATGAGGTCAGGACATGAGGTTATGAAAGCTTAAAATGCAAACTTCTTAGAGTGGTTGCCATAATGAACTGGAAAGTGTATGGACTAAAGAACCCCTAGTTCGGCACAGACTTAAGCAAGTAGCTTTGTTTTCCTTGCTTCATCTGCCAACCGTATAACATCCCTGGTTCAGTACTATGGTGATACCCATTTTACAGAAGAGGAAGTTGAGGCTTAGTCAGGTTAACTAATTTTCCCATGGTTGTCTTGGTAATCTCTTCATGTCTTTCCGCATGCCAGCTGTGCAAGAAGAGAGGCAGAGGAGCCGGGAGCGGGCCGAGAGTGAGGCAGAATCAGCCAGCAATGGCCATGAAGACATGCCTGTGGAGAGGATTCTAGAAGCTGAACTTGCTGTTGAACCAAAGACGGAATCCTATGGTGACATGAATATGGAGAACTCAGTATGTGACCTTAGACCTCCATTTATCTTCCATTTCTTGGATGGGGTTGGAGATGGGGGAGGAGGTCTATTGGAGCCCCAGGTCCTG
The DNA here is from genome assembly GCF_030014295.1 of Loxodonta africana. Classification (NCBI taxonomy): domain Eukaryota; kingdom Metazoa; phylum Chordata; class Mammalia; order Proboscidea; family Elephantidae; genus Loxodonta; species Loxodonta africana. Next base: position 202,094,084 of record NC_087344.1, on the reverse strand, counting down.
TCCCTCAGAGAACTCTGCTCCTTTTCCAGACGAATGACCCTGTCACGAACATATGCCATGCTGCTGATAAGCAGCTTTTCACCCTCGTTGAATGGGCCAAGCGCATCCCCCACTTCTCTGACCTCACCTTGGAGGACCAGGTCATTCTGCTCCGAGCAGGTAAAGTTTATCGGAATTCCTTGATTTCTGGGACAGTCACCCGGGCTGCTATTTGAAATTACGCTTGGGATCCTAAAAACAAGCAACCTGCACACCATGTTGATGATGGGAGGACACTATCCAGGGTTATTCTCTTTTGTATTTTTTATAGGCTTTTAAATGTGTATAATCCTCCCAAAAAACTTTCATTCCCCAATGAAATATCGTTTGTTAATGGAGGAGCAGGACTTTTTTTCCACACAAGTTTACATGTAATTTTCAAAGGCTGTTAAATCATTTGTATTGAAGCTAATCTCGGGCAGTGCCTCATAATTGTTCTGAAATTGGCAAATAGCAATATTCCCAATTCACAGATGAGATAAGGGAAGCTAAGACTTGCTCACCCTCGTATTACATAAATTCCAAGCTTCCTTCCTATTATAAGATTCTATGTACTATATTCTCTCCTGCCTCCCATTTCTGGAACACTGTGCAGTCCGTTGACATATACCATATCTCCTCTTTGTCACTGAGCCAGCGGGAAAATTTCGTGAAGATTGGCTAAGCACTGGAACCTGTCCCCTCATCTCCTCCCCTGTTAGATAACAGGCAATTGCTGAGTATTCACAGGAAGGAGCTATTTAGACAATGCCAAAGAAATAAAACTAGATTCTCAGGTCCTGGGGGCAGAGGCTGTAAGGTATACTAGATTTATCTACCATGGGAGCCTACATAGTTACTATTACCTGTTAAGAAGTGTTCAATCTATATTTGTTGATTGACTGGAAAAAAAAAAAAAGAGTCCTTGCCCTCAAGCTGCCATCCTGGGCTTCACTGGAGACACTATGGGGGGGCAGGCTGACTACAGGTCAGGAGACTCAAGTTTTATCCTTGGTTTCTTCACTGATTAGGTGCATCTTCTTGAAGTAGTTCTTAACCTCCCTTGATTTCCAATTTTCCTTTTATTTTATTGTGCCATCGAGTTGCTTCTGACTCATGGTGACCCCATGTGTGTCAGAGAAGACCTGTGCTCCACAGGGTTTTCACGGCTGACTTTTCAGAAGTAGATTTGCAGGACTTTCTTCCAAGGAACCTCTGGGTGGAATTGAACCTCCAGCCTCTTGGTTAGCAACCAAGTGCATCGACTGTTTGCACCACCCAGGGACTCCTTCTACTACATGGGGATAATAATACCTGCACTGATGATTATCAATGAAGGAAGAACATGGCTGATTCTCCCTCAAGCCCTCCTTATCCTTGCAGGGTGGAATGAGTTGTTGATCGCCTCCTTCTCCCACCGCTCGGTTTCCGTGCAGGATGGCATCCTTCTAGCCACGGGTTTACACGTCCACCGGAGCAGTGCTCACAGTGCTGGGGTCGGCTCCATCTTTGACAGGTGTCTCCTCTCTGCCTCCAGTGGGGTGTGTGTGTGTGTGTGTGTGTGTGTGCGCACGCGCGCACGCCTGTGCTGAGATGTGGAATGGACAGCCCAAACAACTGCACGTGGCTAGAAGCAGAGACATTAAGCACATGAGAATATGAACCTAGGGACTGAGAGAGAGACAATAATAGAAAGGCTGAAATTACAAGGAGATAAAGTTAGTTAGGGGCCAGCATAGTTTCTGGGTAGATGAGAGAACCTGTTATCCCTATGAGTTTCCATAGAAGAGAATGGCTCATTGATATTAGCTGAGGGGTGGAACTGCTTATCCTAGGGGCTGGGGATGGGGAAGAGGGTCCCAAATCTGCCTTTAGGAGGCCAAGCAAGATGGCCTGGACTCCGTACCAGGATTCCTGGGGGAGGCCTGTAGCAGGATCAGACCCACCTCCATGGGGCAGCCACTCCCTCAGCCTGGTATTCTGTGTCTTAAAAGCTGCAAAAGTAAAATTAATCCATCTCATGTAAAGAGCTGAATGAAATGAATAAAGATTAATGACTTGGGATGAGGGGATGGAGAACTGGTGAAGAGGAAGGTAGGTTGAGAATAGTCTCTCTGTCCAATGCCAGAGACCCATGTCCCCTTTCCACCTCCATCATAAATGTGTATGTCCACCTAAGATGTCTCTACTCCATTCTGTGCTTTCCCACCATCTGCTCCACACCACACAGGGACTAATACAGGCCATTGAAATGACACCCCCCAACCCTTCATTGTGCCTGGAGATTTCTATCCTCTGCTGAATGCTGCCCTTTGCTGGGCTCTTCTGGGCATGCAGTGCCCTTACCTTGCTTTCCATGCCCCATTTCTACTAATTTCCAAGTCCTCTCCAATGCCTTTCTAGTCTCCCCTCAGACTTCAGTGTCTCCTTGGTGTTGCCCTGGGCTGTTCGTTATTGCTTGTTGTTTCTGCAGTTGAAATGTGAGCTCCTTGAGATCAGGGACTACATCTTATTCATCTCTTACCCCTACCTCATTCTTGTGCATCATTTGGAAAGTGGGGTGGGTGCATATTAAATGTTGGTTTAGTTCATTTTATCAGCACTTGGCCTCGTACTCATGATTGTCTCATCACCTGCCCTTGTTTCCTGAGAACAGAGTTCTGACGGAGCTCGTTTCCAAAATGAAAGATATGCAGATGGACAAATCGGAGCTGGGCTGCCTGCGAGCCATTGTGCTGTTTAACCCAGGTGACTGCATGGTGCTTAGTGCTTCTCCACGGCCTCTGATATCTTACGCTCTTTGCTCCCTTCGCTCAGCTGAGACAGAGAAGGCAGGGCCAGGCATCTTGTCCCTGGAGAGGACACAGAGTCATCTCCTCATGGCCTCTACCCTGAAAGCCATCTTGAAAAGTGTTTTGGATGGGTGTGCAGTGTGCATATTTGGGCAAGTGGGGAAGGTGAGAGATGTCAATGGTCTCAGGGTATCGGAGGTGCTACAAATAGTCAGATCCTAGATGTATTTTTAGGTAATCCAATGGGATTTGCTGATGGTTTGGACATAGATTTGAAAGAAAGAGAAGAGTTAAGTATTAACTCTCAGGGTTTTTTGTTTTGTTTTGTTTTCCCAAATAATTGGGAAAATGGAGTTTTCATTTACTGAGATGGGGAAAACTCCGGGGGTAGCAAGTTCTGAGGGTGGGTGGGTAGAGATCAGGGTTTTGTCTGTGGATATTAAAGTCCAAGATGGAGAGTAGGTAAACAAGAATAGTTGCCCAGGAAGCAATTTCTTATATGAGTCTGGAGTTAGGAGAGAAGCCAGGACCAGAAATAGACATTGGAGATCTGTCAGCCTATACTTGGCATGTAAGGCCATGAGTCTGGGTCAGATTATCTAAGGAGTGAGTATATTTTGAATAGGGAAGAAGGCTGAAGGCCGAACCCTGCCTGGGGCATCCCAGGATTTCGAGGTGGGGAGAGAAGGAAAAGCTGGCAAAGGAAGCTGTGAAGAGGCCTCAGTAAAAGAGGGACAGAACCAGAAGAGAGGCCTGAAGGCCCAGGGAAGAAAAGTATTTCAAGAAGGAGGAACTGGCCAGCTTTGTCAAATGCTGCTGTGGGTCAAGAAAGATGCGTTTGCAGAATCAGATATTAATTTATACATGGATCTTATCTCCTAAATTAAGCAGTTAGTTCATTGATGGAGGACATATGCTGGTTCAGTTTTTGTACCTCATCTCATGCCTCAGTCTATGCTCAGTACATAGTAGACATGCAATAAATGTGTGAAGGTAATATTTCTAGAATGTCCTGGGTAAAATGCAATTCTCAGCCTCAGAGTCAGTGGTGGGTTTGCTTGGCTATTAACAGAGTTTAAAATCATTGACCCAGAGTTTATTGGGTAGATTGGGCATAGAAAAAGAGGTAGGGGGACAGAGGACTGACTTTATTTCACAGCTGTGCCCATCCTTGCGTATCTGGTCACTCTAGGGAAGGTGGCCAGAGTGAATGGGGCAGCCTCCGTGTGAGGGTATCTGCCTGAAGTGTGGAGCCAGAAGCTAAATCAGAGATCTTTTTCAGATGCAAAGGGGCTGTCCAACCCATCTGAGGTAGAGGCTCTGCGAGAGAAGGTTTACGCCACCCTCGAGGCCTACACCAAGCAGAAGTATCCGGAACAGCCAGGCAGGTAAGGGAGTGCCGGAAGAACGGTAATAATAGCTGCGACCACTCCCACTTTCCCGTTCATTCATTGAACACCTAATATGCAGCGGGCAGTGTCTAGATTTTTTCGAATGTTCTTTAATCCTCACAACAAGCTGAAAGCCACTTAAACATTATCTCCTAGAGGTCGGAGGCCATGTCTGTCTTGTTCACCATTTACCACTCTAGCATCAGCCCCTAAAGCTGTGCCTGATAAATAGTATGTACTCTATGAATGTTGAATGAATGAATGAATGAAAGAATGAATCTAGGTATCATTTTCTCCACTTTCTAACGAGGAACCCAGGCTCAGAAAAGTTAAGTAACTCGGCCAAGATCATAAAGATGGTAAGTGGTGGAGCTGGGGTGTGAATCCAGGTCTGCCTGACCTCAAAGAGCCTAAGCTTTGAAGTATGGCTGCACTGCTTTCTGGTTGGCCCCTATGGACAGACATCTCCATGCAGTAAAAAGTATAGGCTTCGGTAGGCAGGAGACGTGGCCGTTGATCCCCACGGAGCCATCCGTGTGGCCTCTGGCAAGGTGCTGGGTTTGGTCTGGGCTCCTCAATGGAAAATGAGGATGTTGGTTTAGATTTCTGAAGTCATAGAGAAGTACAGGTATTTCTGAGTCATTATAAAAAATATTCCCAAAAGTTTCCCCCAAATAAAACTTTTCCTGTTCCTCCTCTGTTAATTCAAGTTCTTCAAAGGAGAAAATATGATCCTCAAATCACACAGAAAACTGAAAATGAAACTTGAAAAAACTGCCTTAAAAACGCTCTTTTTACACGCTCTGATTCTCCCAAATGACTTTTATTCCTCTGTGAAGTCTAGTTTCCAGTAAGCTGATTATCCTGGATCATAAGCCAATATCTTCAATTGTGCAGAAGAGGCTGAGCTGTGTTGTTTTGTTTTGGCTTTTCAGCCTGAGGCTATAAATAAGTCCAAGTGAGTGGGTTTCAGCCCTTTGGTACAATGAATGGGCAGGCCTTGTGAGTTAGTTAGGGAGAAGAAGCTACAACAATAGACCTCCCAAATGCCAGTAATTTAATACAGGAGAAATTTATTTCTTGCTTACACATTGGTCCTGGGTGGGTGATCAGATCAGGAAGGTGGCTGTCTTCCATGCCATCATTCAGGGACACAGGCACCTCCCTTCTTGTGGCTCCACCATGTCCCAGAGCCACATTGTGTTTTCCATTCAGGTGGTGGAAGGAGAAAGAGCTAGAAGAGCACAGAGGACAGTGTATGAGGGCAAGACCTGGAAAGGCCTGGCACCCCCCCCTCACTTCCATTGGCTAAAATTTCATCATGTCACCCAGCTAGCGTTACAGGAGGCTGGGGGGTTGTATCCAGCTATGTGCCAATGAAGGGGGCAGCGAATGGATATTGGTGGACACGAGGTAGTCTTTTCTACACCTGTAATAGGTGAGATTGAAAGAGCTCTGCTCAAGATTTTAGGGCTTGGCTGCCATCATCAGCTCGGCCCCTGGCTGCTGTGAGCCCTGGACAAGCCATGTTAACTGAAAGCCCTGCAGTGGACGGTTAAGACCGAACCTCTAAACCACAGCTCTAATACAACACTAAACATGTTTACTGAGATCATATGTGCAGGGAATTAGGAACAAGCACTCTCACAGTCATTCTTTCCCCAGAATTGCTCTAGGTCCTGTTGTTTATCTTAAAAAGAAAATGTTCTAGTTTTTCCTAATTATAAAAGCAACGCGTACTTTGGTAGTAGATCTGTATCTATTCCTACTTCTTTATCTCTGTGTATGTATGTATGTATGCATGTATGAACCTATCTATACCAAACCAACCAAACCCATTGCCATCGAGTAGATTTTGACTCATAGTGACCTACAGGACACAGTAGAACTGCCCCATAGGGTTTCCAAGGCTATAAATCATACAGAAGCAGGCTGCCATACTTTTCTCCTGCGGAGTCACTGCTGGGTTGGAACCACCAACCTTTCAGTTAGCAGCCAAGCACTTAACCACTGGACCACCAGGGTGATAAGAGTTGATGGTAAACTTCGGGTGTTTCTTTCCGCTATGTCTATATGTCTCCAGTACAGCCAGCGTGTGTGTATGTATGCATAGAAGTATGTATGATATGCAGACACACAGATTAGTGTATTTTTTCCCTCAGTCATTCTAGGTATTTTATCAGGCATTTTATATTTTATTTAAACATAAGAACTTCTCATTTTCAATGGTTTCATGAAGTTTCACCATGTGGACATATCCTAATGTTTTTAGCCATTCCCCTGGTGACATTTAGGCTTTGTCTAATGGAGATCCCTGTAAAAGCATTAGAACCTGCTTTTTCTTGGGAAGGGGGCTTCCAGAGGTCTGGGTTCCCTCCAGGCACTGGGAAAAGATGCCAACCCTTGTTGCCTGGACTAGGGCAGAACCTGGGAGTGCAAACGGTACAGTGGCTGGGGCCTGCCATGTCACCTGGGCCTGTCCAGTGCAGCCTGTACAGGGTGACCTCTCCGACCAAGTAAGTGGTCAGCAGGTACAAAGGTGTCACATGGCCCAACCAGTCAATAACAATGCCGAAGGCTGGTCACTTCTGCTGTGCAGTACATAGTCGAAGAGGATCCTGGTAAGCCAGGTCAGGCGCCCTTCTCGGCGGGGGATGCTGCCACTCGGTGGAGACTTTGCAGAAGTGCACTTTACAGGGGCCGAGGTCAGCTTCCTCTAGCGTGAAAGCTGAGATGAAAACTCAGGAGGGTGCAGAATTCTCACACGCGTTCTCTCACACTCACAGGCACACAGTTTGCGCCTCCAAAGGCTGTGACTTCCCCTCTTGCTGTCAACAAGTGAGGGAGGCACGTGATGCTGCTCCCATGGCTGCAGCCCTAAAAGGGATGTTTCCATTAGTCCTGGTCTCAGTCCCTAAATCCAGGACAGACCATGAAGACAGTAGTATCCTGGCACATTTAGCATTTTACATATTGTAAAATGTCACCATATGTGGAGTACAAAAGCCACTACCACCACCACCAACAACAAAACCCCAAAGCAGAAACATTTTCAGAGTTAGTCTCAGCCTGACTTTGTACTTTGTAGAGAAGCCATTTCCTTTGCCTAAACCCATAAAACTCTTCAACGGTGGAGCCACCATCAGGGGCTCAGCCTCTTTACTCCGAATCTAACTGCCTCTTAGTGCGTGGAGTTACCAGTCGGATGCCCTCGGTGCTTTATATTGAAACGATACTGAAGTGTTGTCTTGGGCTTGGCAGAGAACTTTAATTTTTTCATATAGAAAGGTGGTCCCACCTTTTGGGGTAATGCCACATAATTTTTTTTATGTTGCTACATTTCCTTAAAACATCACATGGCATGAATATAGAATATATACATTTCCAAGGAACATTGCAATTTCAATTTGAAACTTTTTCATGAAATGATATTGTGACGCCTAGCGCAGAGTGAACCCAAACCAGGGGTCTCTGATTTAGGGCCTTAGAGATGAACATGTTGTGGGCCCTGGAACTGTTCACAGGAAGCTGTGAGCAGAGCTGCTTGATGTACGGCCATCATTATTAACGTTAAAAGTAAGCTTCATTGGCAAGGAGGATTTTGAGAGATGAAGAAGGACGGGGTGAAAAGTGTCACAGATAAAGAGGCCTACCAGAACGTGCAGGGGCAAAATACTAATTCTTTTCCCCACTGTCCTCTCTTCCTTTTGTGAGCCACACAACTGAGATCCTCAATTATAGAAGAGTGTGTCTGTGTGCGCATATACTTCCGTGTAAGTGTGTGTGTGAATGTATTGTGAGTGTGAAAGTGTGTGTGTACACACATGTACGTGGTGGTCCATGTGAGTGTTCATGCATATATGCATAAGGGAATGTGAGGATGTGTGTGTAAGCATGTGTGTGTGCCTGTATGCATGAGGGTGTGCTTGTGTGAGTGTGTATGTGTGTGTGTATTGTCTCCCCAAATAGACATTGGGTTCCTCAGGGCAGAAACTACTGTTTTCTATCTCCTCTTCTTGACTTAAAAGTAGAAAAAACAAAAAACCTGTTGCCATCAAGTCGATTCTGACTCATAGCAACCCTACAGGACAGACTAGAACTGCCCCATTGAGTTTCCAAGGCTTTAATTTTTGTGGAGGTAGACTGCCACATCTTTCTCCCATGGAGCAGCTGGTGGGTTCAAACCACCAACCTTTCTTTTGGTTAGCAGCCAAGCGCTTAGCCACCACACCACTAGGGCTCTGTCTTAAAAGTAGACACAGTTTAATTAGTTGATGATAAAAATTGGTGAAGAGAGGTAACAAAAATTTGTTAACTGAGGTAAATTGAGATCACATTGCCTAAATAGCATAGTGGTTAAGAGCTATCGCTGCTAACCAAAAGGTCTGCAGTTCAAATCCACCAGCCACTCCCTGGAAACCCTATGGGGGCAGTTCTACTCTGTCCCATAGGGTTGCTATGAGTCAGAATGGACTCCATGGCACCTAACAACAACAAAGATACAGTAATGTGAGGAAATGCCCAGTCTTATGAGGACTTCCTGAGAGTGGGGACTGCCTCTGTGCTCGCTCATCTGTTATCCCAGAGCCTATCCTAAAACCCAGCGCATGGTGGGTGCTCACAATGCTCATCTAGCAGTGATAGCTATTCCATGTACACGTTGTGCCAAGGGCTGTTCTAAGTGCTTCAGCAAATCTTCATAACAATACTTCAGGGCATAGAAACAGGAAGGAACACCCAGCCAGTAAGGGGTGGAGACATGAGTCAACATACACGATCTAGCTCTTCCTCTCAACCTCTAGGAATGAAGGCTGCTGAGGGCAATTCTAGGGCCTGGCCACAAGATTCAGAAGATTCTTAAGAGGTCACCTGGTACAGTTTCCACCTTTAAGATTAACTTATCCTCTAGACTGTCTGTGGGTGCCACAAATGGCTAAGCACTCAGCTACTAAGCAAAAGGTCGATGGTTCGAATCAACCCAGAGGCACCTTAGAAGGAAGGCCTAGCAATCTGCTTCCAAAAGATCACAGCCTTGAAAACTCTGTGGAGTGCAGTTCTACTCTGAAACCCATGGGGTTGCCATGAGTTGGATTCGGCTCCAAAACGACTGGTTGTCTAGTCCATTTCTGAAGCTCCTGGGGTTAAATATTCCCCCACTCCCTCAGTCCCCCTTCCAGGCTCTCCTCTCACAGATTGGTTGAAAAGACAAATGAACTTGCCCCTGCTAGTAGAGTCCCCGTGTCCTTCCCTGCTTCCTAATGCTTCCTTGGCCTTTCCACAGGTTTGCAAAGCTGCTGCTTCGCCTCCCAGCCCTGCGCTCCATTGGCTTGAAATGCCTGGAGCATCTCTTCTTCTTCAAGCTCATAGGGGACACACCCATTGACACCTTCCTCATGGAGATGTTGGAAACCCCACTGCAGATCACCTGAGCCTCACCAGCCACGGCCTCTCCACCCAGGATTACCCCTGGGCAGGCACGTGTGGACCCCCACCCTGCACACTTCCCTTTGTACACTTCCCTCCAGCTCCCATCCTGACCCCCTTCCAGTTCCCAAAATGTGATGCTTATAATAAAGGAAACCTTTCTACACTTGAGACTTTTATAGGTGGAGTTTTGTATAGATGTTAACATAACCTCTCTTTGCTATATAAGGGGCTGAGGGGTCTTTCTGGAAGTCCTTGGAAAACTAACCCATGGTTGTACATATAATTGGTTTAAATTATTTTTTCACTTGCCATGGAAAGCAAACAAACGAAAAATAAAATAATATATATGATGTTGGCACTGCTTGGAGCACGGGGTGTGTTATTGTGCTGCAAGGAAGTTACCTCAGCTGCGGGAGGAGGGACTGTCAGGGTTGGGGCTGGGGAACACAGCTGGGATCCTGAGACTCTAAAATTCCACTGTTGGATGCCTGAATCTAAGCTGTCCTCCTCAGCCAGCTTGGCCCTGGGGAGAAGATGCTGTCTATTAGGGTCAGCTTGGTGTTTGTTTTTTGTTTTTCCCTGTCTAAGAATAACAAGCAGAAAGAGCCTTGCACCGACTGGGGGCAGTTGAGTATAAGGCCAACAGAAGATGGTTTCTAGATGAGAGAAAGTTCTTGGGTCCTGGAAGTTGGTGGGAGGTGGTAACAAAGAAATGACTTTGCTGTCATTAACCAACAACAATAGCAAAAAGACCAGCATACACCAAATTTATTTTCCTTGATTATTTAATGCTATAGAGCCAGTTCTTTTTTTTAAATTGTGTTTTAGGTGAAAGTTTACAGCATAAATTAGTTTTTCATTCAACAGTTTATACACAAATTGTTTTGTAACATTGGTTGCAGTCCCTGCAATGTGTAAGCACTCTCTCCCTTTTCCTTTACACCCTGGGTTGTCCGTGTCCATTCATCCAGTCTTCCTGCCTTCTAGTCTTTGCTTTTGGGCAGATGTTGCCCATTTGGTCTCGTGTACTTGATTGAACTAGGAAACATGTTCCTCATGTGTGTTATTATTTGTTTTATAGGCCTGTCTAATCTTTGGCTGAAAGGTGGACTTCAGGAGTGGTTTCAGTTCTAAGTGAGAAGAGTATCTGGGGACCATGGTCTCAGGGGTTCCTCCAGTCTCTGTCAGACCAGTCAGTCTGGTCTTTTTTTGTAAATTTGAATTTTGTTCTACATTTTTCTCTGGCTCTCCCTAGAGGCCTCTATTGTGATCCCTGTCAGAGCAGTGAGTGGTGGTAGCTGGGCACCACCTAGTTGTTCTGGGCGCAGGCTGGTGGAGGCTGTGGTTCATGTGGTCAGTTAGTCCTTTGGACTAATATTTTCCTTGTGTCTTTGGTTTTCTTCATTCTCCTTTGCTCCAGATGGAATGGGACCAATAGCTGTGTCTTAGATGGCCACTTGCAAGCTTTTAAGACCCCAGATGCTACTTACCAAAGTAGAATGTAGAACATTTTCTTTATGAACTGTGTTATGCTAGTTGACCTAGATGTTCCCCAAAACCGTGGTCCCCAGCCCTCAGCCCCAGTAACTCTATCCCTCAATGTGTTTGGATGCGTCTAGGAAGCTTCTATGACTCTGCCTCGGTCAAGTTGTGCATCCTTCCCCTATATTGTGTGTTGTCTTTCCCTTCACCAAAGTTAACTTTTCTACTAAATAGTGATTTCTCCTCCCTACTCCTCCCCTCTCACGTAACCATTGAAGATCGTTTTTATCTGGTCTCGTACAAGAAATCCTGGTGGTGTAGTGGTTAAGTGCTATGGCTGCTAACCAAGAGGTCAGCAGTTTGAATCTGCCAGGCGCTCCTTGGAAACTCTATCGGGCAGTTCTACTCTGTCCTATAGGGTCGCTATGAGTCGGGATTGACTCAATGGTAGTGGGTTTAGTCTTGGTTTGGTCTCATGCAATATTTGTTCTTTTGTGATTGACTTATTTCACTCAGCATAATGCCCTCCAGATTCATCCATGTTGTGAGATGTTTCACGGATTCATCACTGTTCTTTGTGTAGTATCCCATTGTGTATCTACCATAATTTGTTTATCCGTTCATCTGCTGATGGGCACTTACTGTTTCCATTTTTTTGCTATTGTGAATAATGCTGCAATGAACATGGGTGTGCATATGTTAGAGCCAGTTCTTTGGAGTTCCTGGGTGATGCAGTTGGTTAAGCGCTCAACTACTAACTGAAAGGTTGGTGGCTGGAACGCACCCAGAAGCTCCTCAGAAGAAAGACCTGGCGATCTACTTCCAGAAGGTCATGGCCTTAAGGACCCTCTGGAGCACAGTCCCGCTCTGCACACACGGGGTCACCACAGTTCCGCTCTGCACACATGGGGTCACCACAGTTCCGCTCTGCACACACGGGGTCACCACAGTTCCGCTCTGCATACATGGGGTCACCACGAGTTTGAATCACCTGGGTGGCAACACACAACAACAGCTTGTTCTTTAAAAGGGAAGGGGAGAAAACCTCCTCCAGCTTCTAGCCCAGGATCTCGAGGTTTGCCTAGTGCTCCTGGAGGCCTACTGTTTGCTAGACAGTGAACTCCTCAAGGGTAGGGACTACGTCTTACTGACGTCGTGGCCAGCCTATGTAGCCTGTCTTCTTCAAGTCACTTTTCTGCCATCAGCAGAAACAGGACTTAACAGATACACAAATCTATGCTGACTACAATATTCATGGCTTCCCCTAGGGTTGTAGAGTGTAAAACCTGAACAGCTGCATGTGGTAGCCCTGCTTACCCTTAATCATACCACCAGAACCTCACCCAGTGTTTGGCACACAGTTGTTGTTGTTGTTAGGTGCCATCGAGTTGGTTCCAGCTCATAGCAACCCTATGCACAACAGAATGAAACACTGCCCCGTCCTGTGCCATCCTTACCGTCATTGTTATGCTTGAGCTCATCGTTACAGCTACTGTGTCAATCCACCTCATTGAGGGTCTTCCTCTTTTCTGCTGACCCTGTACTTTGCCAAACATGATGTCCTTCTCCAGGGACTGATCCAAAGTATGTAAGACGCAGTCTCGCTATCCTTGCTTCCAAGGAGCATTCTGGCTGCACCTCTTCCAAGACAGATTTGTTCATTCTTTTGGCAGTCCATGATATATTCAATATTCTTCTCCAGCACTATAATTCAACGGTGTCAATTCTTCTTTGGTCTTCCTCATTCGGTACTTACACAGTAAATATATGTTGTTGAATTAGGTCCCCAAATTGGAAATAATTCTTTAAATGGGAATGTGGATTGCTAGTGCCTCATTACCTATCAACAGCTTGTCCTCTCAGATCAGAACTTAAATCTCCAGTCCAAATTCATCCACCAATAATCATACAGCTCTGGAGAAAATAAAATCACTTAAAAAACAAACAAATGAAAGCCCAAACCTATTGCCTTCCTGTCAATTCCAACTCATAGCGACCTTACGTGACAGAGTAGAACTGCCTTATAGGGTTTCCAAGTCTGTAATTTTTATGTATATGTTCACCACACCTATTCAATGTGTATGCTGAGCAAATAAGCCAAGATGTTGGACTATGTGAAGTAGAACAGGGCATGAGGGTTGGAGGAAGACTCATTAACAACCTGTGCTATGCAGATGACACAACTTTGCTTGCTGAAAGTGAAAAAGACTTGAAGCACTTACTGATGAAGATCAAAGACCACAGCCTTCAGTATGGATTGCACCTCAGCATAAAAAAAAACAAAAATCCTCACAACTGTACCAATGAGCAACATCATGATAAACAGAGAAAAGATTTCATTTTACTTGGGTCCACAATCAACACCCATGGAAGCAGCAGTCAAGAAATCAAAAGATGCATTGCTTTGGGCAAATCTGCTGCAAAGGACCTCTTTAAAGTGTTGAAAAGCAAAGATGTCACTCTGAAGACTAAGGTGCACCTGACCCAAGCTGTGGTGTTTTCAATCACCTCATACGCATGTGAAAGCTGGACAATGAATAAGGAAGACCGGAGAAGAATTGACGCCTTTGAATTATGGTGTTGGAGAAAAATATTGAATACACTATGGACGGCCAAAAGAATGAACAAATCTGTCCTGGAAGAAGTACAACCAGAATGCTTCTCAGAAGCAAGGATGGCGAGACTACATCTTACATACTTTGGACATGTCGTCAGGAGGGAGTCAGTCCCTGGAGAAGGACATCATGCTTGCTAAAGTAGGAAAAAAAAAAAAAGTAGAGGATCATCAAAAAAGAGGAAGACCCTCAATGAAATGGATTGACACAGTGGCTGCAACTATGGGCTCAAGTTTGATTGTGAAGATGGCACAGGATCAGGCAGAGTTTCATTCTGTTGTACATATGGTTGCTATGAGTCAGAAATGACTCAACGGCACCTAACAATAACAACAACAATAATCTTTATGGAAGCAAACTGCCACATCTTTCTCCTGCAGAGAGGCTGGGGGGTTCAAACAACCAACCTTTCTGTTAGGAGCTGAGCACTTAACCACTGAGTCACAAGGGCTCCTAATGAAATCACTTTTTTACCGGGCAAATTTAGCTGTGGACCCCTTAGGCTTGGACATTAAACAATGCAATTAAAATCTTAATTCTGCTGAGGTTTTTGTTTTTTTCCTTTTTTTAAACATACATTATTTTGAATTATGATGAAAATGGTGGAGGGGGAACTAAACTTTAATTGTAGGAGCCCCAACCTTTCTCCCTCCGCTGGCAAAATTCACTGGAGCCATTCAGCTACCCTACTCTTAATGCATTTAGGACCTCCAGGGAAAATCACTGTCCTTCACCACTTGTAGTAATCCCACTTGCCATTCCAATCTTTGATCTTTTCCTCACTGAACCCTAGATCTTTTCTGGAGCAAAATTCGAGGCTGATCAAGGCCCAGCAGGGCCTCTTCACCCCCGTCGGGCATGGTGTCTCCCGTAATTGCTTTATAGAAACTCATTGATCTGAAAGCTGAGCAAGCCTCTCTTTACCAGCAGGTCCCACAACACTTACTGGGGCCCCAAAGGCCACCCCTTCTTGACCTGGTCCCCCTCACACCCCAGGCAACTGAGTGGTCATCCAGCCCCAATTGGAATGAATTCGGCCTTCCTAAAGCCTCAGCTCTGCAGTAGCCCGCAGCAAGCTTTAAGGGCCCACATCTCTGAGGAGAGGCCTTTTCTCATGCAGTGCCTCATCAAGTAGAAACAGCTCTCTGGAGAGGACAGACTGTTCAGGCAATGCCAACTAACATTTTCTGAAGCCACACTCCGGTACCACCTAGCCTGATTGACACACATAACACAATGGAGGGATTTCACCTTGGGCTCACGACTCCTCCGTGGAACAGTACAGACTGCGGACACAGATAGCCAGAGCCTGGAGGCTGGGTCTACCAGCTGTTAGTATGATGTTTGGGGAAAATTTGCTTAACTTCTCTACTCTCAGTTCCTTCCCTTATTTGTCAAAATCCAATAACAATACCTATCTCATGGAGACCTTATAAGGATAAAAAGAGAGCATAGCCCAGTGCTACGAGCATGTGCTTTGGCACAAGGCATACTTGGGTTTGAGTCCTGGCTTTGCCATTTATGATGGACTTAACTCTTACTATGTCTCAATTAATTGATCCATAAAATGGGGTGACAATACTATTCACCTCACAGGATTCTTCTGAGGATTATATGACGTAATGTGCCTAAAGTGCTTAGTATAGTGACCGGCATAGAAGATGAGCAATGTTTTAGGCTGAGTTCACTAGAGAAGCAAAACCAGTGAAGCAACGCTAGGGAGGAATTTATATCTAGGAACTGGCTGACATGGTTGTAGAGGCTAGAAAGTCCCAAGTCTGTGGGATAGGCTGGAGGCTTCTCCTGACTTATGTAGCTGCAGGGACTGGCAAACCCAAGATCAGCAGGTAACTGCTAGCTCAAGTCCCAAGAACCGGAGGTCAGATGAACAGGAGCCAGTTGCAGAATCTAGAATGAGCAAAAGCCTGAGAACCTTGCCAGAGAGTCCACCTATATTGGAGGAAGGCCACACCCCCAAGGAAACTCCCTTTCAACTGATTGGCTGCTCACGGCAGAGCCCATCATGAAGATGATCGCATCATATCAGATCTCATCAAGCACGTGATTACATCATTACATGACTGCCAAACTACATTGTTATTGCCAAACCACTGAGAATCATGGCCCAGCCAAGTTGATGCACAACCTTAATGATCACAGGCAAAACATTTTCTTTTCTTCTGACAAGTAAGATGGTTATTAATACTTAATCTTGGGGTTTTTAGGAGATTGCCAGGACAGTCTATTCTGCAGCTTGGCCTGGGCCATCCAATGTACATACAAGGAATCAAAAAGTTCTGGCTTCTAGTTTTTGTTCTAATACTTTTTTTAGTCTGTATCTTCATCAGTAAAACGGGAATAAAAAAACTCCTTCCCGTATCTAACTGTGCTAATCATGCATATTGCACGGGAAAGCCTCATGTAAATTGTGAAGACTATGTAACTTTGAAGGGTTTTGAAACTGCAGAGCCTATGTTCTGAGTCAGATTGGTGAGAAGCTAGTTTAGAAGGTGTTACAAGTACCAACAAGGGCTCTGGGGTCAGCCCAGCCAGCCTGGATTAAAACTCCACCTCTGATAGCTGAACAACCACGAGCAAGTTGCTTAACCTCTTAGACCTTAGTTCTCTACTTTGTAAACTGGGGATAGTAATAATACCTACTCAAAGGTCTTGTTGAGAGAGAATTAAATGAGACGATCTATAAGCAGCACTGTGGCACAGTGGTTAAGCACTTGGCTGCTAACTGAAAGATTGGCAGTGTGAACCTACCAGCCACTCCTTTGGAGAAAGATGTGGCAGTCTACTTCCATAAAGATTTATGGCCTTGGAAACCCTGTGGGACAGTTCTACTCTGTCCTATAGGGTCGATATGAGTCAGAATCGACTTGATAGCAACGAGTTTGGTTTTGGTTTTTACCTTCCTCAGAGGGTGGGTGTGGAAACCAAATAAGAGATCTTATGACTGCACTTTGTACACTATGAAGGATTATTAATAAGGTGTCATTTGCCCAGTAAGCATTTATGGTTTTCACCATTCACACTCATATCATTCAGTGATGTCAACCAAATGATAAAAAAAAACCAAACCCATTGCCGTTGAGTCAATTCTGACTCACAGGGATTCTGCAGGAGGAGTAGGACTGCCCCACAGGGTTTCCAAGGAGCGCCTGGTGGATTTGAACTGCCGATCTTTCGGTTAGCAGCCATAGCACTTAACCACGATGCCACCCGGGTTTCCTAACCAAATGATATTTGATTATAATTTTATTTTATTTCCGTGCTCAAAAACCTTCAATGACATCCTTTATCTATTGAGCAGTTGTTCTCACCAGCGGGCAATTTTGCCACCCAGGGAACATTTGGCAATGTCTGGAGACATTTTTGATTGTCATGTGTGAGGGAGTTCTATATGACAGAGGTCAGGGATACTTCTAAACATCTATAATCCACAGGACAGCCCCTCCCCCTTCAAAGAATTATATGGCCCAAAATGTTAATATTGTTGAGGTTGAGAAACTCACATATAAGGTGATGGCATAACTAATGGAACAGAATATTGAATGGGATTCTTCTATAGTTTTAGAGTTTTGGCTGAAGACCCAGCTAAGGCCAGGACATCCCCTCATATTCTAAAGAGGAGCTGCTAGCTGCATCCACAAAGGTCTTATTAAGATAGGTGAGCCACATGCCTGTGAAGCTTTCTGTATCTCTCATCTCTATAATTTCATCATTTTTGTGCCTCTGTTTTAAACACATTTAATAGAGCTACCATAAAACCAAAAAAAACCCCGTTGACATTGAGTCGATCCTGACTCATAACGACCCTATAAGACAGAGTAGAGCCGACCCGCAGGGTTTCCAAGGGGTGGATGGTAGATTCCAACGGCTGACCTTTTAGCTAGCAGCCAAGCTCTTAACCACTGCACAACCAGGGCTCCAGAGCTACCATTAAAAAACCCAAACCCACTGCCATCAAGTCAATTCTAACTCATAGCGACCATATAGGACAGGGCAGAACTGCCCATAGGGTTTCCAAGGAGTGCCTGGTGGATTTGAACTGCCCACCTTTTGGTTAGCAGCTGAGCTCTCAACCACTACGCCACCAGGGTTTCCAGAACTACCATATGACCCAGAAATTCAACTCCTAGGAATATACCTAAAAGACTTGAAAGTAGAGACTCAAACAGAGATATGTACGTCAATGTTCATTGCAGCACTGTTCACAATAGCAAAAGGTGGAAACAACCGAAATGCCCATCAGCAGATGAATGGATAAACAAAAAGTGATACATACATACAATGGAATACTATTCAGCTGGTAGGAAAAATGAAGTTTTGATACATGCTACAGTATGGATGGAATTTGAAGACACTGTGCTGAGTGAAATAAGTCAATCACAGAAGGACAAATACTATATGACCTCACTTATATAAAAAGACAAGGAAAGGCAAATGTATAGAGACCAAAGTCTATTAGTGGCTCCCAGAGGCAGGAGGAAGGGGGGGTCGTTAACAGTGATGGAAAAAGCACATTGATTTAAGGGTAGGGTTGCACAGCCGATTACTGTAATTGCTGTCAATAAGTTGTACGCCTGCAAAAAGTTGAACTGGAAAAAGCTGTGTGATGGATATATTTACAATAATGATTAAAAAAAAAAAAAAGAGCAGCTGCGGAGGCTGCTTATGTATAACCAAAAACCTCATGGGATTTGTCTCCTTGGTTTCGAGGTTCTGGGTTCTGGTTTCATGGAATATTCCAGTTAATTGGCCTAATAATGTGTTTAGTGCTTCTGGTCTACCTCCTAGTTTGTCGTGTGGTGCCTGGGGTCTTAAAAGCCTGCAGGTGGTCATCTAAGTCCAGACAGTTGGTTTTTATTTGCCTGGAGCAACAGAGAAAGAAGAGGAATAGGAGGAGGAATGTGTGGCTAATTGCCTCCATGAGCAACTGCTTCCTTTGCCATTAGGCCAGAAGAACTGGATGGTACCTGGCTACCATTACTGAACATTTTGATCAAAGATTCTGTAGAAGAATCCTGATGAAAAGGGGGAAAACGCAGAAGAGAATTTCAAATCATCATAACTCCAGACTTTCTGGAGCCATGGAGGCTGGATGAATCCCTGAAATTATTGCTCTGAGATAATGTTTAAAACTAAAACCAAAAATATCCTCTGAAGTCTTCTTAAAACTGAACAGTAGTTTAGCTTAACTACTGTCTGGCTTGAGCATTATGCCCTTTAAGAGTTATCTATATGGGATCAAAGTGACAACAGCAATTCTAAAGATTAGACAGGAGTCTTAGGGGGCAGTGAGGTTATGTTAACGGGGGAGGAACAACTCAGAAAAGGAGGGTGAGAATGATTATACAACTGAGAGAATATAATCAATGTCACTGAATTGTACATGTAGAAATCATTGAATTGGTGTATGTTTTGCTGTATATGTTGCTAACCACAACAAGATAAAATTAAAAAGAAAAAAATAAACACATTGAACGCTGTGCTTTCTTGACCAGTTGTATATACCATCAATTTTATCTCCTGAGAGCAGGGAACATGTCTGATTCAACTGAGTGTCTGGCACAGCTCTCAGTACAGCGCCTAGCCCAAAGATGGAATTCAATAAATGTTTAGCAGTATAGGTACCCCTGGTTTCATTCCCAATAAATGGCTACCCATTACAAGCATCCCATTACAAATCCAGTAGCCGCCCCAGGAGTCTCCCTGTTGGAGTTATGTGCCAAGAAAGCCAGTCTTGGGTAGGCTTCGGTAGCAGAAGGTATAAAGTCTTCACTCCACGCTGAGTTACACATTATAGCACTGTGGGAGTGACCAAGGAAGGTGAGGCATGTTCTCTGCCTTCAGGCAACTTATAGTTGAGAAAAGCAGAACGTTTCAAGTGATACTAAGAAATAATAGGTCTATAGCACTTTGGAGGAGTCCCTGGGTAGCACAAATGGCCAAGCACTGGACTACTAACCAAAAGGTCAGCAGTTCAAACCCATCTAGAGGTGCCTCAGGAGTAAGGCCTAGTGATTTGCTTCAGAATGTCACAGCCTTAAAAACCCTATGGAACAGTTTTACTCTGCACACATAGGGTCGCCATGAGTCAGAATCAACTCGACGGCAACAAACAACAACAACATAGAACGCTGGAGTTTGCAAATTCAGCCTCAGAGAAATAGGCAGGGGGCCTGGTGTTAGCTCCATTTAAAGATGAAGAAAGTCAGACTCTAGAGATTAAATGACTTGGCCCAGGACACGCCTGGCTGGTAAGTGGCAGAGCTGAGGAACCTGGCGAATCTGACTGCAGATACACAGCAAGTCTGGCTTAACTCCAAGACCTCTAGTCCTGTGTTCTCAGTTAACTCTTTGCACACTGGGCCCCAGCAATCTCTGTAGATGGAGGGGATGGTATGCACAAGGAGGGAGTATAAAATAAGAGGGAAGAATGGTTTTTTCAAACAAATGTGGAACTAGGACAAACACATCAACACTTAGTTTTGAAACTGCCTTCAGGGGTTTCACTACAGTGATATTTTCTTTGGTTTCTCTTTTACATTTGTCTTCAGAGCTGGTTTAGAGGCCACCTAAGAGAAACGGCTTGCCCTTGGCCACTAACCTAAAGGTTGGTGGATTGAACCCACCCAGAGGCGCTACAGAGGAAGGGTCTAGCCATCTGCTTTCATAAAGATTATAGCCAAGAAAACCCTAGGGAGCAATTCAACTCTGTAACACATGAGTCGCCATGAGTTGGAATCTACTCCACTGCAACATGTTTGCTTTTTTTGGTTTAAGAAAAATGTCCTCATTATTTTCTATAAATTTATTAAACAGCAATGACTATAATAACCACCATGTGACCCAGATTCACATACCACTCATTTACCCAGAATCCACCGGATACCAGGCACAGGGCTCAGATTTGGCTCTGAACGACTTTTGCTTATTTCCAAAAACTCGAATGTGCCCTCTAAGGATGATAATTTGCCACCAGGGATGTAATCCCATAGAGGATGATGGCTCAGGCTCTGTAGGATCACCCCCCACCCCAGTGACCTCAGGGCTTCAGGCAATAAACCAATAATGCTCTTCCACTAGGGAAAAAATCGGGGCCTCTAGCGTGGGGTTAATTTAGGGCATAACTGGGAGGGGCTGAGGGGGAGTGGATCTGAAAGGACAAAATCCTCCTTGTACCCTAAGGGAGGCAGGCGGGGATGGTCTGGGATAAGAGTCTTGGCTAGCTGAGGAGAGCTGGAGGCCTAAACTCATTCCCAGCCAGGGAAGAGCAGCTTTCACCCCTCTTCATGGAAAACTCCATGGACACGTCTCCCATGACAGTGTTGGCGCACAGAGCCATCTCTGACCACAGAGGAGCTGGCTCCAGCCCAGGCTCCCCAGCGGGGGCTCCTTGCGGTTGTGCAGCTAGCTATAGGGGGGGACGCTTGCATCACGCCCTTCTCCAGCTGCACACGTCGTGCTAGAAGATTGTTAGACATGGGCGCCCTCTGCTGCCAGCTCGAGGCATCACAGTCACCTACCCGGAAAGGGAGCTTGCAGGAGGCCTGGGAGACTTTGGATATTTAAAAATTGAAAGCAAAAGGAATCGTTTGAAAAATGGACCTCAAATAGGCACAGAGCATATGGTGCCCCTGGCTAGATGCTCACTTTTGAAAAAAATATCACTCAACCGAGTGTTTGCTTCAGAATCTGGGAAAGTAGACTTGGAAAAGGAATACCAAGGAGGAAAGGAATGATTGATGAAGAATGCACGTTTCTAAAACAGCCTCCGGAGTTGGGTCTAGGCTGAAAAGGAGACATCTCCTCCTCACCTGCCGACCTGCCTCTCCAGCTAAAGGGGGCACAGAAGTGTACCTGCTAAATCACCAATACTACCTACAAAGTCACATCAGGGCTGCTTCTTCAAAGCCATTCCCTACCCTGCGTAACAATAGATTTTCCCATGGAACAATGACTATTCGACTTATTCTCCAGAAGTAGAATTTAGGACTGGTGCATATCTGCTATGAGCTTAAAAAATAAAAATTTGCCATCTAGTCAACCCGGACTCATGGTGGCCCCATGTGTGTCAGAGTAGAACTGCTCCATAGGGTGGCCCCATGTGTGTCAGAGTAGAACTGCTCCATAGGGTGGCCCCATGTGTGTCAGAGTAGAACTGCTCCACAGGGTTTTCAGTGGCTGAATTTTCCGAAGTAGCTCGCCAGGTCTTTCTTCTGAGGTGCCTCTGTATGGACTCGAACTGTTAACTTCTCAGTTAGCAGTCAAGCGTATTAACTGCACCATCCAGGGGTTCTGCTATGAGCTTAAAACCAAACCCGTTGCTGGCAAGTCAATTCCGACTTATAGCGACCCTGTAGGAAACTCTGGTGGTGTAGTCGTTAAGTGCTATGGCTGCTAACCAAAAGGTTGACAGTTTGAATCCTCCAGGTGCTCCTTGGAAACTCTATGGGGCAGTTCTACTCCATCCTTTAGGGTCACTACGAGTGACTCAACGGCATTGGGTTGGGCGGCGTAGGACAGAGTAGAACTGCCCCTTAGGGTTTGAACTGCCAGCCTTTTGGTTGGCAGCCACGCTCTTAACCACTGTGTCACCAGGGCTCCACTATGAGCTTAGTGCTTCATTAAATGATAGACATAAAAATGGTTTCTAACCTCATTTGCATAGAATTGAATTTATCCTTCTAAGTTCATGGTAAAATAGACCATTCAAGGCCTCTTTTCGGTTATTTTTTTCCCTTTACCTTCTATCCTACATTCAAATCCTCCCCAAAATATATACTTATTTATTTGGAGTAAGTCCTTGAAAATCCACCTCCCAAGTGTTTATTTTAAAATGTACATGAATGATTTTTTGGTATCAATATTATTTTGGTTCTTTCTTCTTTCTTTTATTCAGTATTACGCTTTGTTGTTGTTGTTGTTAGGCGCCATGGAGTCGGTTCCGACTCATAAAGACCCTATGCACAACAGAACTAAACACTGCCAGGTCCTGCGCCATCTTCACTATGTTTGAGTCCATTGTTGAAGCCACTGCGTCAGTCCATCTCATTGAAGGTCTTCCTCTTTTTTGCAGACTCTCTGCTTTACCAAGCATGGTGTCCTTCTCCAAGGACTGGTCCATCCTAATAACATGTACAGAGCACGTGAGATGAAGTCTCACAGTCCTCGCTTCCAAGGAGCACTCTGGCTGTATTTCTTCCAAGACAGACTTGTTCATTCTTCTAGCAGTCCATGGTATATTCACCATTCTTCACCGACACCATAATCCCAAGGCATCAATTCTTCTTCCATCTTCCTTATTCATTGTCCAGCTTTTGCATGCATATGAGGTGATTGAAAATATGGTTTGGGTCAGGCACAAAGTGACATCTTTACTTTTTAATACTTTAAAGGGTACTTCTGCAGCTAGCAAGTGGCCATCTAAGATGCATCCATTGGTCTCAACCCATCTGGAGCAAAGGAGAATGAAGAATACCAAAGGCACAAGGAAAATGTGAGCCCAAGAGACAGAAAAGGCCACATAAACCAGAGACTCCATCAGCCTGAGGCTGGAAGAACTAGATGGTGCCGGCTTTCACCAATGACCGCCCTAACAGGGAATACAACATAGAGTCCTTGATGGAGCAGGAGAAAACTGGGATGCAGAACTCAAATTCTAGTAAAAAGACCAGACTTAATGGTCTGACTGAGACTTGAAGGACCCCAGAGGACCTGGCCCCAGGACTCTCTGTGAGCCCAAAACTAAAACCATTTCCAAAGCCAATGCTTCAGACAAAGATTAGACAGGACTATAAGATATAAAATGATACTGGTGAAGAGTGTGCTTCTTAGCTGAAGTAGACACACTAGACTATGTGGACAACTCCTGTCTGGAGGCAAGAAGAGAAGGCAGAGGGCGACAGGAGCTGATTGAATGGACACTGGAAATTCAGGGTAGAATGTAGGAGTGTGCTGTCACCTTTTAGGGAGAGCAACTAGGGTCACATAACAATGTGTGTGTAAGTTTTTGTATGAGAATCTGACTTGAATTGTAAACTTTTACTTAAAGTGCAATAAAAAAAACAGAAAAAGAAAAAAATAGAGAGTTCTTTTTCAGCAGATTTGCCCAGTGCAATACGTCATTTGATTTCCTGACTGCTGCTTCCATGGGTGTTAATTATGGATCCAAGAAAAATCAAATCCTTGACAATGTCAATCTTTTCTCTGTTTATCACAATGTTGCTTATTGGTCCATTTGTGAGATTTTTATTTTCTTTATATTGAGGTGCAATCCATATTGAAGGCTAAGCCTTTGATCTTCATCAGTAGAGTCCTAAAATTTCTGCCTTGTTGCTTATCTTAAAAGGATTAAAAATTAGAGTCTGTCTGACTGTAAAGACCAAGCCCTTAACCACAAGCTCTTAATTTCTCATGTTTTACCCAAAACTGAAGTATGTATAGACTGTCATTCCCTCTATGCTATATCTTCCACAGATCAAAGACTCTCAGGATGTTAGAACTTCAGTGGCCACTTCTTATAATTGCCTGATCTTACTGCTGAGAACCTAGAGGCCCAGGGAGCAAAAGGACTTCCAAGCTTCTATCAAGTTAGAAGCAGAGAACTTGTGTTTTCCCACATGTTATGACTTTTTTGGATGGTGTAGGGAGAGTTCTGCCTCATTGCTGGAGATTAGATCAAATAAAAATTCAAGGACTCTTTTAGCCTTGAGCTTCTGTTCTAAAAGAGGGCTAATAATGTAAATGCCAGAGACCCCTTTCAAACTGGCTTAAGCAAAAAAGGGGAGGCATTGTCTCATGAAACTGAAAAGTCTGAAGATAGGGCTAGCTCCAGGTACAGCAGGGTCCAGGTACTCAGATGGTGCCTCCAGGATGCTCTCTAGCCATCTCTTGGGTCTTCTTTTCTCCCTGTCAGAGTCACTCTTGGAGATCTCAAACAAAGATGACCACCAAGAGCTCTAAGTTGGCATTCTTGCAGTCTAGGGACTGTAACCAAAGAAAATAGAGAGTCTTCCTACCAATGTTCTGGCAGAAGTCCTGAAGCAGATGTTCATGAGTTCAACTGGCTGGAATTGGGTCCCAGATACACCCTTGGAGATGGGGATAGGAACAGCAATACCTCAATCACATGGGCTAAGAATGGGAAGAAATTGTTTCCTAAAATGAAAACTGAGGTATACGGTCACCAGAAAAGGTAGGGATGGGTGCAGGAAGGCAAAAATCAAAAATGTCTACACCTATGTTCATTGAAACACTCACTATTCACAATAGCCAAAAGGTGGAAACAAACTAAGTGCCCATCAACAGAGGAATGGTTAAACAAAATGTGGTACATACATACAGTGGAATATTATTCAGCCATAAAGAGAAATGAAGATCTGATCTAGTATTACTACATAGATGAACCTTGAAAACATTATGCTAAGTAAAATAACTCAGACACAAAAAGAAAAATATTGCATGGCCTCACTTAAAAGAAATATATAGAATAAGCAAATGCACAGAGACAAAGCTCATTAATGGTTACCAGAGCTTTGGGGAGGGGGGAATAGGAAGTTATTACTTAAGGGGGATTCTGTTTGGAATAACGGAAAACTTTTGGAAATAGATAGTGGTGATAGTTGCATAACGCGGGGATTGTAACTAATGTCATTGAATTGTACACTTAAAATGGCACATTTTTGTCATAGATTTTTTTACAATAAATTAAAAAAAAAATCAAGATATCAGCACAATTGGCAAACTCAACATGCAGCCACACATTACAACTCTCTATTACTACCATTCAACTACCAAGCAATCTATATTGTACACACATGATGTGCCAAACACTGAGACAAACATTTTATATACAGGCCTCATTTTCACTCATTGTGGTTCTATGAGGCGGGTTGTAACTACTATTATCCCCATTTTAATGACAAGGAAACTGAAGCTCAGAGACGTTATACAACTAATTCAAGGTCACATAGCTAGTATGGGGCAAAACCCAAACTCAAACTCAAGAATCCAAAACCAAAAACAAAACCCATTGCCACTGAGTTGATTCTGACTCATAGCGACCCTATAGGACAGAGTAGAACAGCCCCATAGAGTTTCCAAGAAGCGCCTGGTGGATTCAAACTGGGGACTTTTGGTTAGCAGCTATATCTCTTAGCCACTATGCCACCAGGGTTTCCAACTCAGGAATGCCTTTACTTAAATCACACACTTTAAACCAGCCTCTGGAAAAGGACACCAAGGTTGGTAAAGCAAAGGGTCACCGAAAACGAAGGAAACCCTCAATGAGATGGTTTCTCAACGGTGGGCTCAGACATACCAATGCTTATGAAGACAGCATAGGACTGGTCAACGTTTGGTTCTGTTACATATAAGGTCATTATGAATTGGAGCCAACTCAACAGCACCTAGCAACAAACCACTACACTCTACTGCAAATAAGACAACTTATCCCAGGGAAAGAGCATTGACTGCGTTCTGCAGATAACATGCTAGACACTGCCCCTATTTATATTGCTGTAAGGAACCCTTGATTAAAATCTCCTTAGTGGACAAAAGGCCACCCTTGTTGCTGTTAGGATGCTGTTGAGTGTATTCCAACTCATGATGACTCCATGTGACAGAGTAGAACAGTCCCATAGGGTTTTCTTGGCTGTAATCTTTACAGAATGGAGAACAGAAAGCACAAATTCAGAGTTTCATTGCCTCTGACTTCTTTCTTGAAAGTCTGGATTTCCGCTCCATTCGTAGACACTTTCTTCCTTGAAAAAAGCTGCCCACCCACAGGAGAGAGCTGAGATTATAAGGGGACAGCTGTTGTGGGTTGTCCACAGCCAGAGGTACAGTCTTGGTTTTTCAGCTGAAGAAGAATATTCTCCTCCCACTTCCCTGATTCCAAACTGGCTAAACCACTTTTGTTCAAACTTTCCAAGCCATTTCATCCCTGGAGTGGAAACAGAGCATGGAATAATTTGGAGCAAAAGGACAATTACGAGTGAGTGAAAACAGGAGGTTATAATGGAAGTTGTCTTTTAACCTTAACTCCAGCGTTTTATAACCAAGATTTCTGTCTCTCAGGTTTTGGTGGTGGGAACGTAATGCTGAGCAGTTGTCTGGAACTGCTTCTAGATGTTCAATAATTTGAAACAGCAATGCTGACTCAGGAGCCCATCAATTGGATCGCAGAGTACCACTTCACATGAGAAAAAAAAAAAAGCTTGGAAACATGTAAGAATAAAAATTGAGCAATCAATAAATATGTCCTGTGTATTTTTAAAGTGACTTGTCTTCCTCCTTTCCAAATTGCATTGTGAAATGTCTGCTGTAAATAAGCCCTATATGAGGAATAAGCCGGGAGAAAAGTTGAAAATTTTTCAGTGAGGATGAGAAGGCAAAACCTCTGATTTGGGACAGGCAGTCAATGAAGAGAGACAATGTGGTTTAGTAGCAACTCAGGTGACACAACTAGGAAGTTAATCTGTTTGTAAAAGTGTGTTTTGAAATTTGGTGCAGGATGGGATCAGTCATGTTCCAATTTCCCCAAAGAGCTTCTAAAGCTGGAAAAGCCCCAGCTATTGCATGTAACTTAGACACAGGCTTTCCGGAGAAGGGAAAATGCTTTCTTGGAGTGTCTCTTCCTACTCAGTGGTTTCTCAGTGCCTTCATCTTTCCAGTTCACAGTCGGTGCAGTAACGTGGAGTGTTTGAGCGGCCTGTGCATATAGACACCCACACACCCAGAGTGGGAGAGAGAACATGAAAGTTTAGCAGGGAGACTGCTATGGGATGTAGCAGAAGAGGGCACAGAAGGCATAGGTGGAAAAAGGAAATTTTCCCACGGCATGGTATGGAACAAGGCTGGACTTGGTAGAGGACTGGAAACATTTGCCACTTATCTATGAGTACAATAAGGACCCCGGTGGCCCAACGGTTAAGGGCTTGACTGCTAACAGAAAGGTGGCAGTTTGAACCCATCCAGCTGTTCTGCGGGAGAAAGACCTGGCGACTTGCTCCCGAAAGATTAGAGCCTTGGAACCCCTATGGGACAGTTCTACTCTGTCCTGTATGGTCACTATGAGTCAGAATCTACCCAATGACACCTAACAATATCAACGTGAGTACAACACAGCAATTTTGAGGCATCATGGCCACTTTTTTTTCTTGCTCAGGTCTCTCCAGGGCAGACTGGTGGTAGGTGTGTTGCAGACTCTCAAACCTTTGTATGCCACTCTGACATTCTGGGGATTATTCTGGACAAGGATGTTTACTCTGGAAATGTTTGTTGAGGGGATAAATGACACCTCTCAGGGCCAGGGTTAAGGGCTCTACCCTTGGGCTTTCCCATATCCTTGACATGGACCCTGGACACGAGGAGGCCTTCTGCTTCTCCAAAAGTACTGAATTAGTAGTGGTTCCCAACCTGAGCTGGTGACAGAAAGACTGTCACACGCTGAACTCTGGTAGCCTAGGGAGGTGCTACACAAATATCCCCCAGGGCAGTGGCAAACCATGCCTTGTTCAAACCTCTACTCTGTATCCAATGAGCTCGTCAAAACACACACCCATTAATAAAGGGAGCCAAAAGACCAAAAGGAACCTTGGTGGCACAGTGTTTAAGCACTTGGCTGCTAACTAAAAGGTTGGTGGTTCGAGCACACTCAGCTGCTCCATGTGAGAATAGACCTGGTGACCTGCTCCCATAAAGATTACGGCCTAGGAAACCCAATGGGGCAGTTCTAGTCTGACCCATAGGGTTACTATGAGTCGAAAATCAACTTGATGGCACACAACAACAACAAAACTACCAAGCGTTGACTTTAGACCTGGCCCAGATGCTCAGCATTATTACTCATCAAATATCTTCCATATGTAGAACAGATGCTTATTCTATGTACAATTCTATGCAAAGTCACAGGGCATAAAGTATATAATTCTATCTATGCAAAAATAGCTGTGTCTGGTTTTTATACAGTATATATAAATGTGTAGAAAAGCCATTGGGAGGATTCCCATTGTTAACGATGGTTACTTCTGGGGAGTAGAGTAGAACAAGTGTAATTAATTAGTGTAAGCACTAAGTATAAGTAGTTGTGTTTTTTACTCTATTGTCTGTTGTTTTTTTTTACTTCTGAAATTCTTCATAACATTTATCATTACTTTCAGTAAATACATGCATGTGTACAAATTTGTTTATTTTCTGTCTCCCTCATGAGAGAAAGGATTTTGTCTATTTTGTTCACCTTTGTAGCCTCAGGACCTAAAAGAGTATCTGGCACAGGGTAAGTGTTCAGTTAAGTATTTGTTGATTAAATGGATGAATTACTTATAAAATTAAAAATTGTTGCAGAATGTATGTGCTCCTAACTGAGGGTTTATAATCTAAGCAACAGAGGTTATGGTTAATACTTACTGTGTGAACTTAAATTACTGGATTTTTACAAAAACAATGCACACTTTCTGTGTTTGTTGGCCAACCACACACTCCCACCGTTTTTTGTAAGCATGCCATGCTAATTTTTTACAACAAAGTGCAAAAAAGAATTGGCATAGTGGTGCTTACGAAAATACCGCACGGGGAGGGTACAGTTGGCAGACAAATGTAGAAGTTGTGCGTTATTTGCACAAATACAGTAAATGTTTTGGTGCGTAAGGGTTGGTGCCTGCTTGGAGAAGTTTTAAAATCTAGACTTCCACATTTATAACCAAAAGCTATAAGGTAGATTATGAAAAGTCCTATAAAAGAGCTGCAGCAAAGAGGGGCTTGGAGAAGGGGGTTACAATTTTCATTAGAGGTGGTCCAGGCAGGCTTCACATACCAGGCAGAACATGAGCAGGACTTTGAAGGATGACATGTAAGTTTGCAGAGCCCTGGTGGCATAGTGGTTAAGAGTTCGGCTGATAACCAAAAGGTTGTCAGTTCAAATCCACCAGCTGCTCCTTTGAAACCCTATGGGGCAGCCCTATTCTGTCCTACAGGGTCGCTATGAGTTGGAACCTACTCTAAGGCAATGGGTTTGGTTGTTTTGGTTATCTAAGTTTGCTAGGATTTCCCTAACAAGCATCACAACCTTGTTGGCTTAAAACAAAAAACCAACTCTCTCACAGTTCTGACTCCAGAAATCACATATTAAGTGGGTGTCTTTAAAGAACATAAATTAATTTTCTCACAGTTCTAGAGGCTAAAAGTTCAAATCCAGGTCGGGGATGTGTCGATTCCTTCTGTGAGCCTCTCTCCTGGTTTCTGGGGACTGCCAGAGATCCTTGGTGTTCCCTGGTGTCTATCTTTCTGTTCTGTTCTGTGTGTCTCTGTCTATTCTTCTCTTTTTATAACTCAGAAGTGAATAGGTTTAGGACCCATCGTACTCTAGAATGGTCTAATTAACATGATAAAGAAAACTATTTTCAAACACGATCACATCCACAGGAATAGGGCCCAAGCCTTCAATACATATTTTAAACAAAAAGCCTACTGCCATTGCATCTATTTCCTCTTGTGGTCACCCTATAGAACACAGTAGAACTGCCCCCTAGGGTTTCCAAGACAGTAGGCTTTATGGAAGCAGACGGCCACATCTTTTTCCCCGGGAGCAGCTGGTAGGTTTGAACTGCTGACCTTTTGGTTAGCAGCCAAGTGCTTAACCACTGTACCACCTTAATACGTATTTTGGGCTCCTTAATACGTATTTTGGGGTTGTTGTTGTTAGGTGCCGTCGAGTTGGTTCCAACTCATAGAGACCCTATGCACAACAGAATGAAATACTGCCCGGTCCTGTGCCATCCTTACAATCATTATTATGCTTGAACTCATTGTTGCAGCCACCGTGTCAATCCACCTAGGTGAGGGTCTTCCTCTTTTTCTGTTGACCCTGTACTTTGCAAAGCATGATGTTTTTCTCCAGAGACTGATCCCTCCTGACAACATGTCCAAAGTTTGTAAGACGCAGTCTCTCCATCCTTGCTTCTAAGGAGTATTCTGGTTGCACTTCTTCTGAGACAGATTTGTTAGCTGCTCTTTTGGCAGTCCATGGTATATTCAATGTTCTTCGCCAACACCACAATTCAGAGGCATCAATTCTTCTTCGGACTTCCTTATTTATTGTCCAGCTTTCACATGCATATGATGTGATGGAAAATACCGTGCCTTGGGTCAGACACACCTGAGTCTTCAAGGTGACATTTTTGCTCTTCAACACTTCAAAGAGGTCTTTTGCAGCAGATTTGCCCAATACAAAGCACCTTTTGATTTCTTACTGCTGCTTTCATGGGTGTTGATTGTGGAGCCAAGTAAAATGAAATCCTTGACAACTTCAATCTTTTCTCTGTTTATCATGATGTTCCTCATCGGTCCAGTTGTGAGGATTTTTGTTTTCTTTATATGAGGTGTAATCCATACTGAAGGGTGTGGCCTTTGATCTTCATTAGTAAGTGCTTCAAGTCCTCTTCACTTCCAGCAAGCAAGGTTGTGTCATCTGCATAACACAGGTTGTTAATGAGTCTTCCTCCAATCCTGATGCCCCGTTCTTCTTCATATAGTCCAGCTTCTCAGATTATTTGCTCAGCATACAGATTAAATAGGTATGGTGAAAGAATACAGCCCTGACACACACCTTTCCTGACTTTAAACCAATCAGTATCCCCTTGTTCTGTCTGAACAACTGCCTCTTGATCCATGTAAAAGTTCCTCATGAGCACAATTAATTGTTCTGGAATTCCCATTCTTCGCAGTGTTATCCATAGCTTGTTATGATCCACACAGTCGAATGCCTGTGCATAGTCAATAAAACACAGGTAAACATCTTTCTGGTATTCTCTGCTTTCAGCCAGGATCTATCTGACATCAGCAATGATATCCCTGATTGCACGTCCTCTTCTGAAACCAGCCCGAATTTCTGGCAGTTCCCTGTCAATATACTGCTGCAGGCACTTTTAAATGATCTTCAGCAAAATTTTGCTTGCGTGTGATATTGATAATATTGTCCTATAATTTCCACATTCGGTTGGATCACCTTTCTTGGGAATAGGCATAAATATGGATCTCTTCCAGTCAGTTGGCCAGGAAGCTGTCTTCCATATTTCTTGGCATAGACAAGTAAGCACCTCCAGCGTGCATCCGTTTGTTGAAACATCTCACCTGATATTCCGTCAATTCCTGGAGCTTTGTTTCTCCCCAATGCCTTCAGAGAAGCTTGGAATTCTTCCTTTAGTACCATCGGTTCCTGATCGTTTGCTACCTCTTCAAATGGTTGAATATTGACTAATTCTTTTTGGTATAATGACTCTGTATATTCCTTCCATCTTCTTTTGATGCTTCCTGCCACATCAGCAAATGAACGTCCTGAAAGCTTTACTCCATCCACGTCGTTAAGGTCGACTCTACTTTGAGGAGGCAGCTCTCCTTCCATTTTCTTTTGATGCTTCCTGCATCATTTAATATTTTCCCCATGTAATCCTTCACTATTGCAACTCGAGGCTTGAATTTTTTCTTCAGTTCTTTCAGCTTGAGAAATGCCGAGCATGTTCTTCCCTTTTGGTTTTCTATCTCCAGCTATTTACACATGTCATTATAATACTTTACTTTGTCTTCTGTAGCCACCCTTTGAAATCTTCTGTTCAGTTCTTTTACTTCATCATTTCTTCCTTTTGCTTTAGCTGCTTGATGTTCGTAAGTTTCAGAATCTCCTCTGACAGACATCTTTGTCTTTTCTTTCTTTCCTGTCTTTTCAGTGACCTCTTGCTTTCTTCATGTATGATGTCTTTGATGTCATTCCACAACTCATTTGGTCTTAGGTCACTAGTGTTCGATACACCAAATCTATTCTTCAGATGGTCTCTAAATTCAGGTGGGTTATACTCAAGGTCACATTTTGGCTCTCGTGGACTTGCTCTGATTTTCTTCAGTTTCAGCTTGAATTTGCATAGGAGCAATTGATGGTCTGTTCCACAGTTGGCCCCTGGCCTTATTCTGACTGATGATATTGAGCTTTTCCATCATCTCTTTCCACAGATGTAGTCAGTTTGATTCCTGTGTGTTCCATCTGGCGAGGTCCACGTATATAGTCACCGTTTATTTTGGTGAAAGACGGTATTTGCAATGAAGAAGTCGTTGATCTTGCAGAATTCTATCCTTTGATCTCTGGCATTGTTTCTATCACCAAGGCCATATTTTCCAACTATTGACCCTTCTTCTTTGTTTCCAACTTTCACATTCCAATCACCAATAATTATCAACGCATCTTGATTGCATGTTTGATCAATTTCAGACTGCAGCAGCTGATAAAAATCTTCTGTTTCTTCATCTTTGGCCTTAGTGGTAGGTGCATAAATTTGAATAATAGTCGTATTAACTGGTCTTCCTTGTAGGTGTATGGATATTTTCCTATCACTGACAGCATTGTACTTCACGATAGATCTTGAAATGTTCTTTTTGACGATGAATACAACAGCATTCCTCTTCAAGTTGTCACTCCCAGCATGGTAGACTATATGAATGTCTGATTCAAAACAGTCAATACCAGTCCATTTCAGCTCACTAATGCCTAGTATATTGATGTTTATGAGTTCCATTTCATTTTTGACAATTTCCAATTTTCCTAGATTCATACTTCATACATTCCAGGTCCCAACTATTAATGGATGTTTGCAGTTGTTTCTTCTCATTTTGAGTCATGCCACATCAGCAAATGAAGGTCCTGAAAGATTTACTCCATCCATTCATTAAGGTTGACTCTACTTTGAGGAGGCAGCTCTTCCCCAGTCATCTTTTGAGTGCCTTCCAACCCGGGGGGCTCATCTTCCAGAGCTATATCAGGCAATGTTCCACTGCTATTCATCAGGTTTACACTGGCTAATGCTTTTCAGAAGTAGACTGCTGGATCCTTCTTCCTAGCCTGTCTTAGTCTCGAAGCTCAGCAGAAACCTGTCCTCCATGGGTAACCCTGCTGGTATCTGAATACCGGTGGCATAGCTTCCAGCATCACAGCAACACACAAGTCCCCACAGTATGACAAACTGACAGACATGTGGGGGCATATTTTGGGTGGGGGACACATTCAATCCCTAATAAGACCCAATCTATAATAGGGACAATGGGGAAATTTTGCTTTGTGTTTTAATTTAGGAGTAACAGGACCAGAACTGTGACTTAAGAAGATCATCTTGAGAACTCAGATATAAATCCATCCACCTATGGTCATCTGACCTTTGACAAAGGCCCAAAGTCCATTAAATGGGAAAAAGATAGTCTTTTTAACAAACAGTGCTGGTAAAACTGGATGTCCATCTGTAAAAAAAATGACGCAGGATGAAACAGGACCCATATCTCACACCATACACAAAAACTAATTCAAAATGCATCAAAGACCTAAATATAAAATCAAAAACTATAAAGATCACGGGAGAAAAAATAGGGTCAATGCTAGGAGCTCTAATATATGGCATAAATAGAATAGAAACAATAATTGACAATATACAAACATCAGAAAATAAGATAGATAACTGGAATCTTCTAAAAATTAAACACTTCTCCTCATCAGAAGTCTTCATCAAAAGAGTGAAAAGAAAACCTATAGACTGGAAAAAAATGTTTTGGCTATGACATATCCGATAATGATCTAATCTCTAAAATCTGTAAGAAAATCCAATATCTC
Source organism: Loxodonta africana (assembly GCF_030014295.1). Classification (NCBI taxonomy): domain Eukaryota; kingdom Metazoa; phylum Chordata; class Mammalia; order Proboscidea; family Elephantidae; genus Loxodonta; species Loxodonta africana. The sequence continues at coordinate 202,059,700 of NC_087344.1, read as the reverse complement.
TTCAACAAAAAGATATATAGTCCAATTTCAAAATGGGCAAGGGATATGAATAGACACTTCAACAAAGAAGGCCCTCAGGTGGCTAATAGACATATGAGGAAATGCTCGCGATCACTAGCTATTAGAGAAATACAAATCAAAACAACAATGAGATACCATCTCACCCCAACATTCCTGGTGCTAAAAAAAAAAACAGAAAATAATAAATGTTGGAGAGGTGGCAGAGAGATTGTACTCTTATGCACTGCTGGTAGGAATGCAAAATTGTACAACCATTTTGGAAAACAATATGGCATTTCCTTAAAAAACTAGAAATAGAAATACCATATGATTCAGCAATCCCACTCCTAGGGATGCATTCTAGAGAAAAAAGAGTCATCACATAAGTAGACATATGCACACCCATGTTCATTGCAGCATTATTCACAATAGCAAAAGATGGAAACAACCAAAGTGCCCATCAACAGATGAATGGATAAACAAACTACGGTACATACACACAGTGGAATGCTATGCAACGATAAAGAACAACGATGAATCTGTGAAACATCTTACAACATGGATGAATCTGGAGGGCATTATGCTGAGTGAACTAAGTCAACCACAAAAGGACAAATACTGTACGAGACCACCATTACAAAAACTCATGAAAAGATTTACACACAGAAAGAAACCATCTTTGATAGTTACAAGAGAGGGGAGGGGTGGGGAAGGAAAAATACTAACTAGACAATAGATAAGTGGTAACATTACGGAAGGGTAAGACAGTACACAATACTGGGGAAGCCAGCACAAGTTGCACAAGGCAAGGTCGTGGAAGCTCCATAGACATATCCAAACTCCCTGAGGGACCAAATTGCTGGGCTGAGGGTCTCGGGGGACATCTCGCACGGCTGGCATATCATAGTTTATAAAGAAAATGTTCTACATCTTACTTTGGTGAGTAGCATCTGGGGTCTTAAAACCTTGTGAGCAGTCATCTAAGATACTCTACTGGTCCCACCCGCTCTGGTGCAAGGGAGAATGAAGAAAACCAAAGACGCAAAGGAAAGATTAGTCCAAACAACTAATGGACCACAACTACCACGGCCTCTACCAGACTGAGTCCAGCACAACTAGATGGTGCCCGGCTACCACCACTGGATTACTCTGACAGGCATCATAATCGAGGGTCCCAGACAGAGCTGGAGAAAAATGTAGAACAAAATTCTAACTCACACACACAAAAAGACCTGATTTACTGGTCTGACAGAGACTAGAGGAACCCCTAGAGTATGGCCCCCGGACACCTTTTAACTCAGTACTGAAGTCACTCCTGAGGTTTACCCTTCAGCCAAAGATTAGACAGGCCCACAAAACAAACAATAATACTCGTAGCTCAATCATGTATACAAGACTAAATGAGCACACCAGCCCAGGGGCAAGATTGAGAAGGCAGGTGGGAAAAGGAAAGCTGGACAAATGGAAATGGGGAACCCAAGGTGGAGAAGGGGAGAGTGTTGGCACATCACAGGGTTGGTAATTGATGTCACAATACAATCTGTGTATTGTTTAACGAGAAAATAATTTGCTCTGTAGACTTTCACCTAAAGTACAATTAAAAAAAAAAAAAAGAAGAAGAAGATCATCTTAGCAGAATCACATGTTTTAAGTTGGAGAAGGAGAGAGCAGAGACAGGAAAACCTTTGGGACCCCATCACAGCAGGTTAAGGAAGAATAAGTAAGGCCATGAATCAGGATGATGATGGAGAAAGAGAGGGGGTGGACAAAAGAATGAGAGGTAGAATCAGCGGCAAGGGCATAAACTGGGTGGGAGGCGCTGGCGCATTCTGAGCCTGGGCCACTGGCAGTGGTGTTTTTGACAGACACAGGGCATGCAGGACAGGACAGGTTTGGAGCGGGAGGGCAGAGGATTTGCCATGCTGGTGGCCATCCTGACAGACAGGCAGGGAGAGAGGATGGGGTGAAGGGAGGCCACAGCTATGGGAGGGCTCACCAGGATGAGATGTCGGCTTAAGACAGGACTTTGAGGAATGTCCATGTTTGGGGAGGTGGCACACATGGTTATTGCACTTGGCTGCAAACTGAAAGGTTGAAGGTTCAAGTCCTCTCAGAGTTGCTTCACAAGAAAGGCCTGGAAATCGATCTGGAAAATCTACCATTGAAAACCCTATGGAGCACAGTTCTGCTCTGCGACACATAGAATTTCCATGAATCCGAGCTGACTCAATGGCAACTGTTAGCTAGTGAAGGTGAAGAAGGAGAGTATCCAGGCAGGGAAGCCCAAAGGGGAAGCTGGGGAAGTGTGTCAGATGCTGCAGGGAGAGACAAGAAGATTGTGTGTGTGTGTGTGTGTGTGTTTATGTATTAGCAATTTTTCCCAAGATGGTATGCTTCCAGCTGGAGCAGAACCAGGCTCCCGGAGTCTTAGCCCACCACTCCCAGCCACTCTCTACTACACTCCACCCACTCTTGCTCCCCAGACCCTGGGGAAGAGCACAATTTGAAACCTAGGTTACCATCTTTGGTTTGACCCCATAAAAACTATTTCAGGCCCCATAGAAGCCATAAATATATTGCCATAAAAATAAATGTCCAGCCAGATCACTATAAACTGTAACTCTAAAATATATTACTCTAGCTTCCCAGAGAAATATCTTTACAGAATGATAATTTAATATTATTCTTATTCCTTCAAGAACCATTATTAGACATGGCCATTTTGGAAAAATTACTTTTGGAATTACTGTCTACGTTATTGTTCAGTGATATTAAAAAAGATCTTTAAAATAAAATTTTCTCATCCTTTCAGATCTAGGAAATTTCTGCCTTTCTATGACACCTAATATATTTTCTTTTATAGACAACTTGTTGTTGTTGTTAGGTGACATTGAGTCAATTCCGACTCACAGAGATCCCATATGGTTTCCTAGGCTGCAATCGTTACAGAAGCAGACTGCCAGGTCTTTCTCCCAAAGAGTGGCTAGGTGGATTTGAACTGCTAACCTCTTGGTTAGCAACTGAGTGTCTAGCCTTTGTGCTGCTAGGGCTCCTTTATAGACAACTAAAGGTGTAATAGCTCCTAACCTTACATGGACTGTCAGGATGCAGAGCCAAATTTTGTACCAGATTGCAGGAACTCCTTGCATTTGGTTTCTGGTACATTTGTTCCCCTCATTCCTCACTTCACCCCACCCCTTGTCAACATCTGCTCCTTGGCCTCCTCCCTTCCTCTTGGTAGTGTGATGGATAACTCTGTCCTTTATTGTGTTATAAGTCTTTGAAAACTTTTTTCAGAAGTTGGTAAGATGTAGAAACTAATAAATAATGTGTTAAAGGCAGACTTTGGTTCCTTGACGGGCACGTAATTGAGTTCTTTGGGGGCCTGGGCTTCCTCAGTGCTTCTCAAATCACTCTCCAGAGGCAGAGGCCAACATGCAGGTATGGCTGGGGAACGAGGATCTCACAGGGATCCCATGTGACAGAGTTGAGCTCTCCAGAGGCAGAGGCCAACACGTAGGAATGGCTAGGGAACCAGGATTGTGTGCAAAACCTGAGCATCCCTGGCATTGTGTAGTGCTGAGCAGGTGGAGGGTACATGAAGGTAATATGCCAACAAGAGGAGCAAACACAGTCAATGAAAATTCTAAGTACCTTCAGGCAAGAGAGACTGGCTTTGTAGAGAGCAACCTTGCTGCTGCTGACCCTAAATTCTCCTTCTGTGGCTCAGGACCCACAGAGACAGTGTGGGAGCCAGGTCAGGATTCCTCTCTATTGTATTGAGCATCCCCACCTGTATTGATGACCAAGCAGGTGTTACCATTTGATTGCCTTAACTGGATGGCTAATTTGCAGCATGATTCCATTAGACTCCTCAGAACAGGAATGTACAAGGCTTGTGCTCTTCTGTGGAGTCTGGCTGGCACTGGGGCTGGGCAATCATCCAGGAGGTGGGCCGAAGTGCACCAGCCGAGGCTGCCCTGAATTCTGCCAAGAGGCTGCTGGGAAGTTGGTGGTCTTCTGTGCTGGCTGCTGGCCTTGCTGAAGTCTCTTCTCCAACCAAGCCTGCAGCTCATGTCGCTGGTGTCAGGACGACAGATCCAAACAGGGGTGGGGGAGGCCCTGGAGCAGGGTTCTATCTAGAGGCAGCTCTGAAGACACCGTGGAAGCAGGTTGGCTAGTACTGCATAGGCCAGGAAAGCATTGCCTGGTGGATGGGATTCGAGGGTAAGAGCCCCGTCCAAGGCAAAAGCATGAGGACCCTGTCTTAGTTGCCTAGTGCTGCTGTAACAAGTAGGCGGCTTTAAAGAACAGAAATTTATTTTCTCACAGCTCAAGAGGTTAGAAATCTGAATTCAGGGTGTGGCTTTAGCAGGGGGAGGGGGAGACTTCTTTGTCTATTTCAGCTTTTAGTAGCCAGCAATTCTTGGAGCTCCTGGGCTTGTTGATTTATCTGCCTCTGTCATCATCAGACAATGTCTGTCTTTCCCATTGTGTGTGTGTCTGTGTCTATGCTGCTCTTTATATAACTCAGAAGTGATTAGGTTTGGGATCCACCCTGCACTGGTGTGACCTCACTGCTGACTGATTATAGTACATTAGAGGACATTGTAGAGTGATTACATTACATTGGCTTACATTGTAGATGTAATTACATTGCATTATATTAGATTACATCCACAGGAATGGGGGTATACCTATTTGGGGGGGACATAATTCAATCCATAACAGACCCCTTCATGGGGAAGCCTTTCTGCTCTAGATGTGCTGCCTTCAGTGTGATTTTGGGTGCCCTCTCCAGGAAGCCTTCTGCTCACAAACCTTCCCAACCCCACTGTGTCAGGAAGTCAGGCCTTCTTCGCAATGGCGTGACCTGAGAAGTGGGTTTGGAACCCCTAGGAACCCCACTGTGCATCTGGTGCCTCTGACATTGAGTAGCTATTGGAGTCCTGGCAGAGGCCTCAGACGTGTGCCTCCTGGAAGCCTGAGGTGGACTCTGGCAATGGCTAACCCCCCTGACAAAAACAGTCCCCAAGTGAGGGCACACCCCAGCAGGGTGCACTGCAGCAGCACTTGTCTGAAATACAGAAAGGTGTGCTAGAGTAAGCTGGTCCGGTGATATCCAAAACTGGCTGCATACCCCCAGAGGCCTGGGCCCTGCCCCAATCCAGGGAATCAGAATCTCTGGGGTAGGGGGTTGGAGGGGTGGATGCTTGTCTTGGAAGAGCTCCCCAGGAAGATGCTAATGTGCAGGCAGGGCTCAGAGCCAAGACTCCTAGTCTACATTTGGGAGTTGGGCCCAGAGAGGTGATTCAGCAAGGCTGCACAGCTGGCTGAGCCAGGCCCAGAAGCCAAGTCTTCTGGCACCCAGTGCAATCTTGACACCCGAGGGCTGTCACGCTACCCTGCACTGCGACCTGCCCTGCCCAGCCCTCAGGTCCCACAGGCGCCTTCTGACCACTCTCAGTCATACATGCTCTGCCATTCCACGTGTCCATGGAGCGCCTGCTCCTTAACCTGGTTTTTAGAGAAAAAAAGTTTCCTTGTCTCTCTGATTCTCTCATGAAATCATAAGGCCTGTGAGGCTGCAGCCCTCAACAAATCAAACTCTGGACCATAGCTCCAGAACAAGGGCTGTGGGCCCCACGGGGTCAGAGAAACTAAAAAGCTGAACCTCTTTCACAGCAGGAGAGATCAGAGTAGAATGGAGGAGTCAGCTTTGGAACAGGGTTTTGAACCGGTTCATCCGCCCCAGATATACTGAATCAGAATCTACATTTTAACAAGATCCCCAGGTGATTGTTACGTATAATAAATTTTGAGAACCACTGCTCTACTGGTGGATCTCAGAATTGGTCCCTAACCAGCTGCATTAAGGTTAGCAGTTTGAATCTACAAGCCACTCCCTGGAAGCCCTATGGAGGCAGTTCTACTTTGTTCCATAGGGTCGCTATAAGTCAGAATCAACTTGACAGCAACGGGTTTGGTTTTTTGTTGGGAGCTTGTTAGAAATGCAAATTCTTAACAGGAGTTCGAACTGAACTGGTTCAAAACTCTGCTTTGGAATCAAAGCAAATCAGGTTTGCTATCAAACCACATAAAGAAGCAGACCATGACAGCTTCTACAACCCCCCAAACAAAAGAATCAAAATCTTTCCCAAATGAAGATACAATCCTGGAATTATCAGATACAGAATATAAAAAACGAATTTACAGAATGCTTCAAGACATCAGGGATGACCTCAGAAATGAAATAAGGCAATCTGCAGAAAAAGCCAAGGAACACACTGATGAAACAGTTGAAGAACTCAAAAAGATTATTCAAGAACATAGTGGAAAAATTAATAAGTTGCAAGAATCCACAGAGAGACAGCATTCAGAAATCCAAAAGATTAACAATAAAATTACAGAATTAGACAATGCAATAGGAAGTCAGAGGAGCAGACTCGAGCAATTAGAATGCAGACTGGGACATCTGGAGGACCAGGGAATTAACACCAACATAGCTGAAAAAAAATCAGATAAAAGAATTAAAAAAAATGAAGAAACCCTAAGAATCATGTGGGACTCTATCAAGAAGGATAACTTGCGTGTGATTGGAGTCCCAGAACAGGGAGGGAGGACAGAAAACACAGAGAGAATAGTTGAAGATCTGCTGACAGAAAACTTCCCTGACATCATGAAAGACGAAAGGATATCTATCCAAGATGCTCATCGAACCCCATTTAAGATTAATCCAAAAAGAAAAACACCAAGACATATTATCATCAAACTTGCCAAAACCAAAGATAAAGAGAAAATTTTAAAAGTAGCCAGGGAGAAAAGAAAGGTCTCCTTCAAGGGAGAATCAATAAGAATAAGTTCAGACTACTCAGCAGAAACCATGCAGTCAAGAAGGCAATGGGATGACATATACAGAGCACTGAAGGAGAAAAACTGCCAGCCAAGGATCATATATCCAGCAAAACTCTCTCTGAAATATGAAGGCGAAATTAAGATATTTACAGATAAACACAAGCTTAGAGAATTTGCAAAAACCAAACCAAAGCTACAAGAAACACTAAAGGAAATTGTTTGGTCAGAAAACCAATAATATCAGATACCAGCACAACACAAGGTCACAGAACAGAACATCCTGATATCATCTCAAATAGGGAAATCACAAAAACAAATTAAGATTAATTTAAAAAAAAACAAAGCTCATAACAGGGAATCATTGAAGTCAATATGTAAAAGATCACAATAATCAAAAAGAGGGACTAAATACAGGTGGCATAGAACTGCCACATGGAGAGGGATACAAGGCGATATAGGACAATACAAGTTAGGTTTTTACTTAGAAAAATAGGGGTAAATATTAAGGTAACCACAAAGAGGTATAACAACTCCATAACTCAAAATAAAAACCAAGAAAAACGTAACGACTCAGCAAAAATAAAGTCAAATACTATGAAAATGAGGAACACATGATTTACAAAGAAAAACGTCTCAGCGCAAAAAAGTAAGTGGAAAATTGAAATTGTCAACAACACACATAAAAAGACATCAAAATGACAACACTAAACACATACTTATCTATAATTTCACTGAAAGTAAATAGACTAAATGCACCAATAACGAGACAGAGAGTCTCAGACTGGATAAAGAAACACGATCTGTCTATATGCTGCCTACAAGAGACACACCTTAGACTTAGAGACACAAACAAACTAAAACTCAAAGGATAGAAAAAAATATATCAAGCAAACAATAAGCAAAAAAGAGCAGGAGTAGCAATATTAATTTCTGACGAAATAGAGTTTAAACTTAAATCCACCACAAAGGATAAAGAAGGACACTACATAATGATAAAAGGGACAATGGACCAGGAAGATATAACCATATTAAACATTTATGCACCCAATGACAGGCCTGCAAGATACATAAAACAAATTTTAAGAGAACTGAAAAGTGAGATAGACACCTCCACAATTATAGTAGGAGACTTCAACATACCACTTGCAGAGAAGGACAGGACATCCAGTAAGAAGCTCAATAGAGACACGGAAGACCTACTTACAACAATCAACCAACTTGACCTCATTGACTTATACAGAACTCTCCACCCAACTGCTGCAAAGTATACTTTTTTTTTCTAGCGCACATGGAACATTCTCTAGAATAGACCACATATTAGGTCATAAAACAAACCTTTGCAGAATCCAAAACATCGAAATATCACAAAGCATCTTCTCAGACCATAAGGCCATAAAAGTGGAAATCAATAACAGAAAGACTAGGGAAAAGAAATCAAATACTTGGGAACTGAACAATACCCTCCTGAAAAAAGACTGGGTTATAGAAGACAGTAGGGAGGGAATAAGGAAATTCACAGAATGCAACGAGAATGAAAACACTTCCTATCAAAACCTCTGGGACACAGCAAAAGCAGTGCTCAGAGGCCAATTTATAACGATAAATGCACACATACAAAAAGAAGAAAGAGCCAAAATCAGAGAACTGTCCCTACAACTTGAACAAATAGAAAGTGAGCAACAAAAGAATCCATCAGGCACCAGAAGAAAACAAATAATAAAAATTAGAGCTGAACTAAATGAATTAGAGAACAGAAAAACAATTGAAAGAATTAACAAAGCCAAAGGCTGGTTCTTTGAAAAAATTAACAAAATTGATAAACCATTGACCAGACTGACTAAAGAAATACAGGACAGGAAACAAATAACCCGAATAAGAAACGAGAAGGGCCACATCACAACAGACCCAACTGAAATTAAAAGAATCATTTCAGATTATTACGAAAAATTGTACTCTAACAAATTTGCAAACCTAGAAGAAATGGATGAATTCCAAGAAAAACGCTACCTAGCTAAACTAACACAATCAGAAGTAGAACAACTAAATAGACCCATAACAAAAAAAGAGATTGAAAAGGTAATCAAAAAACTCCCAAAAAAAACAAGCCCTGGCCCGGATGGCTTTACTGCAGAGTTCTACCAAACTTTCAGAGAAGAGTTAACACCACTACCACTAAAGGCATTTCAAAGCATAGACAATGACGGAATACTACCTAACTCATTCTATGAAGCCACCATATCCCTGATACCAACACCAGGTAAAGACATCACAAAAAAAGAAAATTACAGACCTATATCCCTCATGAACATAGATGCAAAAATCCTCAACAAAATTCTAGCCAATAGAATCCAACAACATATCAAAAAATTAATCCACCATGACCAAGTGGGATTTATACCAGGTATGGTTTTTTTTTTTTATGCAAGGCTGGTTTAATATTAGAAAAACCATTAATGTAATCTACCATATAAATAAAACAAAAGACAAAAACCACAGGATCTTATCAATTGATGCAGAAAAGGCATTTGACAAAGTCCAACACCCATTCATGATAAAAACTCTCACCAAAATAGGAATTGAAGGAAAATTCCTCAACATAATAAAGGCCATCTATACAAAGCCAACAGCCAACATCACTGTAAATGGAGAGAGCCTGAAAGCATTTCCCTTGAGAACGGGAACCAGACAAGGATGCCCTTTATCACCGCTCTTATTCAACATTGTGCTAGAGGTCCTAGCCAGAGCAATTAGGCTAGACAAAGAAATAAAGGGCATCTGGATTGGCAAGGAGGAAGTAAAATTATCTCTATTTGCAGATGACATGATCTTATACACAGAAAACCCTAAGGAATCCTCCAGAAAACCACTGAAACTAATAGAAGAGTTTGGCAGAGTCTCAGGTTATAAGATAAACATACAAAAATCACTTGGATTCCTCTACATCAACAAAAAGAACATCGAAGAGGAAATCACCAAATCAATACCATTCACAGTAGCCCCCAAGAAGATAGAATACTTAGGAATAAATCTTACCAAAGATGTAAAAGTCCTATACAAAGAACTACAAAGTACTACTAGAAGAAACTAAAAAGGACCTACTTAAGTGGAAAAACATACCTTGCTCATGGATAGGAAGACTTAACATAGTAAAAATGTCTATTCTACCAAAAGCCATCTATACATACAATGCACTTCCGATCCAAATTCCAATGTCATTTGTTAATGTGATGGAGAAACAAATCACCAACTTCATATGGAAGGGAAAGAAGCCTTGGATAAGTAAAGCATTACTGAAAAAGAAGAAGAAAGTGGGAGGCCTCACTCTACCTGATTTCAGAACCTATTATACAGCCACAGTAGTCAAAACAGCCTGGTACTGGTACAACAGGCACATAGACCAATGGAACAGAATTGAGAACCCAGATATAAATCCATCCACATATGAGCAGCTGATATTTGACAAAGGCCCACTGTCAGTTAATTGGGGAAAAGATAGTCTTTTTAACAATGGTGCTGGCATAACTGGATATCCATTTGCAAAAAAATGAAACAGGACCCATACCTCACACCATGCACAAAAACTAACTCCAAGTGGATCAAAGACCTAAACATAAAGACTAAAACGATAAAGACCATGGAAGAAAAAATAGGGACAACCTTAGGAGCCCTAATACAAGGCATAAACAGAATACAAAACATTACCAAAGCAAATCAGGTTTGGAATCAGCTTAGGAATCTGAGCTTTGAATTCTGGCCTTTCTGAGCTTCAGTTTCCTCATCACAGAGTTGTGGTGGTGATCAAATGAATTAATCTATGTGAAAGCACCTGCTTTATCATGTATGGGATATTAGTCAGGATAGGCTAGGTTTGCTGCTATAAGAAACAACCACAAAATCTCAGTGCAGGTAAACAAGGCTTTATTTCTCCCACATACTACATGCTCAGTGGGGTTGGAAGGGGGTTCTGTTGATGATTGTCATTCTGGAACTCAAGCTGAGAGAGTCTCCACTAATATTTCACATCAGGCTTCAGGATTCACAGTGGCAGGGAAAGAAACATGGAGATTCAAATACCAGCTCTAATATGTTCTCCCTCAGAAGGAACATACATCATTCTGTTTACATTTTGTTGGCCAAAGCGAGTCATGAGGACACATCTAACTTTGAGAGGCATGTGCTCAGAAGGAGAAGAGAGTCTGGAATCTTGGTGAGCACTAGCCAAGCACACCACTGTGTGTAAGGAGTTATTATCATGCAGGTGGCAGAGACAGACATTACCACACTAATACTAGAGCCCAGGTCTCTGTGCTCCTTTCTAAAGCCCGAGGTCTCATTCCTCTGCACCACGCAGCTGTCAATGGACAGTCTTATATTGTGTGAACTCCTCTCTTCTGAGCCATTCACCTCTCCTCTAGGATTATGATGAGAAAGGCTGAAAAGAAACGTTTCTAAAGGGCTACAAGAACATCTGAGCAAAGAGAATGAAATTCCATTGTCAAGCCTTCCAGTTCAAGAATTGTTCCTTCTTTCAGGGTTCATAACTCCGGTCATATTTCTAAATGGCTTATGCTTGTCAGCAATAGTACTTCCTCTGTAAACAACGGAATTTGAGGAATGACTTACAAAAGATATATCACTCTTCAATACATGCTTTTGACTTGGGGGTGTAAGTTGACATCACAGCTCCCTGAGCAATCATTTGCCAAGAGGTGTTCTTTCAGCCAGCCTTCTCCAGGGCATCTTCATCACTCTCGTTGGAGGAGCCCTGGCTTTCGGGGGTGTCCCAGCTCTGCAGAAGTTGCTCAGGCAGCAGGACCCCTGAAACACTGACCAGTAAACTCAAAGAGCTCAGTGGGGAGGGGCAGAGACTCAGCAACCGCACCTCTCCAGGCTTGTATAAAATTCTTCCCTATGAATCAAAAACACACGTAGGAGTCTTTTTAGTGACTGGTTTTGTTTGCATATTATATTCAGCTCCAGTTGTGAGCCCAGCATTGTTCTAGACTTTGGGGTTCAGCGATGTCTCCACAGAATTTACGAACACACAAAAACCCTTAGGTGAAGAATCGTACTTCAGAGAGAGTAGGTGGTGAAGACAATAAGGCAAGGGAAGGGAGCAGAGAATGCCCTGGGCTGGGGGAGCAAGACTGATATTTTAGATACGGTGGCCTGGAAAGGCTTTTCTGAGGAGACAACTAAGCAAAGATGTGAAGGAACAGACAAGCCAGTAATGCTAAGACATGGGAACAGGGCATTCCATTCAGAGGAGATGCGTGTGTGTGAATGTGTATATGTGCACATGTGTGTGTGTATATGTGTATACCCATTGCTGTCCAGTTGATTCCAACTCATAGCGACCCTACAGTACAGGTAGAACTGCCCCATAGGGTTACCAAGGCTGAAATCTCTAAGGAAGCAGAATGCCACATCTTTCTCCTGTGGAGGGGCTGGTGGGTTCGAACCACTGACCTTTCAGTTAGAAGCTTACTGTTTAACCACTGCACCACCAGGGCTCATATATATGTATGCATGTGTGAATGTGTGTATGAATGCATGTGTGTGAATGTGTATATGCGTGTATGGATGTGTGTAGGTGTGTGTGAGAATGTGTGTTTGCGTGTGTATGTATGTGAGCATTTGTGTATCTATGTGTGTATACGGGTGTGAGTACACGTGCATTATCTGTTTACATGAATGTGTGTGTGTAAAGTAGCCCTTAGGCAGGGCAGGTTATAGGCCCATCATGTTCTATGCAAGTTGGTACATGCTTGAGGCGCTGAGTTCAGCATTCCATACAGACAGGGGTACAGCAAGTGTAAAGGCCCTGAGGCAGGAAGTAGCTTGACTTGTCTGAGGAAGAGCAAGAAGGTAGCAGTGACCAGTGCCTGGTGAGCAAGAGGAGAAGAGGGAGGGATGAAGGGCCACATCAGGAAGGGCCTTGTCACTATGGTAAGGGTCAAATTCTGACACACTGTAATATTGCCTTTCAAAGCCCACAGGGCCTTCATCACCCATAGCTGTAAAAAGAGGTACAGTTCTGACAGGAACTGTAACTGGCCGTCACAGGCTCTGCGGGTTTGGGAAGACAGCGCTGAGCTCCATGGTGACCCTCCGCGCCTCCCTGAGGTAACGCAGTGACGCTCTGTCGCTGGCCTGGGAACAGGTAGATTCTAGTTCCTACTCTACTGTCATCTACCCACCCACCGCCTGCCCTTACAATTCTAAGAGTTTGTGAATCGCTTCACTTGAAGTTTCTGGGACTCTCACTGAGCCCTGCTCAGAGCCTGAGGAAGGTGAGACTCCACCACTGAAAATACGATGTACCTCATGTACAGCCTGCGGCCCTCTGTTGGTGGTAGGCTGTATGGCACTACGATGGTGACCAGGTTTCAGCAGAGCTTCAGACTGAGAAGGACCAGGAAGAAAGGCTTGGTGCTCTACTTCCCCAAATCAGCCAGTGAACGCCCTATGGATCCCCACGGCCTGATCTGCAATCGATCATGGGATGGCAGAGGATCAAGAAGCGTCTTGTTCCATTGTGCATGAGGTCACCACGAATCGGGAGCAGCCCAACCAGCAGCTGACAACAATAACACAAGAGCTTGAGGAGTCTGAGAAACAGACAGTATCCTCTCCCTCTTTGAAATCAGTTGTGAGACCCAGGGACTCCACAAGCAGGGCCCTGTAAACACCTTCCAGCAAAAGGAGCTGCTGGCCAGTCCTGCAGGAAAGCAGTTCAGGAAGGAAACCCTTTCCCCTCAGCCCGTTCGTGTCCACCATCTGCTCACTGTGCTCTGCTGCCCTGATAACTGTTTTTCTTGGCATTCTGGGGGTAGTAGGTCATGTTAGATTCTTTTTTTTCTTTCTTTCTTTCTTTTCTTTTTTCAAATATTCCACTGACATCAAAGTGAAAGGGATGCAAGGTAGAAAGAAATGAGTCGGGGAGGATCCCGCATGTTTCAGGACTGCTTTCATGTCCGGGATGTGCAGGAATGCTGGGGTGGGTGTTATCTCCCCCAGCTGGAGGAAGGGCGGCGGGTGGGAGTGTGCTGTCCAAATGCAGAAATGATCTGGACAGACAGCAGGGCAGTGCGCTGCATGAAAGCAAGAGTCAAGGGCAAGATTTTTCAAACGGAGATAGCGCGGAGGATAACAGGGGGCTTAGATTGAGCAATAAAACATGTAAACTGGTAGGAGGCGGCCTGCTGTGTCGGGAGGAGCGTGGAGAACTGGGAAGCGAGGGCTGATGTGTGACGGCGGGAAGGCACATCCCCTCCAGAGCCCAAATGGTCTCACCTGAAAAGTGACATCTCTAAGGATGGCATTTCCATGCCTCTGATTTTCCCGAATACTTCTAATTTGGGGACAAGTTATTCTACTCCAAAACAGCGAATGGTTAGTGAAAGAACTAAAAGGGATTTCATTTTCATAACTCAGCCTTGATCCCCAAACTTCAGAAGTTTATGGTCTAATGGAGGTGGCGAAGTAAGCATGTGACAAAGATTTCCAGTCTCAAGCCACACAAAACAAAATGGCTGCCAATGTGTTCGGTAGTAAAAGGTGTTAAGAGAGGAGTTCCCTGGAATGGCCTGAGCTGTGGAGGATACATCTGGGAACACTCCTCAGTGGAGGAAATTTTTAGGAGAGAAAGGGACTAGCATGGGTGGAAAGAAGGCTTGTGAACAGTTTGGAAAAGAGGGCAGGTATCAGATGGGTCTGTTTTACACAGGCTCATAACCAAAAATAAAACTCCATCAGTTGCCGTACAGTCGATTCTGACTTCTGGCAGCCCCATGTGTTTCAGAGCAGAACTGTGCGCTATAGGGTTTTCAATGGCTGTGATCTTTCAGAAGTAGATCGCCAGGACTTTTTCCCGAGGCACCTCCGGGTAGATTCAACCTGCCAGCCTTTTGGTTAAGAGCGGAGCACTTAACAGTTTGTACCATCCATTCCTATAGGATGAGACTATATACAGTACTGGCTCAATACAAGTTTGCTTTTTATAAATTTCTGTTTTCTTCTCCTCCTCCTTCTTTTAAGTAAAGTTTATATGCTCTTTTTATAGAGCCACTTGGCAGTATGCCTCAAAAATGGTCAAACCCCTTTGCACTAAAAGTTCTGCTTGAAGGAATTCATTCCAAGGGAATAATCAGGGCTAATAACTGCTATTAGTTGAGCCCTATGTGCCAGACACGGCCAAAGCAAACTTTATATGTTGTATTTTATCCTTATAATAACCTTATAAGGAAGAAATTATAATCACTATACTATGTGTTCCGCAGTCAGCCTCTGGCCTGGTTCTGACTGATGATATTGAGCTTGTCCATCATCTCTTTCCACAGATGTAGTCAATTTGATTCCTGTGTACTCCATTTGGCGAGGTCCACATGTATGGTTGCTGTTTAATGACAGAAGACCAGACAAGTTGTGGGATGACATTAAGATTATCATACATGAAGAAAGCGAAAGATCATTAAAAAGACAGGAAAGAAAGAAAAGACCAAAATGGATATCAGAAGGGACTCCAAAACTTGCTCTTGAACAGAGTGGTGAAAGTGAAAGGAAGAAATAATGAAGTAAAACAGCTGAATAGAAGATTTCAAAGGGCGGCTCAAGAAGACAATGTAAAGTATTGTAATGAAATGTGCAAAGACTTGGAATTAGAACACCAAAAGGCAAGAACTCACTCAGCATTCCTCAAGTTGGAAGAACTGAAGAAAAAATACAAGCCTCAAGTTGCAACAGTGAAGGATTCTATAGGCAAAATATTGAACGACCCAGGAAGCACCAAAAGAAGATGCAAGGAATACAGTGTCACTGTACCAAAAAGAATTGGTCAACGTTTAGCCACTTCAGGAGGTAGCATATGATCAAGAACTACTGGCACTAAAGGAAGAAGTCCAAGCTGCACTGAAGGCACTGGCAAAAAAAAAAAAGCTCTGGGAATTGATAGAATACCAATGGAGATGTTTCAACAAACAGATGCAACATTGGAATTGCTCACTCATCTATGCCAAGAAATTTGGAAGATAGCTACCAGGCTAACCGACTAGAAGAGAACCATATTTGTGCCCATTCAAAAGAAAGGTGATCCAACAGAATGTGGAAATTATCAAACAGTATCATTAATATCCATACACGTAAAATTTTGATGAAGATAATTAAAAAATGGTTGCAGTAGTACATGGAAAGGGAACTGCCAGAAATTCAGAAGAGGACGTGGAACGAGGAATATCATTGCTGACGTCAGATGGATCCTGGCTGAAAGCAGAGAATACCAGAATGATGTTTACCTGGGTTTTATTAACTAAGCAAAGGCATTTGACTATGTGGATCATAACAAATTATGGATAACATTGCAGAGAATGAGAATTCCAGAACACTTAATTGTGCTCATAAGGAACCTGTACTTAGACCAAGAGGCAGTAGTTTCAACAGAACAAGGAGATACTGCGTGGTTTAAAATCAGGAAAGATGTGCATCGGGGTTGTATCCTTTCCTCATACTTATTCAATCTGTACGCTGAGCAAATAATCCAAGAAGCTGGACTATATGAAGAAGAACAGGGTATCAGGATTGGAGAAAGACTCATTAACAACTTGCGATGTGCAGATGACACAACCTTTCTTGCTGAAAGTAAGAGGGCTTGAAGTGCTTACTGATGAAGACCAAAGACCACAGCCTTCAGTATGGATTGCACCTCAACATAAAGAAACCAAAATCCTCACAACTGGACCAATGAGCAATATCATGATAAATGGAGAAAATACTGAAGTTGTCAAGGGTTTCGTTTTACTTGGATCCACAATCGACACCCATGGAAGCAGCAGTCAAGAAATCAAATGATATGTTGCATTGGGCAAATCTGCTGCATAAGATCACTTTGAAGTGTTAAAAAGCAAAGATATCACTTTGAGGACTAAAATGTACCTGACCCAAGCCATGGTATTTTCAATCAACTCGTATGCATCCAAAAGCTGGACAATTAATAAGGAAGATGGAAGAAGAATTGATGCCTTTGAATTATAGTGTTGGTGAAACCAAAAAAAACCAAACGCAGCGTTGTGGAGTCGATCCCGACTCATAGCGACCCTATAAGACAAAGTACAACTGCCCCATAGAGTTTCCAAGGAGCACCTGGTGGATTTGAACTGCCGACCCTTTGGTTAGCGGCCATAGCACTTAACCACTACGACACCAGGGTTTCCAGTGTTGGTGAAGAATACTGAATATAACGTGGACTGCCAGAAGAACAAACAAATCTGTCTTGGAAGAAGTACGGCCAGGATGCTCCTGAGGAGCGAAGAAGGCAGGACTTCATCTCACATACTTTGGACATGGTATCAGAGGGGACCAAATCCTGGCGAAGGACATCTTGCTTGGTGAAGTAGACAGTCATCAAAAAAGAGAATGGCCCTCAACAAGATGGATTGGCACAGTGGCTGCAACAATGGACTCAAACACAGCAGTGACTGTGAGGATGGTGCATGGCTGGAAAGTGTTTTGTACTGTTGTTCATAGGTTGCAATGAGTCGGAACCCACTGGTTGGTACCTAACGACATACGATATGTTAGAAAAATTTAGTAAATTTGCCTAAAGCTACAGCTAACAAGTGATATAGCTAGGATTTGAATCCAGGCCTGAGTAACTCAAAAGCCCCTTCCCAACCTGAGCAATCTCCTTTGTCTTTAGAGAGGAATATAACAATGCATAAGGATTGATTAAACCAATTATGGTCCATTCATATGGTTGAATATTATGAAGACATGAAAAATTATGCTGTAGAACTCTTCAGTGCCCTGGAAAACTACTTAATATATTGTTAAATAGAAAAATAGATTATGAAATATTGTGTACAATGTAAGCCAAATTTTATGAAAAGATATGATAGTGGTTAGGGTAATAAAATAAAATGTTGTATTTATTATGTGTTAATTGTGAGATTGTGGATGATTTTTATTTTATTTATGGCTTCTGTGGGAGCCCTGGTGGCACAATGGTTAAGAGCTTGGCTGCAAACCAAAAGATCAGCAGTTCAAATCCACCAGCAGCTCCTGGGAAAGCCTATGGGGCAATTCTACTCTGTCCTATAGGGTCACTATGAGTCAGAACTGACACGAGACCAATGGATTTGGCTTCAGTTTTCATTGTGGACATATCTTCAGGAAAGACATAGTTTCAAAATTTCCTTGAAAGAAATGCACTATTGTTTTAACCAGAAAAAAAAAAAAACCCAGAAATAGCAAAAAAAAAAAGTTTGCTTTTCTATAAAATATCTAATCAGTACTAAAATTTTGGAAACTATCTAAAAGTTGTTGTTGTTAGTTGCCATCTAGTCGACTTGGCGACCTTTCATATAAAAAAAATTTTTTTTTTTCATATATAAGAGAACAAAAAGTTGCCCAGCTCTGTGCCATCTTCATGATCCATGTTTGAGTCCGTTGTGGTGGCACTGTGTCAATCCATCTCATGGAGGTTTCCCTCGTTTTCACCAACCCTCCACAAAACATGATGCCCTTCCCTAACCACTGGTCTTTCCTGAGGACATATCCAAAGTACCCTGTTTTCACAAATAAGGAGCCCAGTGCCCACACATACAACGCTGGCATAGCTCAGTTACAAAAACAGAGAGGGGGTTTGCACTGTTGGGAAGCAAACATGTAAGTGCGAGTTATTTACATAAAAATAGGGTAAGCAAGAAGTTTCTCCATCCTCAGTTCAAATATAAACTTCCTTGTTTCACTTGCAAATAGGAGCAAGAAAAGGCTCTTTCTCGTATACCTGCCTTCCTCACTTGATGGGTGAAGACTGCGAGGGCTGAGATGCTGTCTTCCTTGTTCTTTATTGCATTCAGAGTACCATTCGGGCACTTTAGAGATGCTCAGTTGGGGGAGGGGTGGGAGTGGCTGTCTGGCTTTCCTAATCTGAGCAGAAGTTTTGTGTTGGGCTATTTTGGAGGGAATGCCACTAAGATGGCCAGGCAAGATGGGGGGCCGTGGGGAGGACCTTCCTGCTCAGGGTTAGAAATTGAGATTTGACATATGAGGCCACTGGGAACGCACTTGGGTCTTCCAAGTGAGGATGCTACAGGATCAAAATCATGGAGCGGAAACGCGATTCTGGCAGCTGTGCTGGTGGATGACTGGGTCAGGGGAGCTGGGAGGGGAAGGGGCTGGAGGCACGGAGGTGGAAAGGCTGCCTTACTGGTTGGTTACAGGCAGGAGACAGGCGCGCTAATCCCAGCCTGGGGAGGTGGGGCTTGGACTGGAGCTGCGGCTGCGCACACGGGGAAAGGGTAACAGAGCTGGGCTTCCAGGGACCAGACCGCAGGGCGGCGTTGGGGGGGCGGCGCGGCAAGGGAGCAAAGGAGCAAAGGAGCGAGAAGAGGCAAAGACGATGGGAAGGGAGCGGGGCTGAGCGCTCCGCAGGCTCCCAGTGCCAGGGGCAGAGCGGAAACTGCAGTTAAGACAGAACATCCCCCCACCCCCATTTTTTTTTTTTTTTTGGCCTCTTGGTTGCCTGGGTGTACAGAGGAACAAATTTGTGGTGTGGATGCATTCCAGGCCAGTCATCCATCATCAACAGTGAATACGCACCAAGCACTCACCGCACACCCGGCAGGCTTAGCGTGTCTGAGAGAAAGTTCTGGAAGCGATCCAGGGGCCTGCCCAAGGTGACTTGCCAGATTCTTCCTTGAACTTTGCTCCCTTCCTTGCTCTCGTCGTCTGTTTTCTTTTAATTCAGAAAAAGCAGCAATAAACAGTTCCCGGCCCCCTTCCTTCACCGGCCTCCTCCCTCCCTGTGGTTTGGCAGAGAAAGTGCCTGGGCTGTCCCCAGAGGATTATCTCACGCCTCCTGCGAAGGGCTGAGCAGCCGAGCTGGCCGGGCCGGGGCACAGGGTGCCCCTCGGAGAGCTTGTAGTCCAGTCGGGAAGTGGTCTGCAAGGGGGCTTCTCCCTGCGCACCCCGCGGCCCAGCAGGAGCTGAGCTGCCTGCACCGGGCCACTGCAATCAAGCCACCGTGGGCGGAGGGGAGGGGCCGGGTCTCCGTTCTCAGGAGCAACTTAGAAGATGTGTGAACTGTGAGTGATAGAACCACCCTGCCTAGTGGCTTGTTGTGAAACTCAGAAGCAGGAACACTTGTAAAGGAAGAGCCCTGAGTAAATTCTAGTTTCAGATGTTACTGACCGTTCATGTTAGTGTGGTCAAGCGCTGCCTTTTAAAGATGATACAAGGGCTGCAACTGGCGACTCCCCTTTTATCCAGTCTTCTAACACCCGTGCAGGCTGGCCTTGACATTGGTCTTCTATGTTCCCACGTCTTAAACGTTCTGTGATATCTTCCATTGACAGTGTAATATTATGCGCTTAGAAAAGTAAAGTAATATTTTGTGTTTTAAAAAGCAGCAACATACAAAGCATGATAAAAAGAACAAAATTAGAATTCTTTGTCTAATAGGCTTAGAAATAAATCTTAACTCAATAGACAGTCAAGACAGATGAAAAACGAGCACACAATGCTGAGAAAAGGACATATGGAAGGCAAGATATTAGCTGGCAGAGACAGGTTTCAAGGAGTCTCCCAACGACTTGTTTCGAGGCCCTCATTGCTTGCCACTTGGGAAAGACCCACAACACTCCTGGTGAGGTCTTACTGAGAGGCGCTGCTGTGCGCTCCCATTGCGCCTGTACTGACCGAAGCTCTGCTTCCCCTGACCGTCTCCCCAGCAGTCTGTGGGCTGCTGAGGGCAGGGGCTGGCACTACTCAACCTCGCAGCCCCACGGGCCACAGAAAGCATCCATTGACCATTTGATGACCAGTGGGCTGGCCTGGCAGGGTTGGTGGTTACAGTGACAGAGGAGGCTATTGCATGGTTTTAGGTGGGTGGACAGAGAAGTCATTTTACCTAAATGGTCCGCTCTCCTTCCTTTTATCCCTGCAACTAGTAGAATAGCTGCACCGTCCTAGCTGTTGAGCATCCAGTTGAGTACAACGAAGGTGAGATTTTTGCTAGCGCCATTGACTCAGAAGGAGGCAAGGTCTCATTGTTTTCGGGCTCATCTTGGGTTTAATTTGGGTGACTTCATTTTGGAAGGTGATTAACTTATGAGAATTTATAAAATGTGGTTTTAATCCATCTGTGGAGCTGATGGCGTTCACCCACGACGACTCTAGAGAAAGTTTGGGAAATCGATCAGATTATTACGGCCTGTGATGGTTAAGGTTGTGTGTCAGCTTGGCTGGACCATGATTCTCAGTGATTGGGCAGTTATGATGTAGTCTGTCAGTCACGTAATGGTGTAATCACCTCCATGATGAGATCTGATATAATGTAATCACCATCACGATGAGATCTGCTATGAGTAGCCAATCATTTGAATGGGAATTTTCTTGGGGGTGTGGCCTGCTTCCAATACATGTGGACTCTTTGGCAAAGCTTGCTGTCTCTTGCTCTGCTCTGGATCCTGCATTTGGCTTGTCAGTATCTGACCTCTAGTTCTTGGGACTTGGGCAGCAGCCTACCTTCTGACCTACGCATCTTGAGTTTGTCAACCCCTCCATCTATGTGAGTTAGGAGAAGCCTCCAGCCTGACACCTGACCCATGGGCTTGGGACTTGCCAGCCTCTACAACCGCATGAGCCATTTCCTTGAACTAAATCTTTCTCTCTATATAATGTATGTACCCAGTACCCAGTGCCGTCGAGTCTGTACATATATACATGCATGCTTCACTGGTTTTGCTTCTCTAGACAACTCAGCCTAAGACATTTGGTACTGAGAATGGCTCCAGAGAAACAAAATTGTAGAGATGAGTTTTCTAAATCGGTTCTCAAGTCTGGTTAGTCTTAAACATATTGATTAGTCTGCTTACAGTAGTAAAGAGGACACTGCTAATCCATGGCATGAGATAGCAATAGAAATATGAAAAATATCACCACCAATAGATCAGGTATTGGTGAGAGGCAAGGCCCTGGGTAATCACATGTTTGATACCTTTCTACAATCCTGTCAGGATGAGAAGTATAAGGAAGTTGGTTGGTTGGTCCTACTTTTGCTAGACAAAGTGGTAAAGGAAAGAGATGAGCTCAGGATTTCAGAGTTAAAGCTCAAGCGTCCCATAAATGACGTCCGAGTTTCTACTTGTGCCCTGAAAGAAAGCCTTATTTCTTGTAGTAATAGAGCTGATATTGCTGAAAACAAACCCAGAGTCTTATCTTAAGAGTGGCTGAATTACAACACCAGCTGAATTCCCCACCTCTGATGGAGTCTGAAGCTAAGGCGAAGGCACTGATTGGGAAGAAATGGGATCCTGAAACTTGGAATGGGGACATATGGGCAGATAATCAAGAAGCCGGGGACACCAAGCCCTAAATTCCATTGAATCACTCCTGCAAACAAAACCATTAACCCCTTACCCCCATCTGATGAGTTTAACCCTGCTACGTCTGAAAAGTGTTTGAGATATCACCTGGGGGGGGGGGGCATCTGAGTCATTCACCCAGAAGGTGGCTGGGTCATTGCCTGGGGCATCACCTGAGGCAGATGCCTTAGAGACAATGCTGAATGTTCTCAAAACACATCCCCACCACCCAGGCTTATGTCCTAGCGACCTCAAAAGGTGAAGTACAAAGTGTGACGCAGGAGGAGGTATGCTACACTCCAAAAGAACTGCTTGACTTTTCTCATATGTACAAACAGAAACTTGGGGGAATACATTAACAGAAACCTAGGAGAATGGCTATTAAGGGTGTGGGATAATGGTGCAAGGAACACAAAAATGGATCGTTCTGAGTTTA
This sequence comes from Loxodonta africana, assembly GCF_030014295.1. Lineage (NCBI taxonomy): Eukaryota > Metazoa > Chordata > Mammalia > Proboscidea > Elephantidae > Loxodonta > Loxodonta africana. The sequence continues at coordinate 202,037,047 of NC_087344.1, read as the reverse complement.
TTGATATGGACCCAGTAAGCACAGGTTCTTCATTCAGTGTTTCAGTTTGAGCTGTTAGGAAAGGATCTAATAGTTTCTTTGGTTGGGTCACTGAAGTCTGAAATTCGTGGCGGCCTACACTACATCAAGTTGAAGTACCAGACGTGCCTTTGGTATACTGTAGATGAAGGTATGCAAAGGCTTAGGGACATTGGCTCGCTTGAGTGGATTTATCAGGTTAGACCCACAGACCCATACATGGAGGGGTTTTACCACAACTGTGAGGAAGAGCCCCAGCATCCTTGAAGACTGCTGTGATAGCTATTTTATATAAGTCAGACTTGACAGTGGGAGCTGCCCTAACTGAATTAAGACACCTATCTACAATGGGGCCGATTGGACCTTGTGGTGATAGGGGCCAAGTGACAAAGACACTCAATTGACAGAGACAAGGTGGGTGTGGTTACCATAATGGATAGCAGAGTCACAGCAGTAATCAGAATAGTCTGACTCGTATGGACTTATGGCTTCGGTTGCTTAGTCATGGTGTCCCTAAGAGTGAAACAGATCAAAATCTATCATGTATTTGCTTGATCTGTACAAATGGAAGAATTCTAGGTCAAATGAACAGCAGTTTAACTTGAATCTCTGGAATAGAAAGTCACGGCCCCTCAATAAATTCCCAGACTTGACTGAATTTACAGACCCACAACGCCTTGAATGAAGGGGAAGCCAGGTCCCCTTGAGGAAGGACCCCACAACATAGCCCACGAGATCTGACTTAAAAGACAGAATGCAAAACTGCTATCAGTACTTCATATGACTGGGAAATCTATTGGGATTCAACTCCCAGTAGCTTGGTTTCCTCACCTGCAAAACCACAACTACCATGCCTGGTTGGGCCTTGTGCTTGTCCCAGGGTAAGGGAGAGTGTGAACTTACAAAAGTTCCCACAGGGGGCTTCACAGAGGGGGTATGCCAAGTCTGAAGCCCACAGGGGACTGATGGCCAGCCAGAAAGGAGAGAGATGGTGCCGTTCCTCAGGCTGTGAGCTAGTCTAATGGCAGCCATGCGCAGTGATGAACCATGCATTGTCCATCAGAGTCATCAGCCAATTTGCTAAATGTTAATGTTGTTAGGTGCCGTCGAGTTGATTTTCAGCTCATAGTGACTCAATGTAAGAGAGTAGAACTGTCCCATAGGGTTTTCTAGGATTTTACAGATTTCCAGGTCTCTCCTGAGGAACCACTGGGTGAGTTCAAACCACCAACCTTTTGGTTAGCGGCTGAGCACTTAACCATTGTACCACCAGGGCCCCTAAATGTTAATACCAAACTTTTAAATAACACAGATTTAGAATCTAAGCCATTATTACTTTTTTTTTTTTTACTTTAAAACTCATAGGGACTTAATTCATATCAAATCTAAAATCTATTTATTTGTTTTTATTAAAGAAAGATGTTTTTCTTTTTAAGGGTAATATAGGTACATGAAAAATTCATGTTCACAGGAAAGCAGACAGAAGGGAAAAAATTCCCCCTCAGTCCCACTATCCAAAAGTTAAAAAAAGCAAACAAACCAGTGGCTGTCAAGTCAGTCCCAATTCATGGTGTCCCCATGTGTCTCAGACTAAAACTGTGCTGCATAGGTTTTCATGGCTGTGACCTTTCAGAAGCAGATCTCCAGGCCTTTCTTACAGGGCACCTCGGGGTGAGTTTGAACAGCCAACCTTTGGGTTAGCAGTCAAGCGCTTAACTGATGGCACTACTTAGGGAATTCATAGATTAGCCATTGTTAACCTTTATGTGACCTATATAACATGCAAATTGTTGGAATGATACAAAATCTAATCACCAACCATGTGTCTAAATGAAGCCTGAATACAAGACTTCATTTGGTTCTGTCTTCTGGAAGTTGGAAGGGACGACTTGGGTATCCACAGTGGAGTCAGCGGCCCTCTGGAGAAAGAGAGAGGTCATCCTGCCTCTGCTAGGTCACCCACAGAGGAAAAGCAGGTTTGAGGACAAGGAAGATCTGCCTATGGAAAAGGCAGTGACACCCCAGGTTCTTTTTGTTAAGGAGTCTGGGGCTTGAAAAGGGAACACAAAGCTAAAGAGAAAGTCAGTTTTCACCATGAGGTTGGATCTGGTGATGAGGAAGCAACTAAGGTTTTGAATACGCATCACTGGATTTAGTTCCATCGGGGTGCTAATGTGGGAGAACAAATCCTAAGTCCTGGCTTGTAACTGGAGAGGGTTCTCCCTCCAGCGCCCTACAAAGCAGACAAAGCTGAGATGGGGCTCCTGCAGCCAACCTTTAGAGACAGTCTTACCACAGAAATGTGGCCTCCAAGAGCAAACGAATGAGTTTGCCCCAAGTTGGAAGTACTGCTAAGATTTGTGGCACATGTGGGAGGCTTGGCTTATGTGGGGTATTTGGGGCCACACTATAAATGACAGAAACAAAATAATTCACAAATTATTTCTATTTGTGAGTAGAAATAATTACTGGGAGCTGCCTCACAATTTACTCAGTGAAAACCTAGAGGAAAAAATTCATTCTCGGGCAGGAATGTTCAACATACCGTGAACCAGATGTAAGGGCTAAATGGGGTTGTTTGGGACATTTCCAGGAATTAGTTTATGCATCCTATCCTGCTCTGGAGGAACAACTTGGAAAGAACCATGGCAACCTAGAGAGGTTCACTCAGCCTGTTCCCAAGTCCAGGCTGAGTGCTGACAGGTTTTATGTATGAGTGGAAAGGGTCCACTTGTCACACCCTAAACCTCCAAATTACCACTCCCTGTCCCCCACTGCCCTGCCCCCATCCCTGCTTTCCCCGGAGCAGTAGGGAAACTCACTTTTTTGTTTGTGGTTACCGTTTGTGGACTGGACAACAGCTATTGCCAAAGGGTTACCGATGTCGATTTGAAGTTGAAGTATTTGCCCTTACATGTGCAAGGTCTACTGTGCTCAGAATTGGTGGTAATTCAGAAACGTGCAAATTTGCAATCCATCTTCACGCTGAATAAAGAAAAGAGAAAAGAAAAGACATGCAGGTTAGTAGTGGAGGGGGGATTGCTTAAATTACTTGAGAATAAATAGCATGTGAGGCGTTTTGAAGGAATTCTTTGCATACAAAAATGTGCTGGTTACAAACCGTTCAACATCAAAGAAGCGCCTGCAATGACTTGAGTTGTGAGCACATCTGGAATAAGAATTCTAGACAAGTGATATTTCTGGATAATTGGTTTATGAAAATTCAAAGAAATTGAGCACTCTCTGTTGGGTGCCCATTAAGTTGGTGCCTACTCATAGTGACCCTATGTACGACAGAACAAAACCCTACCGGGTCCTGCAGCATCCTCACAACCCTTGCTATGCTTAAGCCCAGTGTTGCAGCCATGGTGTCAGTTCATCTCATCGAGGGTCTTCCTCTTGTTCATTGACTCTCTACCAAGCATGATGTCCTTCTCCAGGGACTGATCCCTCCTGATAACATGTCCAAAGCATGTGAGACATCCTTGCCATCCTTGCTTCTAAGGAACATTCTGGTCGTACTTCTTCCAAGACAGATTTTTTCATTCTTTGGCAGTCCATGATATTCTTCACCAACGCCACAGTTCAAAAGCGTCAATTCTTCTTCCCTCTTCCTTATGCATTGTCCAGCATATGAGGCAATTGAAAACACCATGGTTTAGGTCAGGTGCACCTTCCTTTTCAAGGTGACATCTTTGCTTTTCAACACTTTAAAGAGGTCTTTTGCAGCAGATTTGCCCAATACAATGCACCTTTTGATTTCTGACTGCTGCTTTCATGGGTGTTGATTGTGGAGCCAAGTAAAATGAAATCTTGACAACTTCAACCTTTTCTCCGTTTATCATGATGTTGCTTATTGGCCCACTTGTGAGGATTTTTGTTTTCTTTATGTTGAGGTGTAATCCATACTGAAGGCTGTGGTCTTTGATCTTCATCAGTAAGTGCTTCAAGTCCTCTTCACTTTTAGCAAGCAAGATTGTGTCATCTGCATAATACAGATTGTTAATGAGTCTTCATGCAACTCTGATGCCCCGTTCTTCTTCATATAGCCCAGCTTCTCTGATTATTTGCTCAGCACACAGATTGAATAGGTATGGTGAAAGGATACAACCCTGACGCACACCTTCCCTGACTTTAAACCAATCAGTATCCCCTTGTTCTGTCCGAACAACTGCCTCTTAATCCACGTACAGATTCCTCACGTGCACAGTTAAGTGCTCTGAAATTCCCATTCTTCACAATGTTATCCATAATTTGTTTGATCCACACAATCGAATGCCTTTGTATAGTCAATAAAACACAGGTAAACATCCTTCTGGTACTCTCTGCTTTCAGCCAGGATCCATCTGACATCAGCAATGATATCTCTGGTTCCATGTCCTCTTCTGAGTCCAGCTTGAACTTCTGGCAGTTTCCTATTGATATACTGCTGTAGCCGCTTTTGAATGATCTTCAGCAAAATTTCACTTGCATATGATATTAATGATATTGTTCTATAATTTCCACCTTTGGTTGGATCACCTTTCATGGGAATAAGCATAAATATGAGTCTCTTCTAGTCAGTTGGCCAGGTAGCTGTCTTCCAAATTTCTTGCATAGGTGAGTAAGAACTTCCAGCGCTGCATTCATTTGTTGAAACACCACAATTGGTAGTCTGCCAGTTCCTGGAGGCTTGTTTTCTGCCAATGCCTTCAGCGCAGCTTGGACTTCTTCCTTCAGTACCACTGGTTCCTGATCATATGCTACCTCCTGAAATTGTTGAACGTTGACCAATTGTTTTTGGTATAGTGATTCCGTATATTCCTTCCATCTTCTTTTGATGCTTCCTGCATACTCTAGCCTTAGTAATCACTCTTGATGTTTTATGCGGAGGGCTGACATAGGAGATTCATTATCGAGCTGTCCAACAGAACAGCTACACCCTCAGAGGTTACTGAGTAAGACTGCTGAGGAATACCTCTGCACTAAGCTTTCTGTAGTTGGTGGATTTGACTTCTCTTCCGTCTTCGTCATCTCTGCCCTCCATTGTCATTTCCTTTGATTGACAGTTTATTCTTAATCTGAATTGTCATTTCTACTTATACTGTCATAGCTGTCATTTTGTTCCTTGCTTGCTGGATTTTGTTTGTTTTGTTTTTGGTCTTCATTCTTGTATTCTCTGTGCCTTGGTGCCCTCACCTGTAAAATGGGGGTAATAATATTATGTGCCTGATATAGTTGTTATGTGGATCACACAAGTAACATGTGAGCAATTGGAACAGGGCCTGTCATGTAGTAAGTTCTCAGTAACTATTAGTTTCTAATGTTGTGGTTGCTATTTATTATTATTTCTGTTTCCTCCTCTTTTTCTTGACTTGAGTGTTGGCAGAGGTTGACTTTTATAGGCATTGACAGTCAATGAGAATCTCTATTTCTTTGGTTAGCAAAATAATCAAAACTCAACAAGTTTCTTGCTGTTGGCTATCTTTGGCTCTTGTCATTGCTGCTGATGCTTAAAGTCCTCTTTGATTATTTCTGGGTTTGTGGCTTTTCTTGGCAGTTAAATTGAATTGGGATATTAGGTGTCTAAGTGCTAGATAAGGAAGTTCTCCTGAACCTGAAATAACAAAAGCATATTTCACTAATGATTTGAATAGTCTGGACTTTCTAGTAATTCACTTTTACCTTCTTTCCAATTAATCTGAGTTCGTGAGGCATTTTATCTGTTGAGGGTGTGTGTACTGTGTGTTTGCATATACTGCCCACCTTGTATGAGCTTTGTTCAAAGTATGAGCTTTGTTCAAAGTATGAGCTTTGTTCAAAGTCAGTGGTGACGCGTGTGGAAGATTGCATTCCAAGGTTGTCCACTTTCTCCATCTTGCCTCTATTGTAAGTCATTCTATGCAGAGAGAAGTACTTCCCCTTCAGATCCAGGCAAACATTTTCCCCTTCCCAAATTTTCCCATTCATTCATTAAGCATATATTTATTGATGGGCTACTATGTGCCAGGACTGTCAGGGGCTTTGGGGAAAAAGCAATAAGTAAAGCGGGCCCTGCTCTCCTGGACCTTAACTGCTAGTGTGGAGAAACAGAAGGGCAACTCATAAACAACCAAATAATAGAGCAGATGGCAATAGATGCTGTGGAAAAAACTCAGGGTAAGAAGACACAGGGTGAAGATGGAGATGGAGGCTGCTGGCTATATAGAGACATACAGGGACACCTTCTCTGATAGGGCAGTAGTTGACCAGAGACCTTGAGAAGTGAGGGTAGGAGGTGCGTAGATATCTAAGGGGAGAGTGGGATAGACAGAAAGGAAGCTCAAAGGCTCTGAGGTGGGACCGCGGCTGCCACGTTCGAGAACCTATTGAAGGAAATGTTGTTGCTAGTTGCCGTAAGTGGGCTCTGACTTGTGGCAACCCTATGTGTAACAGAACGAAACACTGTCCGCTCCTGTGCCGTGCGCATAACTGTTGCTATGTTTGAACCCATTCTTGAAGAAACTAAGACACCCAAATTAAAGAAGAAGAAACAAAACACAAAATAATAAATGTTGGAGAGGTTGTGGAGAGACTGGAACACTTCTACACCGCTGGTGGGAATGTAAAATGTTACAACCACTTTGGAAATTGATTTGGCACTTCCTTTAAAAGCTAGAAATAGAACTACATAGGATCCAGCAATCCCACTCCTTGGAATATATCCTAGAGAAATAAGAGCCTTTACACGAAGAGATACATGCACACTCATGTTCATTGCAGCACTGTTTACAATAGCAAAAAGATGGAAGCAACCAAGGTGCCCATCAACAGAGGAATGGATAAATAAATTATGGTATATTCACACAATGGAATACTATGCATCGATAAAGAACAGTGAGGAATCTGGGAAACAGTTCATAACATGCAGGAACCTGGAAGGCATTATGCTGAGTGAAATTAGTGAGATGCAAAAGGACAAATATTGTAAAGACGACTATTATAAGAACTTGAAAAATAGTTTAATCAGAGAAGAAAACATTCTTTGATGTTTACAAGAGGGGGGAGGGAGCAAGGAAGGGAAAGGGGTATCCACTAATTAGATAGTAGATAAGAGCTATTTTAGGTGACGGGAACGACAACACACAATACAGGAGAGGTCAGCACAACTGGACAAAACCAAAAGCAAAGAAGTCTCCTGAATAAACTGAACACTTCAAAGACCAGGTAGCAGGGACCGGAGTTTGGGGACTACGGTTTCGGGGGACTTCTAAGTCAATTGGCATAATAAAATCTATTAAGAAAACATTCTGCATCCCACTTTAGAGAGTGGCATCTGGGGTCTTAAACGCTAGCAAGCAGCCATCCAAGATGAATCAATTGGTCCACCTGGAGCAAAGAAGAATGAAGAACACCGAAGATACAAGGTAATTATGAGCCCAAGAGACAGAAAGGGCCACATAAACTAGAGACTACATCAGCCTGAAGCCAGAAGAACTATATGGTGCCCGGCTACAACCGATGACTGCCCTGACAGGGAACACGACAGAGAACCCCTGAGGGAGCAGGAGAGCAGTGGGATGCAGAGCTCAAATTCTAGTAAAAAGACCAGACTTAATGGTCTGACTGAGACTATAATGACCCCGGAGGTCATAGTCCCCAGACCTTCTGTTAGCCCAAGACAGGAACCATTCCCAAAGCCAACTCTTCAGACAGGGGTTGGACTGGACTATGGGATAGACAATGATACTGGTGAAGAATGAGCTTTTTGGATCAAGTAGACACATGAGACTATGTTGGTACCTCCTGTCTGGAGGGGAGATGAGAGGGCAGAGGGGGTCAGAAACTGGCTGAATGGACACAAAAAGAGAGAGTGGAGGGAAGGAGTGCTGTCTCTTTAGGGGAGAGCAACTAGTAAGGTGTATATAAATTTTTGTATGAGAGACTGACTTGATTCGTAAACTTTCACTTTAAAAAAATGGTTTAAAAAAAGGAAAAGGAGAGGGGTTTAAGATATTTCAAAGGCCATAGTTAAGCAGATTTGAAAGTCTCAACAATGAAATTTCCAGATACCAATAAATCACATATTTATGGTTTGAGGATCCTAACTTCAAAATAGGCCAGGGCTGGTAAGTAGGTTTCATCTTGTTTGTCGAATTCAGCTTATTTGAGGTGGCTCCTCGGAGTCCACTGTGAAGCAGGAGTCTGAAGTGCATCTGAGCTCACTGCTGTGATCAATTAGCTGTGTCTTCCATGGGAGTACGTGGGGGTGGGGGAGGAGGAGGAGGACATCTTGGAAACAGAACAATCTCAAGAGCAGGCATTTAATCTCACATCCAGGTTCCCAAGAGATCTCCTCGTGAGTGGACCCTGGAACAAGAACTGGGGGTGATCAGTCCTAAAGTTATTCCTGCCCAACTGGGCTCTGACTGAGTCCACCTCCCTTGACCCAGCCTCCTCACACACCTGCACCCTGCACTCTGGCAACTGGAGTAAAGAGGAAGAGGGCAGAGGAAGGTCAGAGAGGTGCTCCAGGACAATCTGCATCCCCAAAGGCAAGGAATTTGAATTCTTGGAACAGGAATCTGAGAAGAGGCACTAATGGTTGGCTAGTTAGCTATTCAGGTCCAGAGGCCTTAGCCTAGGGTCATCTGGAGAGTGGCCAGGACTTATTTGCTCAGTGTGGTTTCTGACTGTGCCCTATTCTGGAGGATTGACTTTCTTCTTTCTGTCCTCTAAAACCAGAGTCTGAGACTTGCGAGAAAACTCCCTTCCCCACCCTTCCGATAAATACAACCACTTCCATGAATGACCTAAGAGCTACTCCTGGTAAGTTAAGGAGCCAGTCTCCTTTAGTTCTGGAGCCTTAAAACAGAAAGGGGAATGAAATGGGACCAAAGAGGGCAGGGGCCAAATGGAGAAAGAGCTGGTTAGAAAAATCAGAAAGAAGATGAATAAAGGATGATGGAATTTGTTTAGCCCTACAGGAGTGTGAAAAGGGAACAAAAAGTTTTGCATACAGTTACCTCCATTTCATCTCTGCTGTACTTGAAAGTGGGCTTAGAGGCCGAAAAGATGGCCTTTGCAAATATTGGCCACTAGGGGGCGCTCAAGTTCACAGCACCATCAATGCTGCTTTAACCTCGGTGGGAGGCATTCTGGGAAAGGAGGGCGAAGACGTCATTAAAAGGAATCCCAGTAAAGTAATTTGGTTGGGTCTGGGCTTCCCAGTGATGACAGCTGAGAAGATTCTGTTATTTAAATACCATAAAATACCATAAAAAATAGCCAGTAATATTTGTCATTTCAGTGGCTCCTGAACGGAGGGCTTTGACTACACTGGAGTTTCTGGTCTGCAGAGTCCAGCTTGTTTTAAATAGACGAGTCTGCCCCTTCTTCTCCCTCTTCAGTCCCTGGCATCCTTCTCTTCCCACCAGTCCCCGTGCACTGATTGGAATGTGCTGCCAGTATTTTTAGTCAGGTTTGAGCTGATAGGGAGGTATGTGTTGTGTCCCCTTCTCTTATGCCCAAGGTGGCTTCTTTTACCCTCCCCAGTTAAGTGCTGCCTGGAAGGAATCACGCGTGAGAATATAGGGCTGTCTGCTAGACCAGAAACAATCTCAAAATGATCCGTGAGAGTTTGACTCTCTCTTACCAGGCCATTGTAGGTCACCAGGTATTCTTATTTTTCTGGGTCCCTTTGTCTGGATGGTGGGGTTGGGTGGGCTGGGTGAGAGCTGACAAGAGGAACGGGGAGAACTGGTGTCAGAGAGGGAGATGGCCAGCCAGCCGGCATCCCTCACCATTCCTGACTGCCATACCCACAGAACTGCCCCACAAGTATGAGACCTGAGATCGGTAGTTCCTGTTTTTCAGGTTCGAGCCCGGTGTCTTCCATGTGTAGATACACAGCAGGCATTGGTAGACTTCACTTTGTGCGTGGGCTCTCAGAGGATCCATGACCCAGTTAGAAAAAATCTCAAAACCAAACTGGTTGCCGATGAATTGATTCTGACTCATAGCAACCCCACAGAGTGACTCTTAAAACTCTCATTAGTTTTAGACCTAAGAAAGGTTATGTATCAGTCAGAGTCCAACGAGGATGCAGAAACCACTCCAGTTACTTGAACAACAACAACAACAAAAAGAACTGAGAGACTTTAATAAAAAGAATAGGTAGCTAGGCATAACATTGCTAATCAGGCAATTGAAAAGGCAAGAAGAGAAGTTTAAGTTATGAGTGCAGCACTTTCAGAAGGCCCTACTGCCCCTAGGGCTGCGGGAAACAAAGGGAGGGGCTGGGCTTATAAAAATTAGACCCTTGGAGGAGGGTCCTAGTGGACCTCTGCGGATGCGGCAACGGCCACCTGGCTCTACTGTCTGTGAGGTGGGTGCAATGAAACTAGCCCTGCAACGATCGGAAAAATGCAAACGGGATTCAGCTGCTATTGTGGGACGGCATTGGTACTACTGGGGTGAAGAAGCATTGCTGGGGTGTTGCTTAGAGCAACAGAGAGAAATAAGGGAGCCCCAAACAGCAAACTTCCAGAAAGAGGTAGCTTACTTCTCCCTGCACCCTAACCTCCTGCCGTTGCCTCCTATTAGCAGACTCTAACATGGAGTCTGCTGGCAAAGCTGAAATGTGGTTTGTGGAGTCCTAGCCCCAGCATCACAAGGCAGGCAAGAACAGCGTAGGTTTAGAGCTGAGAGGAAAGTAGTACAGGGTGCTTAACAGGAATAGCAGAAGGGGGTTTGGAGTGGCAACGAGAAATGAGAGGGACTCAATCAGTATTTTTTTTTTTTTTTCCATTTTTTATTGCTGACACTTCAGGAATAAGGTTTGATGATAAACTTTGAAGATGTCAGACTGGATGCCTGAGACCAGAAGGTTTATGTGGGTTCAGCACAGTAAATGGCCCTCTCTTGATCATCAGACAGGAGAAAGCTCTGTGGAGGCTGGTAAAGCACTGAGGTCTCTTCAGGGCAGCCCACCAAAGCTGGGGAACTGCAAATAGGAGAGCTGCTGCCCTCTTGTGGACACGTGTGGCTCCGCAGGAGGTTAATGTGATCGGCCGCCTGTGGCTTCCATTGGCTGCCTTCACCGCCCCCAGGCTGGGAAAAGTTAGTTTGATCCTCTGATGCATCTGAGGGAGCCCTCAACACTGGTTCACGGTGAAGGTGCCTTTCTTCAAAGGAATTAAAGTCTTGTCACTTAGATCTAGATCCACCGCACAAAGAACCTAATGACATAGACTATACCCTGGCCAGGCATAAAGGCCTACGGCTGGAAGACACTGGAGCCCAGCTTACCCAGACACCTGCTCCGGGTCTTGGGACACCCTTTAGAACAGGGGTCGGAAAACTTTTTCTGTAAAGGGCCAAATAGTAAATATTTTATGCCGTGGCCATGCAGTCTTTGGTCTCAACTACTCAACTAGGCTGTTGCAGTGCAAATAACAGCCATAGACACTAACTAAATGGAAAACTACATGACAGGGCATGGCTGTGTTTCAAGAAAACTTTATGGGCACTGAAATTTAAATTTAATTTAAGTTTCCTTTATTGTGAAATATTATTCTCCTTTTAATTATTATTTTTAAATGAATTAAATTTAAAAATGTGAAAGCCCTTCTTAGCTTGCAAGCTTGTGGCTGTTGAGTCAATTCTGACTCATGGCGACGCCAAGCACTAACAGAGTAGAACTGTACTCCATAGGGTTTTCTTGGCTGTAATTTTTATGGAAACAGATCACCGATCCTTTCTTCTGAGGCACCTGTGGGTGAGTTTGAACCGCCAACCTTTCCATTGGTAGCTGGTAGAAAACTGCTGGTACCACCCAGTCTCCTTGTTAGCTTGTAGGCTGTGCAAAACAGGCTGGCTTTGGCCTCTGGGCTGTAGTTTGTGGGCCCCCGACTCAGAATCTTCAGCAGTTAATGAAGATCTTTAGGTGGTGCCATTGTGAACTAAATCATTCAAGCAACTTCTATACTACCTTGCCGATTACCAGGAAGCCACACCGTCACCAGCAGAGTCTGGCTCGATAGATCCAGCAGGTGATAGGGTCAGCCAGAGGCTGTAGCTTCCTGGTTTGCAGATCTGAGGGGGTTTATGCAAGAGATTGGAAACCCTGGTGGCATAGTGGTTAAAAGCTACCACTGCTAACCAAAAGGTCGCAGTTCGAACCCACCAGGTGCTCCTTGGAAACGCTGCAGGGCAGTTCTGTTCTGCCCTATAGGGTTGCTATAAGTTGGAATTTGACTTGATAGCAGTGGTTTGTTTTTCTTTTTTGTTTTTAATCTTTACAGATGCATATCGCTAGGTCTTTTCTTCTGCAGAGCCACTGGTGAGTTTGAACTGCTGACCTCAGCTAACAGCTCAGCTAGCAGCTGAGCCCTGGTGGTGCAATGATTACACGCTCGAACTCACCAGCCACTCCGTGGGAGAAGAGACCTAGTGATCTACTCACATGAAGATTACAGCCTAGGAAACCCCACGGGGCAGTTCTACTCTGTCCTACAGTGTCCCAACTATGAGTCGGATTTGACTCAACGGCACCCAACGACACGCAAGAGACGCTCTGGCTGTAACTTTTACCTCTTTGCTCGCTAGACAGAGAAATTTGTTCTCATTTAAATGTGTGTTGCTGTGTTCTAAGGAAATGAGGTGTTGACGTGTGTGAAGCTAATAAGAACCCCGAGGTGGCACATCGTACCCCATTCCCTCATTTCTAAGAAGAATGGCTCCTGGAGGTCTTTAAACAGCATACTCCCTCTATGCACAGAGATGCAGTTGTCACAGGGGTTCCCAGGAACTCAGTCAGTTCTAAAAGCAAACTGTCCCTGTACTGCAACTTACATTCAACGTGTGGTTTTATTTGTTTCGTGAATATTTAAACCCACAAATTGGGGATTTAAATGGAGACAGGATGAGGAACTTTGAACAATTTAAAGGGTCTTTTGTGGGAACAAACAAGCCCAAGTTTAGAATAGTGCTACCTTTTGTATCACAAAGGGGGGAGGTTACCACTACCCTTTGCCTTCGAGTGGACTTCGACTCATAGCGACCCTATAGGACAGAGTTGAACTGCCCCGTAGGGTTTCCAAGGAGTGCCTAGTGGATTTGTACTGCTGACTTTTTGGTTAGCAGCCACAGCTCTGAACCACTACACCACCAGGGCTTCTAAGGGGGAGGTTAGGGATCCACATTTGAGTTTTCTTGGATGTGCATAAAGGATCTCCGGAAGGACAGGTAACAAGCAGGTAGGTGTGGGGGAACACCTAGGGGGAGGCTGGAGGGAGACCTCACTGTACCCCTTTTGGTTCCTTGGTTTTTGAACTCCATCAAGCAGCTGCCTTCTCCCTTCTTCCCTCCCACCTCTGTCCCAGGGTCTCTCTCCTTGAGCCTCCGAGGACACAGAGCTCCAGGAGAAGCACACCTGAGTTTGTTCTCTAGTGGAGGGGGCAGGCACGTCAAGGAACACTTGTTCTAGCGTTTGTGAAAATGCTGTGAAGGGAGCGCAGAGGAAGTGCTGAGGCCCTGTCTGACAGCATAGAAGGCAGGTCCCCAACAGGACACAGAAGAAAGGGAAGGCTGAGGACACACACACACACACAACCCAAACCAGTTGCCATTGAGCTGTCTCTGATTCATCATGACCCATGTGTGTCTGAGTAGAGCTGTGCTCCACAGGGTTCTCGGTGGCTGATTTTTTGGAAGTAGACTACCAGGCCTGTGTTCTGAGGCACCTCTGAGTGGACCAGAACCTCTAACTTTATGGTTAACAGCTGAGTGCATTAACCATTTACACCAGCCAGGGACTCCGGCCAAGGCCAGACTCTGTTCAAAAGCACAAGGATGTCTGGAAAATGACTGGGGAATGGCTTGGTCATTTTGAGGGGAGAGAAAGTTGAGTGCATGGACTTAAGTAGGGGAGGGAAAGAGAGGAGTCGGGGAGATGGGGCCAGAAAAATTGATTGGGGTCAGTTTGTGAAGAAAAACTGGACATTCCCCGGGACATTGGGATTCTTCAGTGGGCCTAATGTGTGTCTGAAAACACACAGACAGCAGCGGGGCTCCAGAGTGGCCACAGACTGGAGGCCCCTCATCTGTGAACTGAGAGCTGTGGGCTTAGCTGAGCCCTAGGGCCCTGTTATGGATTGAACTGTGTTCCCCCAAAAGTGTGTGCTCTATATCCTGACCCCTCTACCTGTGGTTGGAGTCCTGGTGGCTCAGTGGTTAAGCGTTCGTCTACTAACCAAAAAGTAGGCAGCTGGAATCGCTCCTTGGAAACCCTATGGGGCAGTTCTATTCTGTCCTATAGGGTCACTATGAGTCAGAATCAACTCAACAGCATCAGGTTTGGTTTGTCTTTTTGGTGTACCTGCGCTTATAATCCCATTTGGGAATGGGTTTTCTTTGTTAAGTTAATGAGGCAGTGTTAGCATAGGGTGTGTCTTAAATTCATCTCTTTTGAGATATGAAAGAGCAGATAGAGTAAACAAACAGAGATGGAGGAAGATACTCGCTGCTACATGAGATTTCCAAGAAACAGAAGCTGAAAAAAGACAAGGACCTTCCCCCAGAGCAAACAGAGACAGAAAAACTTCCCTTAGAGCCAGTGTCCTGAATTTGGACTTCCAGCCTCCTAAACTGTGAGAAAATAAATTTCTGCTTGTTAAAGCCACCGCAGTTGTGGTGTTTCTGTTACAGCAGCACTAGATAACCAAGACAGGCCCCTTCCAGAGCTGACTTTTCAGACTTGGCCAGTGTTTCTTTTCTTTATGCAATTCCTGGACCCATCCAACTGAGGCCCAGCCAGGCGCACGCTGAGTTCTCTCATTAACGCCCTTCTGTCGTCAGGAGGTGAGAAATATTACCAGGCCCTGTGCTCAGAGGAAAAGATGCAGCCTAGGGTGAAGCCACTTGCCTGTGCCTGGGGATGAGTCAGTGTCAGGCCAAGGCCCGTACCCAGTGGGAAGAAAGATGAGACGCCAAAGAAGCTCCGATGGCCGTGCTTCTCCGTCCCCACCCTGCCCAGATGTTCTGGGAGACTCTGGCTGAACTCTGGGGCACACCCATCTGTGTTCCTGACCAGCCTGGCAGGCCTGTGTGTTTGCACTGCCCGGCTCTTAGCTGCGGCTGGCACAGAACCAGTGCAGGGGGGCTTGGCCCTAGCGAGGACTCGAGGCTACCTGGAGGACTGAGTGGGCCAGGCACTTACCTGCAGGTGCCCCTGGAGAATCCAAGGCAAAGATGGGCCACGGGAACTTGGCAGCTCCAAACAGGGGCAGAGCGTTTTGCAGGCTGACACTCAGGGTGGATCTTGCTTCACTTACGTGTGAAATCAATGAGATAATGGATGGGAAAACATGATGAAAAGTCACCAAACATCTCAGTGCACCCCACCCACCCAGCTTCTCTTCTCTTGGCTCTCCTATTCCTGTCCCACCGTTCCCCAGATTCCTGGATTCCTTCCTCCTCACCCCACAACTAAAGAGACACTGAGCTTTTTAGCTATCCAGTGCTGCTATAACAGGAATACCACAGATGGGTGGCTTTAATAAACAGAAAGTGGTTTTCTCCCAGTTCAGGAGGCTAGAAGTCCTAATTCAGGGTGCTGGCTCTCTCTGCAGGCTCTGGAGGAAGGTGCTTGTCCCTGAGCTTCTGCTCCTGGGTCATCTTCATGTGGCTTGGCATCTCTCTTCTGCCATCTCTGCTCTGCTCACTTGTTTATTCTCTTTTATATCACAAAAGAGATGGACTCAAAATGAGCCTTGCACTAATCCTGGCTCATTAACATAACAAAGACAATGCATTCCCAAATGGGATTATAACTACAGGCATAATTCAGTCCATTACACTGAGGCTTATTTTGTTAATTTCTGAGATGTCCCTTACATTCATCTTGCTTAATTTCACTTCCACTCCCCTTGCTCTGGTCCAGGCCCTAAACTTCTTGCTTATACTAGAGTGATAACGTCTATCTGTTCTATTTCCCCTTTCTTCTTCATTTGAATTCATTGCCATACAAATACCAGGTCTGGTTATCCTGAACCATGTTCCTGATTCATTTTACTCCTCTGATCCAGAACTTGTAAAGGCTCTGTGCTGCCTACAGAGTAACTCTAAGGTCTGGCATCAAACCCTCCTGGTCTGCTCCGCTCCTTCCAACTCACCTGGGCTTTTTGCCCTTTGTGACTTTGCTCAAGCCACGCCATCTGCCTGGAGTGCCTTCAACTTCAATATCCTCCTGACAAGTTTTCCCCATTCTTTGAGGTTCCAAAAGGGTTGTGGGTAAATTATTTGTAGGACAAGAACGGTGGAAACGGAGTCCTATTTCGGATGCATGAGAGAACCTTTAGTTATAATGACTGTACTGATTTATTCATGCAACAAATACTTGTCTTGTGCCAGGCACTGTGGCGAAGCCTGGGGAGGGCCGGGGCAATGTCTACCAGCTTGGCCGCAGGGACGGAGGATAGACTTTATTTTTTGTTCACTCAAACAAATCCAGTATCATAAGTCTAATACTGATATGAAAACATCTATAGATTGAATATTTCCCCTTTTACCTCAGCTTCCTGGTCGCTCAGTGGCTAAAGTGCTCTGCCGCTAACTGAAAGGCAAGTGGTTGAACTCACCAGCCGCTCCGTGGTAGCAAGATGCAGCAGTCTGCTTCCATAAAGATTTACAGCCTTGAAAACCCTACGGGGCAGTTCTCTGTCCTATAGGGTCAGTGTGCATTGGAATCGACTCAACGACGGCGGCAGTGGTTTGGTTTTGGTTTACCAGGAAGCTCACAGGGAAATTAGACTGGCAGTCACAGTATTCATTTGTTCAGCCGGTTGTTATATGTAACAGATGCCAAGTACGTACTCAGCACTCCGTTAGATCAAACCACGATGTGCCAGGCATGGCCCTGCCCTCAGAGACAACCATTAACTGCTATGTTTAGCATATCTGCGGTATCTCTCTTCTAGGTTTCTAATCGTGTAGCCCTGTGTTATTAATCTGTGGTGCACAACGTCTTCAGTTTCATGCTAAGGAAAATTCTTTTCAGGAGAGGTGAGATACAGTCAGTATAGAAAAGTAAAAATGTTCAAGCACTGTTGATGCTAAATGCGGATTTGATCTTCATTGTCACGAATTATGTTATTTTTTTTTTGTTATAGACTGTCTCCTAAAGCCAACTACCCACTGCCGTCGGGTTGATTCCGACTCCTAGCGACCCTATAGGACAGAGTAGAACTGTTCTGTGGGGTTTCTGGGGCTGTAATCGTTAAGGGAAACAGGAGAAATGAGCATGTGTGAGTACTGGAGGTGGGGTGCTGGGGGGTGTCGCCACTATTCCCTCAGCAGCCACTCTGGCTTGTTGTCTTTGGTAGGTGGAGACGCAGGTAAGGGCCCTTCCTTCTTGAAACACCAGTAAGAAGCTGGGATCTGACCCCTGGAACTGTGGAGATGGCCTTCTGCCTCCTTCAGGTCAGCTGCCTCTGCCTGGGCATTGCCTGCTTAGCTCACAGCTGCTGTACCCCAGCAGTGGGCACCCCAGGGAGCAAAAGCCTGCAGCTGGGGCTCCCAGTGCCCTGCTGAGCCTTGTGTCCGGGGGCGCCTGCCTCATTCACCCACACATTCTCTGCATAGCAGCCTAGGTGTGGTGGGAGCTGGCTGGGATTGTACAAACATCATCTCTGCCCCTTCTCTTCTCTATTTTGGTACCTCGGGAGTTCACTCCTTGTGCCCCTCATCCATCTCTCCAGGTTCCTGCTCTTTGGCATGAAGTATCACATGTGGATGTTAAAGATGTGGCTTGCCAGGGCCCAGGAGTGAAGGGCTCATGAGGAAACCTGCAGTTTGGGGTTTCTTACAGAGCCTGTGGGATCCTTCCCAAAGAAATGCCTTTTCTTGAGTTGAGGGTGGAACCAAGAGCCAGATACCCTATGAGCCTCACTCAGAGCAAAGACTGTCCATTCAGTTCAGTTCAGTTCAGTTTTATTCAAGTCACATCTTCCGGACACCTATGTGCTAGTCCTAGGGCTATAGATTTAAGTAAAAACATTGTCCTACAGGAGCTTATTATCTAATAATGAAAATAGCAGAGAAAATTTAGTTTTTAGTGTGTGCCTATTGCTGTGCTAGGTGTTTTGTAGGTAGCAAAAATGGCTTGTGCTGACTACTAACCTAAATGTTGGTGGTTTGAACCCCCCCATTCGTACTGCGGAAGAAAGGCCGGGCAATCTGCTTATGTAAAGATTACATCCATGTAAACCCTCTGTAACACATGGCCTCACCATGAGTCAGAATTGACTCGACTGCAATGAGTTTGGGTTTGGTTTTATTTCATTAACACATGTAACAACCTCCCAATTATTTCCTCAGTTTATCAAAGAGAAAACTGAGGCATGGAGAGATTAAGGAACTTGCCCAAGGCCATCATAAGTGGCAGAGCCAACCAGTGATCCCAGGTCTGTCCGACTCCAGGGACCATCCTCTTAACCACCCTTTGATGCTACCCCGTCAGCCATAGAGCCCACCCAGGGCACAGGAATGCCTCAATCACTGTGGGGCCTGCTGTCTTTAGACCCACAGCCTCTCTGGCTGAATGCTGGCATGGCTCCTGTTTGCTTACGAGAACAGGACGAAGCCAAGGTGATTTTCCTTCAGAAGCTGTATCCTTTTGTTCACAGTGAGGCTAGAGAGGGACTTACCAGGCATTTGAACTTGAAGTTGGCTAGGCAGATTACACACAACCATCCTCTCTATTAACTCTCCCAGTGACTCTCAAGGAATAGCTGATACCTCTCCTTGTACAGACAACAACACTGGAGCATGCTGGCATGGCTTGATTCAAGATGAAACAACTTGCGAATGTCTGAGCTGGGATTTGAACTCAGGCCTCTCTGTTTCAAAGCCCATGCCTGGTCTTCTCGGTACACCTTGTTATACCACAGCATAGATGAAACCTTAGGGTGTTCTCTCTTTAGTCAACAAAGACTCATTGGGTCTCTCTGGCCGTGAAGCATTGTGGGGGCAGAGAAGAAACACAGGTGACTCTGACATGGGCTCTTAGGGAGCTCACAGGCCAATGGGAAGACAAAGCAAGCATGCAGATAATCCTATTACGTGGTCCAAAGTGTGCAGTATTATAAATGGTAGCTTTGTTAGCTGAGCAGTCCCTGAGTGGTGCAACTGGTTAACATTCTCAGCTGCCCACTGAAAGTTTGCAGGTTTGAGTCCACCCAGAGGCACCTGGGAAGAGAGTCCTGGCAACCTACTTCTGAAAAATTAACCATTGGAAACCCTGTGGAATTGCCCTGAGACACCCTTTAGACCTGGAACCAAAATTATGCCTTGAGATCACCTTTTGGCGAAATCGCAGAATGACACACAAAATAAAGGACCTTATCCATAAGACTGTTGCTCTACTAAAAAACCGTCTGTATGAGACCAAAAGATCAACAATTACTCTTAAGCAAAGCTGAGAAGAGAAGGGGAGCAGGGAAACTAGAGCACTGGAAAGGGAACAACCAGAGCACAATCAAAGACAACGTCGACAATTGTGAAAAATGTACCTAAAACCACTGAACAATTTCTGCAGAAATTGTCAAATGGAAGCCTACCTTCCTGAGCGAACTTTCACCAAAAACACAGTAAAATATTACTTAACAAACAAACAAACAAACAAACAAAACCCAACCCTATGGAGCACAGTTCTACTCTGACACACGTAGGGTCACCATGAGTTAGAGTCGGCTTGACTCGATGGCAGCTGGTTTTCCTGGTGCGTTAGCTGGACGAGTGTCCCAGTCCCTGGGCAGTCCTCGCCTTGCCGTGGGGACCTGGCTCATGTGGAGGGAGGGGACCCCCAGTTTGCCCTGCCTGACTTCCCTCCTGTTCCAGCAGCTGGTTTGGGATACCCCTTCTCACCTCAGGAAGCGCGGAGGCACCTGGTTCTCCAGTGCCTGTGAGAGATGTGAGTGGCAGGCAGGCCAGGGGGTTTCCAGGAAAAGACTCCACGGTCAGGGTAGTTTGTAGCTCAAGCTGGGCCCCGCCACGCTGGTCTCTGTCTGCCTCATTACAGTATTGTCCCTGTCTAGGCAGTAATGTTCCTGTTTTTCTTCCCCTCGCTTGAAATGCACTTTGACATTTTTTAACAAATAACACAATTTTCCCTTTGTGTTTCCCTTAATAAAACACAGAAATGAGAGCAAGAAAAGGAAAGTGAAAAAACATGTCCCTGTCATCTCCACTCTGCAGCAGGCTGACCCTCCCGCTCCCGGCCTCCTTCCTCCCACTAAGCATCTGTCTCTGCCTCCTTTCTCACTCCTCTCCCCAAAACTTGGCCACAAAGATTCGTGAATCTGATAGCTTTGCTTTTATGTTTCTCCCATAGAAAGGGGCTGTCCCACGGCTGGCATGGGTATCTCACCCTCATCATCCACAAGCTGCTATCTGACTGCCGAGAAATGATGGATGGGAGCAGAACCAGGGGCAGGGGACCTCCCACTTGAAGAAGCACCCCCAGGTCACCGGGTCCCTGCACACCCTTTTGGGATGCAACAGTTACATCCCGTTCTTTGGCCCTTGCCTCTCTTCCCTCTGTGATGGCAGCTTCCAGGCCAACCTAGCAACAGCTCTGCATTTCCCACCTCCAAGGAAAATACTAGGCTTAAGACACAGCCCCTGGGTCTCCTGGGATATACTTGAAGTTGTGAGATTCCTGATGTTTGGACCAACCGCCTATCTCTTAGCAAAGAGAAATGTAAGTTTCTACATCAGGATTCAAATGCCAATTGTACAAATAGAGTTTGGGAAAGATGTGGCCTGTGTGGAAAAGGACTTATAAGGTTTTGTTAATAGCAGAGAGAATGTCGATCACCAGCAGCCACTGAAAATAATCGCACGAAATCAATCCACGTCACTGGGTGTGTTATCGCCAGAGAAGGGAACTGAGACCCCGAACACCGCCACTGGGAAGCTGCAGCAGTCTGGGTGCCGTTGATTATGGCAGCCGTAGAAACACCGGAGCAGATTCAGAGAAAAAGCCAACAGGATGGTGAAGGCAGCTCTGCTCCGCATTGAAAAGGTCTTGCAAGTAGGATTTGACATTCGGAGTGGTTGGCCCTGAGGAATCTCTGGGCCAGAGGGTGGAAGCACCAGGGAAATGAATTTTGACTCAATATTAACTAGATATTAACTAGATAGTTGGGGGATCTTTTCAGAAGCCACTTACCTGTTTGCTTCACATGGACAAATTCTCCAAGGAAAATACTTCTTTCTGATAAAAGGGAGAAAATGGCTCCTTCTTTGTAAAGGGCTCTGACTGTGGGTTCTAGGTACCTGCTCTCACTAAGAGGGTCAGATAATAGCTGCTCGTGTTTAAAATGGAAAACCGCTAGGCATTATCCGGGGGGTCTTTCAGAGATGGATCAGGGTGATCGTCCGTCTGTCCACCTGTCCATTCATCCATCATGTCATTGACTTGGCTAAGGTCAAACACTGGAACAACACTGGGAAAGGAGTGAGTGGGATTCATGACTCCCTACTCATTGGGAGAAGTAAAAAGAAATCATAAAAGACAAAACTCCAAATAAACAAATTGTATCTTGTGACGCAGTAGTTAACAGCTATGGCAAGCTACAGCTGCTCACCAAAAGGTCAGCAGTTTGAATCCACCAGCTGCTCCTTGGAAACCCTATAGGGCAGTTCTACTCTGTCCTATAGGGTTGCTGAAAGTCGGAATTGACTCGACGGCAAGGGATTTGGTTTTTGCGGGTATCTTTATTGGTTTAGACATATCGCTTAGACCCATCACCCAAGTCTGCACCTAAACAAATACTGCAAAGCACATTAAGGACCTGTTGGTTTTACTTCCCAACCCATTCGCCAGAGCTGGTCTGATTTCGCAAACTTTAGACTGTGGAGAACCTTATAGAACATATATAATGTAGCCCCTTCAGTTCAGAGAAAACCAAACCAAACCTGTTGCCATTGAGTTGACTCCAACTAATAGCGATCCTATAAGACAGAGTAGAACTGCCGCATAGGATTTCCGAGGAGTGGCTGGTGGATTCAAACTACCAGCCTTTTGCTTAGCAGCTGAGCTCTTAACCACTACACCACTAACTAGGGCTCTTCATTTCAGACAGCGAGTATTGAAATCCAGAAGGGCGAGCTGATGGCCCAGGCTGACTCAGAGGCAGGGCTAGGAATGGAACTGAGGTCCTTTGATGCCTGAGCCAAATGACTTCTCCACTGCAGTGCTGCCTTCCCAGAGTGAGAGCTCTGTTCATCCATCGATCGAGGTAATGATATTTGTTAGTCACATGTATGTGCCTGGCCCTGCGCTAGGGGTGGCGGTGGTGTTGTTAGATTTCTGCTCACAGCAACCCTGTGTGACAGAGGAGAACTTCCCCATAGGGTTTTCTAGGTTGTAATCTTTACGGGACCAGATCATCAGGTCTTTCTCCCATGGAGCCGCTGGGTGGGTTCTAACCTCCAGCCTTTCAGTTATCAGCCGATCACTTAACCATTGCATCACCAGGGCTCCTTGCTAAGGGTGGTAGGGCTAACAATGTGATTGTGAGACCCGGTACCCATCCTGAAGGTGTCCAAAGGCCAGCTGGGAAGAGACATTCCCACCCAGAACTTGTGTGCCCTACACTAATCAGGCTGCCTTCCAGATGCGTGGGCCATTTGAAAGATTTAAGCCCCAGATCAAAGGAGAATCTATCCCTTTTAAGGCTATTCTTTAAAAGTATTCTTACCACTAGTTAAACGTGTTTCATAAATTCAAGACCTGTAGGGAATTCAAGACATTTGGGCATTTAAAAATATTCCTTAAGATTGTATTTGCCCTCTTCTATTTTTTCTTAAGAGCTTGGCTGCTAACCAAAAGGTCAGCTGTTCAAATCCACCAGCCACTCCTTGGAAACCCTGTGAGGCAGTTCTACTCTGTCCTATAGGGTGGATATGAGTTGGAATCGACTAGACAGCAACTTTTTTTAAACTAATATTTTATATATTCTCTAAAGAATATTTGTAATTCATATTTTCTTTCACACCCTGCTCTAGCTGGGGTGGCAGAAAGGACAAAGAACATATGTCAAGAGACATGTCACCAGCCATCCAGACAGCATTGGACAAATCTCCTAGCTGCTCTAAGCCCCAAAGATTCATCTTAAACTATGAATAAAACTGTTTGTTCTGCCTACCTCATAAGTTTGTTGTAAAGATCAAGCAAAATCAAGTATGTGAAAGTATCCTGAAAAGTATAAAACAACACAAAAACGTGTGGTATTAAACTCTCTGCCCTTTTCCCTTGTTCCTCTGAAGTCACAGTGTTTAGCTTGTGCCTGCGTGGAAAGCACTTATAATGGTGAGTGAGGTCAGGGCTCCTAAAACAAATGGGAGCAAGTTGCTGCCAACACCCCCCCCTTTTTTTTTTTTTTTTTAAATAAGGATGTGATCCAGTTCTTGGAGAAGGTAATAGAATTTGCTATGTGGCATCTCTTCTGCTTGGGTTCATTTTGCCAAAGTGACTGTCAATGCCAATTCAGGTCAGTTCAGGGGTAACTAGGGGGCCCGGGAGAATCCGATTGAATTTAACCTTCCTGTGGTATTCAGGTGACCCGATGTGGCCTTTGTGCTAGGTTTTCCTCACCTGTAATGTTGTCCCCACCTTATAGGATTGTTGTAAAGATTAAATGACTTAACCAGGTAACCAAGCCTAGCACGAAATAAATGTTCCACCAGTGTTAGCCAGTGTTATATTTATTGAGAATCTACTTGGGGCTAGGCACGATGCCAACCTCCTGGGATACACAGACGATTAAGATCCTGCCCCTAACCCTGGGGAAACCTTGCTGGCATAGTGGTTAAGAGCTACATCTGCTAACCAAAAGGTCAGCAGTTCGAATCCACCAGGCACTCCTTGGAAACTCTACGGGGCAGTTCTACTCTGTCCTATAGGGTCACTATAAGTCGGAATCCACTCGATGTCCTATAGGGTCACTATAAGTCGGAATCCACTCGATGTCCTATAGGGTCACTATAAGTCGGAATCCACTCGACGGCAATGGGTTTGGTTTTTGTTTTTTCCTAGCCTTGGAGGGACTAAAGGTCTATCCTTGTAAGCTAAAGTTACAGGTGTGAGGAGTTCACATTTTCCCCAAATGCTTCGTTCCCTTAAGAATGCCCCTGAACTGACTTCAGTGCCATTGTGGTCTCCTCATCAGGAGGTCAGATTCCATCTGATCTCTGCCAGGAGCCTGGTTTTAAGCCTTGGCCATGGGTCCCATGGCATCTGCACAGTCTATTGGTGAACTATCTAAAACGCGGTTTCGAAATAAAAGGCGGGAAGCTGGGAACTTGCGGGAGCCCCAGGTGATGGAGAAAGGGTTTGAGGAGCTGCGAGCTGCTGGGCCCGCCATCTACTCCGGGCAAGCGGTTTCTTGGCGCGGCCCGGGTGAAGATTCCCGTGCTTTCATCACTTGCGGTGGTTGGAGAGCAGCCAGACAAGGAGCTTGCTGGCGCCGCGGTCCAGGTGGCGCAGAGACCTCGACCGGGGCCCAGCGGGAGCGCGGAGCCGAGGACGGCGACTGGGCCAGCCCGCGGCGGGTTAGCAGTTACATGTGGAGGGGAGGAAACTTTGCGTGCTCCGGGGAGCTCAGCGACCGAGGGGCGCACCGTGGCGGCGGCGGCGGCGGCAGCGAGGTGGGCCGCGCAGTGCAGCTCAGCTCGGAGAGGGAGTGCCGCGGCCCTGCCACGGGACGCGCTCCCAGCCCCCCGCCCTGCGCACCCCACCCCCTTCCCTCTGCCGCGCACGCAGCGGCGCAACCCCGGTCAGAAGCGGCCGGATCCGCCCGAGTGAAGCAGGGCCCGACTCGCACCCAGGACTCCGGGCCCCTGCCTTCCCTCCTAGCCTCAGAGAGGCTTCCGGCATCCTCCTTCCCTGAGAAGCGACGCGGGCAGGCAGGACGTCCCGAGAAGGCTGGGCGCCCGCGGCCACGTCCCGGCCCGGGCGCGCAGAGGAGCGGAGCCAAGGGACGGCGCTCATTCGGGTTCCCTCCCGGGCGCGCCGGAGCCGGGGGCGGCTGCTCCGGCTGCAGCCTCGCGGGCTGACGCCTCCTCGGCCGAAGCTTTCCCCGGAGCTGAGGAACTTCATTCCGCTCCTGCCACGGGAAGCGAGCTCGCCCATCAGGTAAGGAAGGCTGCTCGTTCCCTAGGATCCGGCTCGGTCGGGCGTGTTTCTGAAAGTTGATTTGAAATGCCTCCAAGAGTGAGCTGGGGCCAGCCGCGGCTCCTCCCCGAGGCGACTCCTTTGCTTCTGCAGACGTTCCCGACACCGGCCGACTGGCTGGCGGACCTCCCCGCGCTCCCCCCAGCAGAGCGCACGCTCGGAGTCCGGGAGCAGGCGGGACGCAGTTTGGGCCGCCTACCCTGCCCCTGCCCGGCCCGGGCAGGTGAGGACCTTCGCGGGGGCGGCCAGGGAGCGGGCTGCAGACCCCGTGGTCCCGCTTGCCTGGGCCGGCCCCTCGAGGAAGAGCACTTACTCCTTTTACCCCCTTCAAACCCTGGTAGCTGTGTTCCGGCAGAGGCGTCCCTAGGGCCCACATCAGTGTAGGTTGGGGCGGAGTCGGACTCGGAATGGGAAACCTGGGGCCTGGGGGCAGGGAGGGGGGGCTGGGGAAGGAGACACGCAGTTGGGGGGCGGAGGCCTAAGTACAGAACGCGCTGACTTCGAGTGAAATCAGATCAGTCGGAGCACTTCTCTGTGACTCGTCTCTCTCCCCCACTCCACATTTCTCTTGGCTGGACTCTACTCTTCTGGCTCATTCTGGTCGTCCTGGACACTCCCTTTGTCTTTTCCCAGGAGTGAGGAGGGTTCGGGCTCTGCGTCCCAGCGGGCACCGACGCCAGACGCGTAGTTTCCTCTTTTCTGCAGGTCCACCTGGCCTGGCCCGACCATGTTGGACGGCTTGAAGATGGAGGAGAACTTCCAAAGCGCCATCGAGACCTCGGCCTCCTTCTCCTCGCTGTTGGGTGAGCGTTCAGGCCATGCGCCCGGGTCGCACCCTCTTTCTGCCAGGCCTTGGGCCCAGGAGCCCCGCTCGCTGGGACTCCGTCAGCGGTGGGGAGCTAGCTTTTCGCTTCGTGCCCTCAGCTGAGCCCAGTC
This sequence comes from Loxodonta africana, assembly GCF_030014295.1. Taxonomy (NCBI): domain Eukaryota; kingdom Metazoa; phylum Chordata; class Mammalia; order Proboscidea; family Elephantidae; genus Loxodonta; species Loxodonta africana. The sequence continues at coordinate 202,010,895 of NC_087344.1, read as the reverse complement.
TTTGTCTGTCAGTCCCTGTGGGTTAGCTTCTCTACCTCAAACCAACAAGCCGCCTCCGGCCTCACGCCTCGGGCACCGAATTCCCCAAGGCCGCGAGGAGCTGGCGAGCTTGTTTGCAGGCGTCTGAGTGGCAAGTGATTAAAAATACCCAAGACTGGGTTTTTAATCACAGAGCTGATCGACATCTCTTAAATGCCGCCCTCTTCTCGGCCTCCCAAGGGCGGGAATCCGAGACCCGAAGCCTGGAGCGCCCAAGTTCGAGGCAGTTTCTCGCCCCCACCAACTCTAGCCCCAATTTCAGCTCCGGGCACGGCCGATAGGCTTTTCCGGGCCGGTGGGCAGCGCAGCGCCGGGATTAGCCCCCGCGGCGGGGCCCTCGCTTCGGTTTTAATTAACTGGAGCCGGATCCCGGGTCCGGCGCGTTCCCCCCGTCCCCCAACCCCTTCTCAGCCACCTTGGAGGATTTCAGCGACCGTGGAGGAGCGAAAAGCCAAAGGCCCCGGCAGAGAGGCAACACGAGGGTCTCCAGAGCTGGGGCCAAGGATTCTTGCCGCGAGTTCCCCGCCCCCCCTTCGGTGCTTGCAAGTCTGGGGAACGGGTGTTTCATTTTTATTTTTTTAGAGGGAGGGATTTTCGTTTTGTCACTTAAACCTCTTTCCTCTTTCCCTCACTTTAAACCGCTAGAGCGGGGTGAAAGCGGAGGATGAGACCGTCAGGCTGGAGAAACTATATCCGGAAAGGAATCTCCCACCCTTTACCCCAGATGAAACGAAAGGACGCGCACTGCGCTCCACTCTTTCAGCCCCCCTTTCTGGAATGTCCCTTCTCTGTTCCGCCTCGGAAGGGCGCTGGGGCCACAGCAGGCGCAGTCCCGGCGCCGAGCGCAAGCTATTTCGTGCATACAGCTTGCGTGCGCCCTGTGTGCTCGGTCCTCCCCGTGTGCTCCGTCCGCCCCACGTCCTCTCCCAACGCCTGGGTCGTGTCCCGGGACGCCGAGACCGGGCAGAAGGGAAAGGGAATTTTAAAACTGAGGTCTATCACGCTTTCCCTAGCCACACTCCTGCCCGTACCCCAAAGCCTCAAAACTGGCTCTTAAGCCTGACCTGAGATAGAGAAGAGCGTGGCGAAGAAATGGGGAGGGATCGGGACGTTTTGGGAAACCGCGCTCAAGAGTGTTGTTAGGCCGGACAAGATCTTCCTTAAATAGCTGTAAAACGTGCCTACAGAGGCGGAGAAGGCACCTCTCCAAAAGAGAGAGAGAAAACAGAACAACAACCCCCCCCCCCCAAAATAAAAAAACAAAGGAACGTAACAGACAAAAATCCAAGGAGTAAGAAAGCGGACTCTGCGCTGGGTCGGCTTGGGATCGTTTTCGTTCCCATGCCTGGCTACAGAGCGCGCCCGATGCTGGAATTCTGGCCGGGACTCTCCGTGCGGTCTCTGCGCCCTGCTTCTTTCACGTACTTTTTTTTCCTTTCTACTTATCTTGACATCTCTTAATTATGAAAAAAAAAAGTTATTTGCAATTTGCACCCCAGCCAAGACACAGCAGTTTGGAGTTCATTGGTTTGAACAACACTGGGTTTGCCTTGGAAGAGACGGTTACCATGTTTTCATATGCATAGGAATTTTTAGAAAGAAAAAAAATCCAAGTTACCCTTAAAAAACAGAACAAAATTACATTTTAACAAAAGAAGCAAGAAGACTTTTTATTCACTCGCAGTTTTAAAAATGGTCAATAGATACAAGCATGGTGAGTGATTTAATGATTAATTACAGTGTGATAAACCTGGGAACGCAAATTTATCTGTAGTGTAATTTTACCGGACGCGCGCACGTTTGCGCACTTACCTGATAATTAAAGGCCATTTACTGATTTCCGCTCCCTCCCTGCTGGGCCTTAAACCTGTCCCACAAAATCCCCGTTTATTGGAAGCGTCACTTGGTTTGATTTTTCTCTATTCTCCGAGTCTTGGTTTGGTCGTTTAACGGGGGACTCTCTAGGGGGCAGCGCGGGGTGGGGTGGGGGCGGTTCATAGGTGTGGAGGGATCGCGGCCGGGTCTGGCGGGGATTCCGGCAGGGCCGGCTCACTCACTCACTCGCTCACTCACTCATGTGTTGCGGCTACAGGTAGAGCGGTGAGCCCCAAGTCTGTCTGCGAGGGCTGTCAGCGGGTCATCTCGGACAGGTTTCTGCTGCGGCTCAACGACAGCTTCTGGCATGAGCAGTGTGTGCTATGCGCCTCCTGCAAAGAGCCCCTGGAGACCACCTGCTTCTACCGGGACAAGAAGCTCTACTGCAAGTATGACTACGAGAAGTAAGTGGCCCGCGCCTCCCGAGCGTGATCTCACGCACTGGCATCAGAGTGCGGCGGCGACTTTCTTGGTACCTCGTTACCCACCTCTGCTGTTGGAAGGCGCAAGAGGAACCCACCCCCTCCCAGAGAAGCAGAACGCTCTCTCACCCTCTTCTCTTTGTCCGAAGGGCCGCAGAAATCCGCGCTGCTGTGCGCGTCCACTGCCCGGGCCCCGCAGAAGCGCGCTAGTGCTGCCCTCCATGGTCCACCGCCTTGTTTTCAGCCCTCCCGGGTCCTTTCCCCGACTCAGGTCATTTCTAGAAGCCACTCTTCTGTGGGACTCTGATCCCATCAAACTTCGTTCTCTCTTCCCTGGAGCGCCCCGTGGGTTGCTAGTGGCCCGTGTCTTCTCGCGCGTGTGCGGGGCGGCGAGGCTTTATTGATCCCATGGCTTCGGTCCCCTGCGCGGGTTTCGCGCTCGTGTTTGTCAGCTGGGGTTCTGACGGAATCCGCTGGGAAACCGCGCCGCTGATCCTCCCTCCGAGCTTCTGCACGCCATTTTTGCCCTTCCTCTCACTGCAAAGCTGGTCTGCCTCCCTCACCCCTCGTTGTTCCAAAGCCCCGGCGCACAGGGTCTGTTAGGCCAGAAGTTGGGGCCTGAGCTGAAGCCCCCTGCTCCATCCTACGCCTTCTCCCAGTCCCTGGGTGAGTCTGCAATTCCGTCCTGCAGCAGATTCAGTTCCCTCCTGTCGACGGAGTGTGTTTGGAGAATTGGGAGGCAGGTTTGGCAACCATTTCAGAAGGTAGACCATTTTCGAATCTAATTTTCTGTAATGCATAAAGCCTGGATGAGGCTAGGAGTTGCAGGGGTTTCCTAGCTCTCACCAGGCAAGCCCTGAGGCGCTCAGGAAATAAGGAGAGGGAACTACTTTTCCTTGTGGAAACGGCTAGTAGACGTGGGCTTTGCAGGGCTGTGGAGGATACTGAAGGAGAGAAAAGTGGCAGAAGGGAAGGTTTCTGCTTTTGACTTCCAAGACTGGTATCTGTGACTGTGTGCGCGGGTGCAGGCGCAGAGAAGTTTTGCATTTGTCATTGGTGAATAAAAGGGATGGCGCTATGTAAGGATAATCAAGGGAGGGTTAGTGTGCTTGAGAAGCAGCTCTTTACATATTATTAAAAAGTGCCATAAACGGGGGGGGGGGGCGTGCGGGAAAAAGTCTCCATCTAACAAAAAGCATTGAGAAAGAACAAAAATACCATTTTTTCCATGTTGCCTGAGCTGTGAGGTTTCCCCAAACTGACGAAACGATTAGACCTAGTGACCACACACACACAAAATTGTTACTCTGTGCTCCTTTTCCGTAGAATGGTTGAATATTTCCCCCATGTAGAAAGAGTACTGGGTACTTTTGTTGTCGTTATTTTGAAAAGATAATAGCTTTACATTTTTCAGAACGAAAAAAATAATACGTGCTGAATTTTGGATGGCTTGGCAATACAAAAGTATATAAAGAAGTGAAAACTCTGCGTGATCCTTTCACAGAGGGAAAACTGTTACTGACATTTTTGAAAGAAGCTATGCCTGCTTTCTGTTTATAGATTACTGAAATGTCCACATCTTTCAGGCAGAACACTAGAAAATTCAAAACACTGGAGCTTAGGGAAGGATTTGGGTTGTGAATCTCTATTCTGTTTGTTAAAAAAAAAAAAAAATCAGAAATCAAAGAAGGCTTAAGGGTCAACACAGCTGTCCGGCCAGTCAGATCTTCTTTAAGGAAGTCAGGCTGTGTCAAGAGGAAAAGAAACAATTGTTGTAAAAGTACTTAACCTAACAATGTCCCTTCCATTGCAGCCCTCCAGGTTCTTCCAAGTTTGGGTTTATTAGCCCATGAGGGGCAGTTCTGCCCTCACAAAGCTATTTCTGCAAAGGGAAAGTTACAAGGATCAGCTTGCCAGCTGTTGGCCAGAACGTTTTCTAGAGAACTGTGAGCTACAGTGGTCAGAAAGGTGTTGCACTTACGAAGGTTTAAATTTCAATCTTTATGTATATTCTGGAAGCGTGAATGTCCAGAATTAAGTTAATTGGACTCTAGTTCATGGCACACTATCAGCACTAGTCTGTGCTCAGCCCCTCAATTCTTTTTTAGATTAATTTTATTCCTTTTTTTCTCTCTCCTATCCTCTACCCCATCCCATCCTTCTTCCAACAAAACAGGGCTTTAATATATTTGATATTTTTAATGGTATTAGTGTACATGGAAAAGGCTGTAAGAGAGAAAGGAGAGGCTTTGTTGTTGTTTGTTTGTAATTTGGCTCAGGACAGTCCTTTAATCACAACAAGCTTTTTATGAGCACTGGGCTAGGAGATGAGAAAAACACTCCAAGCTTGCCTGCAGGAGGCTTATAGCCTAGCATCTTTCCCATTTGTGTTAGCCTAACCATCAAGTCTTTTTCAAAAGCCTCCTCTACTTGGAGAGCAGGGTGGGGATTACACAGAAGCTCTCCAGAAGGACCGGATCTTTATCCCGCCAGAGGGACACGACTCAATTTTAGACCATAATAGTAAAACCAATACAGGGAGCAAGGTGTGGGCAGATAATATGACAGGATACTTTTTTCTTTAACAAATGTGTTTTTGTGGATCTTTTCTTTAAAATTTGAGACCCAGACAAGGTAAATGGAGAGGAAAATGAGACTGAAGTGAAGTGGTACGACAATGATGATGAAAAATTATAGAGCAATTAATAAAAAATGAAATTTGGGCAGTGCCCTCATTTCCAAAATTGACGAAATTCCAACGATATTTCTGCACATTTAAATGAAAGGATCTATAGCTAATGTGCAATTTTCTGTAAAGGTGGCAAACATAAAATCGGCCAAGAGGGTTTATCTATTTATTTTAGCCCTTTGGGTATGCATTTCTGGCTGACAGGCAGTTTTGCATTTGAATTAGTAGCTGCTTATCCAAGGTGTCAGGCAGCCCATTAAAAAGTGAAAATTCCAGTCTCTCAACTACAGTAAAACCTGCGGAAGCTGGAACCTGTCTAAGACGGAAACCTGTCAGAGAAGGAAAACACAAATATTTTCCACTAAAACGAAAAACGAGAGATAGAAAAATGGTAAGACTGCACCCTGTCAAAGGAGGAAAATGTTCGAGACCCGGAAAAATGAGGCAGTCCCACTGAGTTCTGGCTTTCACAGGTTTCAGTGTAGTTGGTACAGCTTCATGATGTCCAACACCAACTTTGTCTGATTTTTGGAAAAATTGAATTGACAGTGGTATCATGAACACACAGCCATTCATTTGAAGACTTGTGGGATGTTTTATTCAAGGTTCGTCTCCTACACTGTGACAGCCTTGGGAATACCTTATCTTCTGATCACCCAGAACAAGTAAGCATTTAAGGCTGGAATGTAGAAAACTGTTTTATGAATATTCCAGAAATTAAGAACTGGAGGTGACCTTCACTGTCCATGAAATGTTATCAAAGAAAATTAACTACGTAGTTAGGTGGGATGATAATATTTACAAAACTGATGAAGCTGAACTATGTCAGATAAAACCCATTCAGAGACTCTAGGTGTGGGTACTTAAAAGCTGGATTTCAACGTTCCTGAAAGTTAGCAGACAATCAAAACATTTTTCCAGCCCATGAGGACTTCTGTTTATATAATTGTAGTTCCCTATTTCACTGAGTCCTCTGTGATCTGGTTACTTTGGAGTTTTCCCTGAATTTGTTCCAGACAAATCCTGTAGTTAGACATAAGTCTGAGAGACAGAAGAGGTTGCTGAATAATGGGAATGTGGCAATACAATAGATAATTAAGCCTTCTGGAAGGGATCCCACATTTAAATCAAGTTTATATTGTTTCTTTCATGTGCCTGGCAGCTCGGTGTGTCAGGCAGGGCCCTGTTCCATCACATGTGAAGTTTATCATTATCCTTTAGATTGTTCTGGACGTCCTAGGAGCCGTGTGGGATAGTATTGCTGTCATCGAGGCTGTAACTCTCCACACGTCAGCAAATCACAGGCCTTGGGAAGCCTCTCCTCAGAGGACTGGCACATGTTTTCTCCCCTTTCCCCTGTCTTTTGGATCAGACCAGTTTTCAGAAGAAGGGGATTGAAATGGGGGAAAGGGTGTATTACACACGAACGTTTCTCTGTGTCTTCCTTTCTACCTGCTGGTTAGCAGTCGCACAGTGGAAGTGGCTGAGGTAATGGTCTCTATTAGGATCAGTAATGAACTAATTCTGCATTTTATCAGGGTGGCGTAGGATGTGTATGTAGGGAGGAGGGCTTGTTTGCTTTAATTATGCTGACATTACTTGGAGATCAGAATTGGGCAGGCAGGTGCTCATAAAAGGAGCTCACAGATGAAATCACGGTGGCGATTGTTAGGTTTTTTTTTCCTTTATCTTTGGTTAGCCCCGCTCCTGGCACAATAAAATTTAAGGAATATAAAAATCAAACACAGCTAGGTAATAAACGGATGTCTGCCTTAAAGTGCGGGAGGCTTAGCTCGGAGCAAGCACAGTGGTTGGGCCGTGGCTATGTTTGTGCAGAAAGACTCCTCTCTCTCTTTTTTAAGAGGGTGATTGGAGACATTCCTTGCTCAGACGTGTTTTCTGGTTTTATATATATTGGTCCTGAGGTAGGGCTTTCTTGGAACCTTACACTTAAAATTTTGAAATAAAATTTGCAGGAGTAAGTATTAATGATGTTCTGGGAATTAGATAGGAACATTGCTTTTTCGGGCAGGCTTGTGGGATTCTTTGAATCTTTATATTTATGGAGCACATTAAAAAATGATTTCTGCATTTAAGTACTGTGGACTCCCGAGACTTGTCATCCACCTGGCTAGGAAGTCGATGTCTTTACTCAGATATCAGAGATTTTCTGTTAGTTACTTGTTTGTCTTGCTTTTTAGTTTCCTTTTTCTTTTGTGTAACTATTGTATTAATCAAAATACTGTTGCTAATTTTGGGGCAGACTCTTCATTGTTGCTTTTTAAATCTGGTTTTGTCTATATTCAGTGGGGACTAGCTCTCTAATGAGAACAGTTTCATTTATTAACTTATCAGCTAATTGTTTTTTTATGGTCAAAGAAATTATTTGGGTCAGAGCGTGTAGAAGTGAGAAAATAGACAAGCGTTTAAGATACTCATTATATTAACAGAAATTTATTAACGATTTTTAGAGTAAATACATATTACGGCATGTCATTGTTGAGTTATATCAAGTTCAGAATAACCAAGACTGAACCATGCTCACTTGATTATTAAGTACAGCTGTACAATGGTGGGAAATAAATTCTGGGAAGATAAAGTACAAATTGGGTCCACAGTAGAGATATTTAAAATAATTTCTGCGCTGTTGTTTGAAATCTTAGCTCTACTTTCGTCTTTTTCTTTTTTTAAACGTCTTATATGAATTTTTAAATGCGCTTTTAAAGAAGGGAATTCTTAGCTGAGCCACTTGCTGGGTGAGGTAACGGACTGGCACCGGGCCGGGTCGTGGGTGCCCTTCCCATCTGTACAGAAGCAGAAAGGTCCACAAGGAAGAGGCCTGCCCTATTTCCAACACCCTGTGCATTTTCTGAAAGTTCCTTAGCGACATATAGAACAGTGTAGTGGCCAATAGCCCTTTCCAACTGAGTTCAGGAGGACTGGTGATTTTTAGGAGCAAAGTGAAGAAAATGTTTTGGGAAAAAAATATCAGCGAGGCTGGAGAAAGGAAGCCCGTCCCTTCCTGTGCTCCTTAGAGTGAGCTTTTTTTCTGGTTCTAGAGAGAATCTGGCTTGGCGCTCCTTAGGGTTTACATTTTCTCCTTGTCTTGTTGACTAGCAGGATGTGGGACATTTTATCCCATTTATCGCAATTAGAATCAGGTATGTTACCATTGCCTGGTGCCCACCGCAGCTTTGTGTTTCTTTGTCATATGTTAAATGAGAGCCAGCCGACCATCTTGCCGAGATGGAGTGAACACCTCCCAAATGTCAAATTGTTATTTTTGTAAAACACAATTATCTCTCTATATTTTTAACTGAGGTGAAATTAATAAAATTGATACGGCCTTGGCATTAATTAGCAGGAGGATTAGAGCCGTGACGGCTAAAAAGGGGTGTAAACACTGTAATCTTGCTACATGTTTGTTTTCACACTGCTGAAAATAAATAAAATGAGACTTAGGATAGGGATTAAGTTTCTTCTGGCATTAGATGGCAGAGGCAGTTGGAATGCAGCAGAAACACTGACGTACCAGTGAAGGCATTATGTGAGGGACGAAACTGTGGCCCTACCCTGTGGGTATACTTGGGCGATCACAGATACTCCATTGGGGTATTTAAAAAAGGATTTTGAAAACCTGTCTCTGTGCTGTTCTGTTCAGTGGTGAACCAGGGCAACCAAATCATCTTTAGAGCTTGTCACCTGGCCGCCACGCTTGGCTTAGCTAGAATTTAATGAAGCCATCACCAGCTTCCCCGTTAGTGCTCCGTAATGCCATAACAACTAAAAATACAAAACGGACTGCACCGTTTCCTAGCCCTTTAACTGAAGTCACATGAAATAGTTTGGGCTCTTCCAGCCTGGATTCCAACATTCCAGTTTGGGGATCCTATTTTTGGATAACAGCAAATATGTCTGGCTTTTCTAGTTCTCTAGGCTTCAGTGTCTCTCCACACAGTTAGGTTTGTTTGTTTGTTTGTTTTTTTCCATTGTTATCATGTAATGGTCAAGCCCTGATTGATATCTGGCTACTGTAGGTTGGCCTACCTTGTCTGACAGGCCCAAATAAACTCAGTTCATATAAAAAATATCTTTAGCAGCCAGCCTGGCCAAGAATGGATGACATGCCATATCTAGGCTTCGCGTCTGGGCTGTCCCGTTCTGCCTCCCCCCGGGCTGTCCCGTTCTGCCTCCCCCCGGGCTCCTCTATGCCCTGTGGCATTCTATTAATTAGAGTCTCGTGAAAAATCAGATATTACATAAACTCCTTCACATCAACTACTTCATTTTTTTCCCCAGGCCATCCTTGTTGACTGTTAGTTCTCTTTTGATTCTCTTACCTGGAGCAACCTAAGTAGCCTTTTTGTTGTCGTTGTCTGCTGCCATGAAGTTGGCCCCTGAGTCATGGTGACCCCATGCACAGTGTGACGAAATGCTGTCCAGTCCTGCACCATCCCCATGATCAGTTGCAGACTGAACCATTGTGGCCTGTAGGGTTTTCATTGACCGCTTTTCAGAAGTAGATTGCCAGGCCTTTCTTCCTAGCCCACCTTAGGCTGGAAGCTGCACTGCAACCTGTTCAGCATCGTAGCAACATGCAAACCTCCACTGAGAGGTGGGTGGTGGGTGTGTATGAGGTGCATCAGCCAGGAATCAAACCTGGGTCTCCCGCATTGAAGGTGAACATTCTACCTTAGATGCACAGAAAGAGCCCTGCCACGTGGCCAGCCAGTTACTGAGCAGGGGAGGAACGTTCAGCTCGGTAGGTGAGGGATGTCACTCTCAGGTTTGCATGATCCTATACTCATGACTCTTACTGATGAACCTTTAGGGTCTCCTGGAGCCCTAGTGGCTCAGTGGTTAAGAGCTACAGTAAGCTACAGCTGCTAACCAAAAGTTGGCAGTTCACATCCACCAGCCACTCCTTGGAAACCCTATGGGGCAGTTCAACTCTGTCCTATAGGGTTGCTATGTGTCGGAATCATCTTGATGGCAATGGGTTTTGGGAATATACTTCTGAGTGTATCTGGCACCTTAGTGGATGCTGGGTTATGTCCTGCCACTAGAGTTGGGTGCCTTTTGGAGGGCCAGAGAAGCTCTTGAGCCTGATACTGTCACCAGTAAGACAGAAGAAGTCATTGGCAAGAAGCCTGGTGAACATTTCTGATAGGATGTAAATCCATCACTCTCAACTTTCTGCTGCTGCACCAATCTGGGAAGGCCACCCTTTATCTCCTGGAGCACCAGATTCTGCTGCTACGATGGAAAGATCTCTGGAGTGCTCTCCTCCCCGAAGGCCATCCACCCCTGCAGTTAGGCCCATCCTCTCCCTGACTCACAACTTGTTTGCCTCCTCCCTGTCCCAGCCTCAGGAGCCTTTTAAGGATTTTTCAAAATAAAACATAACAAAACACCCCTCCTGAACTCCAGATTAACTTCTTAAGCTCATTAAAGTTCCCTTAAATACCAAAATGTTGGGCTCCTGGGGACTGTCCCCCGAAACCATATTTCCATTCTTAACATTGTTGTCATTCACTGCACAGTAGATTCAAACCAGCTCTCTCCGGGCACAGGAACGTCCCCTCCATCTCTGCAGGAGAGCCTGAACCTGTCTTTGTTTGAGCACCCTGACAGGCTGAGTCTGAGTGGGAGCTGATGCCAGCTTGGCCGGGGCTTCCAGCTCCAGGCTTGGAAAAGAGGTTGAGGTCGCTCCCTGAGATGGAGCCCAGAAAAGGGAGTGGGCCGTTGGGAGGAGAAGGTGTGACTTTCGCAGATTTCAGGAGCTTGGCAGTCATTGGGTCCTGTCCTAGTCACTCACTGGGGAGGACCAGGGATGAGCAGTTGTTCTGATGGCTTGGATTTAAAGAGCTGTCTTTGCCTGGGGAATAAGGGTGGCTTTGGGAGCCCTTGTGTCTGGCACCCGGCAGAAACAGTCGTTGTTAGTTGCCATCGAGTCAGTTCCGACTCATAGCAGATGCACGTGCAGAGAGTAGAACTGTGCTTCATAGGGTTTTCAAAGCTGTGACCTTTTGGAAGCAGATCGCCAGGCCTATCTTCTGAGGCACCTCTGGGTGGGTTCAAACTGCCAACTTTTCAGCTAGTAGTTGAGTGCATAACCATTTGTGCCACCTCAGGACTCTGGCAGAAGCAGTGGAGCCCAGTTTCTGTGCATGCCTCAGGCATTCCTGGCCCATCGCAGGCCAGAGGAGGGCTGGCCACGACTGCCTTTCCCCTTTATTTCAGCCTCCTTTCCAAAGCACCTCCATCATAGCATCCCGCTTCCTCCCTGTCATTTCAGGCTTCTTTCCCTAAAGCTGAATCTTGGGGAGAGCTTTCTGGTTTTGACAGTGGAACAAATCCTTTTTAGCATAACCATCCGAGAGTTTCCTCCCCTGCTGCTGGCTCCCCTCACCCCTTTTTCTCGTGCCCCTCCTCACAGTGTGGCAGGGATTCCTATTGTGCCTGTGCTCTGGGGGAGTGACAGCCACCGTTTTCATCTAGAGGCCCAGGGATGCGGGCACAGCTCTTCAGAGACGAAAGCCAGCTAGAAAGCCAGCTGGCAGTGCCGTGAGGTGGGCTTTGGAAATCCAGAGGGGAAGACCATCCCAGCAGACACCTCCCTGCATCTCAGGCTTCAGTTTCTCCAGGCCCCTATACCTTTCTTTCCATGGGGCTCTCTGCACCTTGAATCCCTGGATTCAACCACAGCACTGGTTTTCTAGCTCATTGTCAGGGTCTCAGCTTAGCCTTGCCTTCTTGCTTGTCTTATGCTCTGAACTCATCTTCCCACCTTTCATAGTTCAAGTTACTTGCACTTACTAGCGAAAGAAGTCACACAGGGGTATACATGGCAGTGTTCTATTCTTTCAAAGATACTTTTTAACTGGAAGGGTGTCCTGTCAAAGAAATGACTATCTTTTGTTTTTTATTTTGCTTTAAGTGAAAGTGTACAATACAAGTCAGTTTCTCATATAAAAACTTACACACACATTGTTATGTGACCCTAGTTGCTCTCCCTACAATGTGACAGCAGACTCCTACTCTCTACCCTGTGTTTCTTGTATCCATTCAATCAGTTCCTGTCCCCCTCTGCCTTCTCATCTCCCCTCCGTACAGGAGCTGCCCACATAGCCTCATGTGTCTACTTGAGCTAAGAAACACACTCCTCACCAATGTCATTTCATGTCTTATAGTCCAGTCTAATCTTTGTCTGAAGAGTTGGCTTCAGGAATGGTTTTAGTTTTGGGCTAACAGAGAATCCGGGGGCCATGACCTCTGGGGTCCCTCCAGTCTCAGTCAGACCATTAAGTCTGGTCTTTTTGCTAGAATTTGAGTTTAGCATCCCACTTTTCTCCTGCCCCATCAGGGATTCTCTCTTATGTTCCTTGTCAGGACAGTCATTGGTGGTAGCCGGGCACCATCTAGTTCTTCTGGTCTCAGGCTGATGGAGTCTCTGTTTTATGTGGCCTTTTCTTTCTCTTGGGCTCATATTTTCCTTGTGCAGAATGACTATCTTACGATAGAATTTTTGGCCCTAGAATTTTGGGCAGAATGCTAATAATACTTTGTAGGGGGCTTCCCAATTTGTGTGTAAAACTGGCCCTGATCACACACCTATTCTTTTTCTTCTGGGTTTTGTTTTCTTTGCACTTTGCTGTTGATTGGGTTCTTTCATGTCAGAAGTCCATGTCCATTGATGGAAAGGTGTTGGACAAGTGGGCATGAATATCTGAACAGTGCATATCTCTTTCCATTTCTGGAAGCATAATTTGAAACAAATGTCCAACTTCAAGAGATGTCCAAGCCACAATTTCTTCATCTGTACAAAGGAAAATAATAATAATGGGCTCATAGGGTTGTTGTGAAAATTAAAGAAGATAATGAGCTTGGAAAAGCCTTTTGGTAAAATGTAGAGTACTATACAGGGTTGGGTATTATTATTGTCATTTTTTTTTTAAATATCAGTAAAAGCTTATATACATACTCTTGTTTATGCCGTTCAGTCGATTCTGACTTATGGCGACTCTATAGCAACCCTATAGAACAGAGTAGGACTGCACTATAGGGTTTCCTAGGTTGTAATTTTTATGGGAGCAGATTGCTAGGTCTTTTCTCCTGCACAGCCACTGGTGGGTTCGAGCTGTAGACCTTCCGGTTAGCAGCTGAGTATTAGGAACTGTATATGATAATCCAACATAGGATAGTGGTTAAAAGCATTGATTCAGAAGCTGGAGTGCCTGGGTTCAAATCCTTGCTCTGCTGCCTACTAGCTGTGTAACCATGGACGGGGCCTTGTGTTTTCTCTCCTCTTTCTCTTCTTTAACCAAGCCCACTGCCATCGAGTCGATCTGACTCATAACGATCCTATAGGACAGAGTAGAACTGCCCCATAGGCTTTCTAAGGAGTGGCCGATGGATTTGAACTGGTGATCTTTTGGTAAGCAGTTGAGCTCTCAACCACTACACCACCAGGGCCCCTCTTCTTTGATATGGGGATAGTAATAGTACTAACCCACAGGGTCATTTTGGGTTAATGTTTGTAAAGTATGCAGATCAATGCTTGGCCCAGAGAAAATGTTGTAAAAGGGTTTGTTGAAAAAAATGTATCCTTTTCAATTTTCAAAGAGCTTTCACATATTCTATCTCTATTGGGCCTTGCAACAATTTTAAGTTAGGCAAAGAGAGCTCCCCTTCCCCATTTTGTAGCTGAGGAAACTGAGGCTCAAAGAGGTCAAGAACTTGGCCAAGGTCATGCTGCTTGTAAAGAGAGAGACTGGGGTGTGATCCCTGGCCACTGACTCCTGGCCCAGTGGCCTTTCCACTAAATCACACCACCTGCTGCTTGAATTCTGGTGTTCATACCCCAGTGAGGTCGCAGTTCTCAGTTGTCCCATTGAATCAGCTTTTGGAAAACAAGTCCCCACCTGCTAGATGCTTGAGCTTCCAGGCAGCCTTCCGACAGTCAGCTGTTTGTGGTGCTCTGTGGTTTTAAAGGAAGTCTTTGGGATTTGGGATCGCCTGAGTGTTTATGTGTGTATGAAAGACGCCAGTGGACGCCCATCACTTCTGTTTGTCAAACTTCTACACAAGCACAAAGCCATCCAATCCCAGCCCATTGATATTGGTCCCCATCATCCCGTTAGCATAGCTGATTTTCCCACTGGAAGAACAACAAAAAGGCAGATAGCATCCATTTTCCTTCTCTCCAGCTCCCAGATTTTGCTCTCACTGACTTTTGTTTTGGGAGCCAGTCTGCACATTTGGCAGCAGAACTGTGAAATACCCGATCTAGAGCCTTCCAGACATGGCTTCCATTGGGACTCACCAGCAGCTGTCCATCCATTCCTCGGATGGTCTCTTTCCAAGCGTTCTTCTGAGCTGTGTTGTGTTTTCAAACAAGTGCTAGCCTCAGCTAGGAAACAGCCCATGTGCCCCCATGTGAGGCTGGTTCCAGAACTGCTGACACCCCTATTGCTTATTACTTGGATTGACTGGATCAAAAAGGATAATGGAATCTTGGTTTTTAGGAAAATAAGTATTCCTGTAATGTACTACTTCTCCCACCACTGCTGGTACTTTTTCTCTGAAAACTACTTCCAGTCAATTTTAGAGAGATGAAATGTATGCCCTGAGTTTAATCTTTGTAAACTGGTGTTCAGTGAAACTAGAGATTCCAGATAACGCGTGAGTAACTGGAATGCACTTTATCTAGTTGTATGTGGATTTCTCAAATTGAGAATTAAATGGAATTTAATAAACCAGTTTGTTCATTAATTAAACCATTCCTTCATTCATTTAATCATCAGACAGGTTTATGAAATTCTTGAGTGTTCCAGGTATGTAAAAATGAATAAAACAAAGCACTGATGTATTAACATTCTAGCAGACACTCTTCAGAGACATAAATTAAACTGGTACTTATAAAAGAGTGAAATTGTTTAGGAGAAGTATGACCAGAGGGGCAGAGAACCAACTGTCTGAGTCCTTCTGTAGTACTATACACTGTGCGTTGTCTTCGTACTGCTTATCACAGTTTGGAATATATATTTATTCACTAGTTTATTTTCTGGTTCTGTCACCAGATCATAAGCTTCATGAGGGCAGCATTCTTCCTGTTCTTGTTCCTCTTTATTAATTTGTTTTAACTCCTGTATCCCCAGAATCTTGTACAGTACTGGACATACAGTAGACGTTTGACAAATCCATGTTGGCTGAATGGATAAATTAACGAGTGACTCTTGTTTGGGGTTAATGAAAAATCTTCACAGAGGAAGTGACATGTTAACTGGCTCTTGGAGAATGAATGGAAATGTGGGAAAAGGGTGAACAAGTGGGAGATTTCCAAGTGGAAGAAAAAAAATGTGTATAAAAGAGCCCTCAGAAGGAAGTGTGTTACTCTCTGCGCTCACTAGTCAGGGAAACGTGGATGGCCACAATGTCAAGTACATGAAGGGCAGGGTGGTTGTGGAGTGCAAAAGAGTTGGCATCTGGTGGGAAGGAGTTTTGTATAACATGCAAAGGACTTTTGACTTCATCCTGTGGTCAACAGACAGCCAGCAGGGGTTTCTAAGCACTGGGATGATGTGGCCATATCTGTTTTTTTGAAAGGTAATTCTAGTGCAAACTGGGGCGGGCATGAATAGGAACCTGGGTAGAGACTACTGGCAGAGAGACCAGTTAGACAGTTGTTATAGACTTGTTGTTGTCATTAGGTGTTGTCAAATTGATTTTGACTTATAACAACCCCATGTGACAGAGTAGATCTGCCACATAGGGTTTTATAGGCTGTGATCTTCACAGGAGCACATCACCAGGTCTTTCTCCCATGGAGCTACTGCGTGGGTTTGAACTGCCAGCCTTTTGGTTAGCAGCCGAGTACTTAACCATTGCACAACCAGGACTCCTTTCCTGTTGACTACGGTAGATGAGAAGTAATAAGGTTATGAATTAAGGTGGAGACAGTGGGAATGGAGAGGACAGTTGTGTTCTAGAAAATATTTCTGACATCTAGTGGGGAGAACTTAATGACTTTTAAAGGAGAAAAAGAGCAACAGAAAGGAAAGATTTGAGGATGAGCCGGAAAGGACCAAGTGGCCAGTTTTGTCAATAACCGATGTAGGGAATTAAAAAAATTTTTTGAGCAGGTTTGGGACAGATAGGAGTGGATAATGAGAATAATTGTGGACATGTTAAGTTAGAGGTGAGGCATTCAAGTGGGGATGTCTGGGAGGCAGTTGCAAAAGATCTGGAAACTTGGCTGGAGACAAGGCTTTAGGATACATCAGCATATAAAAGTGAGAAGAATAACTAAGGGAACACTATGTAGAGTGAGAAGAGGCTCAGGGAGAGGGCTCTGGGGAACACCAGGTTTAAGGAGCCCTGGGAGAGTCTATAATGAAATGATGTGCTAGTGGGTTGAATAATGGCCCCCAAAAGATATGGCCAAGTCCTAACCCTGGTACCTGTGAAAGTGTGATCTTACTTGGAAATAGGGTCTTTGCAGATATAATTAACTTCAAGATCTCAAGATGAGATCATGTTGAACTTAGTGTGTGTCTTAGTCATGTAGGGCTGCTGTAACAGAAATACCACAAGTGAATGGCTTTAACAAAGAGAAATTTATTTCCTCACAGTACAGTAGGCTAAAAGTCCAAATTCAGGTCATCGGCTCCAGGGGAAGGCTTTCTCTCTCTGTTGGCTCTGGAGGAAGGTCCTTGTCCTCAATCTTTCCCTGGTTGAGGAGCTTCTCAGGCACAGGGACCCCGGGGTCCAAAGGATGCACTCTGCTTCCGGTGCTGCTTTCTTGGTGGTATGAGGCCCCCCTGTCTCTCTGCTTGCTTCTCTCTTTTATAGCTCAAGAGATTGCCTCAAAACACAATCCAATCTGGTAGATTGAGCCCTGCCTCACTAACACAACTGCTGCACATCCTCCCTCATTAACATCATAGAGGTAGGCTTTACAACCTATAGGAAAATCACACAATACCAGGAATCATGGCCCAGCCAAATTGATACACACATTTTTTTGGGGGGGACATAATTCAGTCCATGACAGGGTGGGTCCTAAATGCAATGACCAGTGTCCGTATAAGAGACACACAGAGGGGAAGGTCATGTGAAGACAGAGGTAGAGATTGGAGTGATGCACCTACAAGCCAGGGAACACCAGAAATATAACCAACCCTGATGACGCCTTGATTTTGGACTTTTGGACTTCAGAACTGTGAGAGAATGAATTTCTGTTGTTTGAAGTCACCCAATTTGTGATAAATTTTACAACGATCCTAGGCAACTAATATAGACACAGAGGCAGGAGAGCTGGGTTCTGGAAGACAGGGCAGGAGTAGGGAGTTCCAAGAAGTAAGACTGCATTGCACCCTTGGAGTTGGCGTTTAGTCATTAGTAACCTTATCAAGAGGGTTTCATTAGTGGGTTGGAGTTGAGAGGACAGCATTTTAATGGGTTGTGCAGGAAACAGAAGTTGAAGGATTGGTGGTAGTGATGTGGCTGATTCTTTTGAGAAGATGGGTGGTGAAAGAAAGGTGAGAGAAAGATAGTGGAATGGAGGTAGAGTGAAGGGAAGATATTTTAGGATGGGGTAGATTTCAGCCTACTTGCTGGCTAAGGTAAGTTAGCCAGGAAAGGGAGGAAGTTGAAGATCCAGGAGAGAGAGAGAGCTCATGCTGCAGAAGCCTAGAGAAGGATCAGGGACACATCTAGGGTACAGGTTATGCCCCTGCTTTGCCCTTTCCCAACCATCCCTTTTATTCTCTTGTGCATTTCTCTGTGGATTAGCGGGAATTACGCTATTGCCCCGCAGGTCGGAAGCCAGAAGGTGGGTCTGTTTTGCATCATTCCTCAAGGTCTCTTTTGAGGTGGCCGTGGTCGCTTCCCACAGTTTCTCAAACTCACCCTGCTTCATGGTCCTGAGGATGGCAGCAGAATGAGGCTCCAACCTCCTTCCTTCTTCTTCAGATACCAGTTGTCTTAGTGTGAACTTCACTTGTCTGTCTCCCTCTTCCTGTTCTTGATCCATGCGAAAGGTGGATCTAGTTACAGTGCGGTCCACGGTGTTGCACTGCGCACCCGATGCTGTAGCACAGGTCTGCAAGCCTCCCTGTCCAGGAACTCGTCAGTTGTGCTCGGCAGCTATACCATGCCCATGCCTGTCAGTTGGAGGTCTTTGACTTTCTGTGATTCCCAGGAAAACTCTCAAAAGAAGGTAGTTCAGGATGTGGGTACTCTCTTCCTTTTTGACCAGACCGTGGTGGCTCAGTCGCTTTACCCAACTTTCCCTCTATAGCCTTGTCTGCATAGTGGGTTCATATGTTTACTTTCCTAGACTGGAGGCTAGAGCGACCTAGTAGAGAGCAGTAGGTTTTCAGAATCCTTGAGCTATAGTCCTGCTGGTCGCCTCTGTCTTGGCTGAGTGAGCTTGGGCAAGTCATTGGACCTCTTTGAGTTTTATCGTGGTGCTTTTACTTTCAGCTCCCTGAGAGGTGGCCCATGAACACATTGCCTGCTGTGTGCAGTGGTGGAGTGTTAATTTCTTTGATAGGAAGTGGGAGGGTGGTGAATGGATGGGTGGGAATCTTTCCTTAGGTTTAGGGCTGTCATATCTACATGGCCTTAGGCAAGAAAAGGTGGCAGGGTCACGAGAGGCCAGGTCACTTAATTTAGAAGGGAATTAAGTTAAAATTGGTCCTGCCAAAGAAGCTGAGTATTTTCCAGTGGCTCTGCCTCTGTGTCTAGTAAAATCAGTGGTATTTGATATCATAAAGACCCAACTGATTCAGAGAATGAATTTTTCTACTTGTCAACTGGTTGTTAAGAGTTTAGTTTAGATTGAGCTCAATAGTGCTAGAAGTGAGAGTTGGGTAGAGAACTATAATACAAATTGCAATACTTGATGTGTTATTTTTCAATTTTCCTGTTGACAGTTAAAGAGCAAGGGCCAAATGGAATGCACTCTTTTAAATGGCAGCATGGACACAGTAGGATTGTAGGAAAGCCATTAGTAGCCAAACCTAGCTAATATCAACTCAGGTAAATGCTCTCCAACACTGGCCCCTTCCCCTCCACTCAATTATCAAAGAATTAAAGGACTTCCTCAAAGGACTCCCTTAAAAATTTAATGATGTACAGCACGGCAGAGGTTGAACTGTTACGGTGAAGTGAGTACAGCTTTGCCCTGACATTGCTGGTTAATCAGAGAAGGAAGAAGGCTCCAAAGCTCACAGTACCTGTAATCTGGTAAGACCCACCATCAACAAAGTCACATGCCATGGAATCCAGGGGGATTCATATTCCTGACCTTTACTGGACTGAGTTTATTTCAGGGGACAGAGTGGAGGGAGAATATGTCTGACTTGAGGTCATCCAGTTGGTTATGGCATTTGTCCAGATAGTATTTATTCTTTACTTGAATGGTGTTTAAAAAAAAAAAAAAAAAATTGTTTTTAGGAGAAGCTAATTGAGAGATATATGCCTAGGGCTGTGGTTTGATGTTGTAATTATGTACATAAGATGGTCACTTCTTCCTCAACAGTCACTTGCAGCCTTCTTGAGCATGAAGCATGTGCTTTGAGTTGCCTTTTTTTTTTTGTAGTAATACACACAGGGCACACTCTGAAGTGTAACCTGTGGCCAGGAAATTGAGTCAATGCTTCTTGGTTTCTATAGGAACTCAATCCATATCTTTAGGCCCATCAGCACCAAGGGATAGCAAGTGAGCTAAACCAAGTTTGAAAAGTAGGAACGTGAGTACACAGTGAGAGGTGTGCTTATGCAGGTCCGTGATGGGGAGTGCAGGAAGGGTGAGGGTGTCCTACAGGGCAGTGACTGACACTTTTCTGATTGGTAGCGTCTCTCTCACTTATTAAATTCCCATGGTGGGAGATGATGTACCTCACTGAGAGCCCTGTGACCAAGCATCCAGTATTTAGTAGAAGTCCTACATTTCAAGGGTTATTTCTAATTTTAAAACCTTGTTTGGTATAGGATCTCCTGTTTTTTTTTTTTTTGTTTTAAAGCCATTCCTTATTTAATTGTTCTAAAGTTGGAGTTCAGATTATCATCATTTTTCAAGTATAGTTACCTTTCTATTTTTCACTTCTAAAAAGTGAAAGCCATTCAAATTCAGTCTTTTTTCTTTATGCTTTGAATTTACCATTTAATTAAAGATACTGTATTTAGGGAAAGATTTTAAATTGTGAATCTAACTCTCAGTTTTGGTCAGCTTGAAGAGTAAATTTTAATTCATTAACTCATTTATTCAACTAATATTTATTGAGCACCTACCACGTGCTAGGTGTTATGGGCACTCAGGATACAGCGATGAACAACAGCAAAGGGAGAGAATCCCTAACCTCACAGAACTTACGTTATAGAGGGAGAAAGACAATGAATGAATAAAATATGCCTTTCCCCCAGATAGCAACATGTTTGACTCCCTGACCCCTCCTTGATATTTTTGTTCAAATATCCATTTTTCTCAATGAGGCCTGCGCTGACCACCTATTTAATATTGCAACCTACCCTCTATACTCCTCGTCTCTCATAAATTCTATAATTTTCTTTTTCCAAGCCATTTATCACCTTCTGGCATAGTGGTTAAGTGCTGTGGCTGCTAACCAAAGGGTCAGCAGTTCAAATCTGCCAGGCACTCCTTGGAAACTCTATAGGGCAGTTCTACTCTGTCCTATAGGGTCACTATGAGTCAGAAGCGACTCGACAGCACTGGGTTTTGCTTTAGTGTATGCAATAATTGTTTATGTCTATATGCTTGTTTCCCTTTTTGAATGTAAGTTCCACAAGAACAGGGATCTTTGTTTTGTTCACTGACTAGAGCCTGGAACTAGTTTTATTCACTAGTCTAACGTGTGGAGCATAACCAGTACTCAGTGACCATTGTGGAAGGCCGGGAGTACCTGAATGTGGAGGTGAAAGAAAGTCAAGTCTGAAGAAAGGTTCTGAGATGCTTCACCTGAATTGGGTTCATGGTGGTGCAGAGAGGCTGGACAAGTGGGTGGAAGGATAGCAGTGTTGGCAGCAAGACTTTTCTTGGATGTGGACACGATAATATTCTGCTTCTTAGCTCCATTAGTTATTCCTGAAAAACTCCCTCAGAAGCCAGAGGGGAGGAGAAAGTCAAATGAGGGAATGAAAATCCAACAGTGTTGATGACTGGGGACTCTCTTTGGAATAGAGGTTTTTAACTTGGGCTTGGCTTCAAGATAATCATGAACCCCTTGAATCCCCCACCCCCCAATTTTGCATGCATGCAGGCATTCATGTGTGTGTCTGTATGTTTATCTCTGACAGAGGGTCCATAGATTTTATCAGATCTTGGAAGTTTCCTGTTCTCCCCAAATGGTTAAGGTTATTGATCTGGAAGAATAAGAGTTAATTTTATTTTTCTTCTCACCTAAGAGTTAACAACATTACAAGAATGGAGGGCAGAAAGACACACAGACACCCCCACTCCAACACATATACAGACATAGGTTCAAATCCCATCTCAGTTACTTGGCAAGTTACTTAACCTCTGAGGAATCTCAAGTTTCCTTATTTCTAAACGGCAGGAACTGTCTCTTTACGTAAGTAGTAGGGATTAAAAGTTATGTATGTTTGTAAAAATCCTCAAAATGTTAAGGAATTATATCAATAATTTACTCACTAATGTTTGGCAATGTTAACCAATTATAAATTATGCCCAGATAGTCAATTTTATTCTCATATGAGTGATTTGTTTCTTTCATTACTTTTAAACCTGGGCATTACTGCTCTAAGAATTCTCAGTGGGTATACCTAATATTTTAAAAGGATATAAAAGCAGATAAATTGCCTTGTAAAATAAAACCACACATCAGATTCAAGAAAGAAAAATCAAGGGCAGGAAATAAAATACTTTGTTTGAGAACAAGAGCTTTAAAACAAATACAGTCTGAGAGGCGGAGCCAACGTGGCGCCCTAGACAGATGCAGCATGCTGTCCCTCTGCAGCAAAGACCCAGAAAACCTAGTAAAACAGATACAAATGTCAATCCTGGAAACCTAAGCATCAAATGAAGGGTTAAAGAACTGTATCTAACACCAAATGGAGGAAAAAACTGAAGGAAAGATACAGAGTGTAGATCCCCTGCCAACTAACATGGCAAAGCGTGGCCATCTTGAAGCACAGCCAGCAATGACCCTGGGCAGGGAGCATGGGAAGGCAACTTCACAGAGTTCCCAACAGAAGACAGAGCACCCAGTAACGAGAGAAACATGCTTTCCCACCTCTTCCACTTCTGGTGAGTAGAAGAATGTCCCCCTCCCGCCACACGGCTATTTTTTCTTTTCTTCTCTTTCTTCCTTTAATTTCTCTCTCCCACCTAGTGCCGTACACCACCTACCACCTTTCCCACCGGCCTCCGCCATGCTGTCATGGCTAGAGAGCCACTGGCCTGCTGCCACTCTGGGTCTGACTGTCCCTACCCACTGGCTCCTGCTGTGCTGCCATTTTTTTCTTTTCTTTCTTTCTTTCTCCTTCCAACCTAATCCTGTAAGCCACCTTCTCTCCCTTCCCAAAGGTCCCTGGGTCTGCCCCATCCATACTCACTTGTCCCAACTGTGCTGCCATTTTTTCCCTCTTTAAATCTTTTTTCCTGTCTTACTTTCTTTTCTTCTTCCCAGCTAGCCCCGTACACCACCCCTCCCCCTTTTCCCACTGACATCTGCTATGCCACTGAGACTAGAGAGCCATGGACTTGCCATTGACCCAGGTCCTCCTCACCCCCAACCACTGGCTCCCAGTGCACAGCCACTTATTTTTTTACTTTTTATTTTTCTTTCCTTCCTTTCATTCTCCCTCCTACCTACTCCTGTATGCCACCTTCACCCTTCTTGCTGACTCGGGTCTGCCCTGCTTCCACCCACTGGACACTGCTGCACCACCACTTTTTTCTTTCTCCCTCTTTTCTTTCTTTCTCCCATCTAGCCCCATAAACCACCTCCCCCACTTCCTGTTGGCCCCTGCAACACTACCTTGGCTAGATCATCCCTGGTAGTCAGGCCTGCTGCTGCACAGGGCCCGCCCCGACCCTCTCCTTCTGCCACTCAACCAGCTGATGAACAGTGGGAAATGAACCCATACCATCCCATGTCCCACACCCCTGCCCACCTGGCAAGGGACTGTGACTACTCCCACCCTGAAGGGCCAACATGAGGAGACAGATAGCACCCAGCCATTCTGTCCTCAACCACCTCACCAAACCAGTGTACAAGCAAGCAGACTCACCCTGTCTGCTGCTGCCCTGCCCACTTGAAGAAGGTTGTAAAAGCTATTGTGCCCACAGATTAATAAGCAGCAAAGCATGCCTGACCTCCCCACCCTGACATATCAAAACAAAACAAAAAAGCAGGATGCAACAAAAGAACATATAGTCAATAAACAAAGAAAATAATACCTTAATGTACTGGAGACAGCAGACAATATCACAACATATGAAAAAGTAGGACAAGGTGGTTCCAGCAGGTAACCAAAATAAAGAATCAGATAACATTCCAATAAAAGAAGAGACGATGGAACTACCTGATATAAAATTCAAAAGACTAACATTTAGGGCTCTCTAAGAGAATAGGAAAGAAAGCAAGGAAAACACCTACAAAGCTGAGGAAAGAATAGACACAATGAAAGAAAACACAGAAAAAACCAACGAATGTATGGCCAAAATCAAGGAGATCACAGACAAACTAATAGAAAAAGTCAAGAAATAATACAAGAACAAAACATCAAAATAAATAATCAGAAATCATACGAAAACAGCAACTAGAAATCCAAAAGATAAACAACAAAATTTCAGAAATGGACAATGCAATAGAAGGTTTTAGGAGCAAATTTGAAATAATGGAAGATAGAATCAGTGAAATTGAAGACAAATCCATCAACATCACTTTATTTGAGGAAAAACCAGAAAAGAATGAAGAAAAATGGAGAATACTTGAGAATTATGTGGTACAAAATCAAGAGCAAAAATTTGCACTTGATCAGAGTTCCAGAGTGGGGGCGGGGGAGTGGAAAACACTAAGAAGATTGTTGAAAATTTGCTGGCAGAAAACTTCCCAGATATCATGAAACATGAAAAGCTGACCATCCAAAAAGCTCAACAAATACCACATAGGATAGACTCCAAAAGAAAGTTACAAAGACATAGTTGCCAAAACCAAAGACAAAAAGCAAATCCTGAGAGCAGCTGGAGAAAAATGAAAAGTCACATACAAAGGGGAAATAATAGTCTAAGCTCTGATTATTTGGAAGAAAATTGTACAGGCAAGAAGGCAATGGGATGACATACATAAAGCCTTGAAAGAAAAAAAAATGCCAACCAAGAATATTATGTCCTGCAGGATCCTCTTAAATATGATGGCAAAATTAGGGCTTTTCCAGAAAACAGAAAATAAGAGAGTTCATAAAAACCAAATCAAACTTACAAGAAATATTAAAAGAGAGTCCCTTGGTTGGAGAATCAGCATCAGACAAGAACCTGGGTCTAGGACACAGGATGGCATCAGCCAGATACCAGCTTAGGCAAAGAACTCCCAACAATAAAACAAAGCCAAAAGACTTAAAACAGTGAAACAGAGATGTCAAAAAAACCTGTAAATTACAACAATGTTGAAACAATAAAAGAAGTAAACAATGTAGGTATAACCCAGACCCAGTGCCATCGAGTTGATTCCGGCTCATAGTGACCCTATAGGACAGAGTAGAACTGCCCCATAGAGTTTCCAAGGAGCACCTGGCGGGTTCAAGCTGCTGTAGGTATAGCACTTTCAAATGGAGAGGAAGTCAAGGCGATATCAAATAATAAAAACTGGTTCAAATTTAGGAAGATAAAGGTAAATTTCAAGAGAAAGGTAACAAACGTACTCATCAAAATAAAAAGGGTGAGCATAAAGACTCCGTAAACTCAAAATATAAAGAAAAGAAAATCCACAAACAAAAGGAATACAGCACAAGAGAGTAAGTGGAACAAAGAAAATAGCACCACACACACACACACACACAAAACCTCACAACAATATGACAGCAATAAATTCATACCTATCAATAATTGCAGTGAATTTAAATGGCTTAAATGCACCCAGAAAGAGACAGAGAGTGGCAGAATGGATTAAAAAAACAGGACCCACGAATATGCTGTCTACCAGAGACATACCTTAGACACAAGGACATAAATATATTAAAAATCAAAGGGTGGAAAAAAATACATCAAACAAATAGTAACCAAAAAAAGAACAGGCATGGTAATACTAATCTCAGATAAAGTAGACTTTAAGGCAAAGTCCACCATGAAAGACAAAGGACATTATGTAATGATTAAAGGAACAACCCACCAAGAAGACAAAACTTTAATAAATATATGCGCAGCATACAACAGGTTTCCAAAATACATAAAACAAACTCTAACAACACTGAAAAGAGAAATAGAAAGTTCCACAGTAATAGTAGGAGACTTCAATGCACCACGCTCAGAAAATGATGGAATATCTAGAATGAAACTCAACAAAGATACAGAAGATCTGAAGGCCACAATCAACCAACCTGACCTCATAGACGTGTATATATATATATAAAAAATGTTCCACTCAACAGCAGCAAAGTATACACTCTTTCCAATGCATATAGAACATTTTCCAGACTAGACTCCATTTTAGGCCACAAAGCAACCTTCAATAAGATCCAAAACGCCAAAATAATACAAAGCATTCTCTCTGATCACAATGCCATAAAAGTAGATATAAAAAACAGGAAGAGCAAGGAAAAAAAAAAAAAAAAAACTCAAATGCATGGAAATTGAATAACACCTTGTTTTAAAACAACTGTGTAATAGAAGGCATTAGAGAGGGAATCAAAAAATTCCTAGAATCAAATGAGAATGAAAACACATCATACAAAAACCTTTGGGACGTAGCAAAGGCAGTGCTCAGAGGTCAATTCATAGCAATAAACACACACACCAAAAGAAAAGAACAGGCCAAAATCAAAACATTAGCCCTACAACTCAAAGAAATAGAAACAGAACAACAAAAGAAGCCCACAGGCACTAAAAGAAAGGAAATAATAAAGATTAGAGCAGAAATAAATGAAGCAGAGAACAGGAAAACAATAGAAAGAATCAACAAGACCAAAAGTTGGTTCTTTGAAAAGTTCCGCAAAATCAACAAATCATTGGCCAAACCAACAAAAGAAAAACAGGAGAGGAAGCAACTAACCCAAATAAGAAATGAGATGGTGGACATTACAAGAGACCCAACTGAAATAAAAGGAATCATAACAGAATACTATGAAAAATTATACTCCAACAAAATTGAGAAACTAGAGGAAATGGATAAATTTCTAGAAACAAACTACCTACCTAAAGTAACACAAACTGAGATAGAAAATCTGAACAGACCATAACAAGAGAAGAGATTGAAGAGGTAAAAACAAAAAAACAAAAAAAACTCCCAACAACAACAACGAAAAACTCTGGCCCAGATGGCTTCACTGCAGAATTCTACCAAACATTCAAAGAAGACCTTACACCAGTGCTACTGAAACTATTTCAGAGTATAGAAAAGGAAGAAATACCCCCAAATTCATTCTATGAAGCCATCATAACCTTGATAGCAAAGCCAGGCAAAGAAAACACACGTAAAAATAAAATTACAGACCAATATCTCTCATGACTATAAATGCAGAAATTCTCAACAAAATTCTAGCCAACAGAATTCAGTGTCATATTAAAAAAAATAACACACCATGACCTATTGGGATTCATACTAGGCATGCAAAGATGGTTCGTCATTAGAAAATTAATCTTCATAATCTACCAAATAAATAGAACAAAAGACAAGAATCACATAATCATCTAAATTGACACAGAAAAGGCATTTGATAAAGTCGAACACCAATTCCTGATAAAAACTCTCAATGAAATACGAATAGAAGGGAAATTCCTCAACATAATAAAGGGTATCTACACAAAACTGACAGCCAACATCATTCTCAGCAGAGAGAGGCTGAAAGCATTCCCCCTGAGAATGGAACAAGACAAGGAAGGACTTTATCACCACTCCTGTATAACATCGTGCTGGAAGTCCTAGCTAGAGCAGTAAGGCAAGAAAAAGAAATAAACGTCATCCAAACTGGAAGGGAAGAAGTACAAGTATTCCTATTTGCAGATGATATGATTGTATACATAGAAAACCCCAAAGATTCCACAAGAAAACTACTGGAACTAATAGAAAGATTCAGCAGAGTTGCAGGATACAAGATAAACGTACAAAAATCAGTTGGATTCCTCTATACCAAAAAAGAGAACTTCAAAGAGGAAATCGGGAAAACAATACCATTTATAAACTAAAAAAAAAAAAAAAACCCCAAACACATTGCTGTTCAGTTGATTCTGACCCATAGTTGCCCCATAAAAGACAAAAATTTAGGAATAAATCTAACCAGGGACATAGAAGATCTCTACAAAGAAAACTATAAAGCACTATTGCAAGAAACCAAAGGAGACCTACTTAAGTGGAAAAATATACCATGCTTATGGATGGAAAGACTCAATATTGTGAAAGTGTTGTTTCTACCCAAAAGCAAACTACAAATATAATGCAATCCCGATCCAAATACCAACAGCCTTCTTTAACGTGATGGAAAAAGTAATCACCAACTTTATTATTAATTTTTTTTATTGTGCTTTAGATGAATGTTTATAGAGCAAACTAGTTTTTAATTAAACAATTAATACACATACTGTTATGTGACAATGGTAGCCAACCCCACAACATGTCCACACTCCCTTCTCAACCCTAGGTTCCCCATTACCAGCTTTCCTGTCCCTCCCTGCCTTCTCATCCTTGCCCCTGGGCTGGGGTGCCTGTTAAGTCTCATTTTGCTTTATGGGCCTGTCTAATCTTTGGCTGAAGGATGAATCTCAGGAGTGACTTCATTACTGAGCTATAAGGGTGTCTGGGGGCCATACTCTCAGGGTTTCTCCAGTCTCTGTCAGACCAGTAAGTCTGGTCTTTTTGTTGTTGTTGTTGTTCTACATTTTTCTCCAGCTCCGTCCAGGATCCTCTGCTGTGATCCCTGTCAGAGCCGTTGGTGGTGGTAGCCAGGCACCATCTGGTTGTGTTGGACTCAGTCTGGTGGAGGCTGTGGTAGTTGTGGTCCATTAGTCCTTTGGACTAATCTTTCCCTTGTGTTTTTGGTTTTCTTCATTCTCCCTTGCTCCAGCCAGTGGAATATCTTAGATGGCTGCTCACAAGCTTTTAAGACCCCAGACCCAGCATTTTGCTCTGTTGTTGTTGTTGTTAGGTGCCATCGAGTCAATTCTGACGCACAGCAACCCTATGCACAACAGATCGAAACACTGCATGGTCCTGCCCCATCTACACAATTGTTGCTGTTTGAGCACATTTGTGCAGCCACTGTATCAACCCATCTCACTGAGCTTCTTATTTTTTTACGGATGACATTCTACTTTGCCAAGCATGATGTCTTTCTCCAGGGACTAGTCCCTCCTGGTAACAGTCCCAAGTACCTGAGAAGAAATCTCGCCATCCTCGCTTCTAAGGGCCAGTCTGGCTATACTTTTTCCAGGACAGACTTGTTTGTCCTTCTGGGAGTATTCATCTGGTCTTTGGTCATTAGTGTTCAATATGCCAATTCTTTTCTTGAGATGGTCTCTAAATTCAGGTGGGATATACTCAAGGTTGTATTTTGGCTCTCGTGGACTTGTTTTAATTTTATTCATCTTTAACTTGAACGTGCATAAGAGCAATTGATGGTCTGTTCTGAGTTGGCTCCTGGCCTTGTTCTGAGCTTTTCCATTGTCTCTTTCAGCAGAGGTAGTCAGTCTGATTCCTGTATTTTCTATCCAGTGATGACCACATGTATAGTTGCTGTTTACGTTGTTGAAAAACAGTTTTTGTAATGAATAAGTTCTTGGTCTTCCAAAATTCTGTCATGCCACCTCAGACTTTTTTTCTATCACGAAGGCCATGTTTTCCAACTACTGATCCTTCTTCTTTGTTTCTAACTTTCACATTCCAATGACCAGTAATTATCAATGCATCTTGATTGCATGTTTGATCAATTTCAGAATGCAGAAGTTGGTAAAAACTTCAGTTTCTTCCTCTTTGTCATTAGTGGTTGGTGGGTAAATTTGAATAATAGTTATATTAACTGGTCTTCCTTGTAGGTCTATGAATATTACCCTATCATTTACAGTGTTGTGCTTCAGGGTAGATCTTGAAATACTCTTTTTTGACAATGAATGTGATGCCATTCCTTTTCAATTTGTCATTCCTGGCATAGTAGACCATATGATTGTCTGATTCAGAATGGCCAATACAAGTTCATTTCAGCTCCCTATGCCTAGAGTGTCAATCTTTAAGTGTTCTTTCTAATTTTTTTTTTTCCACAGGTGACATTCTTTAATTATTTCACTACAAGGTGACCTCAGGGGTTAGTTTCAGTTCAAGTTTTTTTTTTTTTTTTTTTTTATTGTGCTTTAAGAGAAAGTTTACAAATCACACAAAAACCCATTTACACCTTGCTACACACTCCCAATTACTCTCCCCCTAATGAGACAGCCCGCTCTCTCCCTCCACTCTCTCTTTTTGTGCCCATTTTACCAGCTTCTAACCCCCTCCACCCTCTCATCTCCCCTCCAGGCAGGAGATGCCAACACAGTATCCACCTGGTCCGAGAAGCTCACTCCTCACCAGCATCCCTCTCCAACCCATTGGCCGGTCCAATCTGTGTCTGCAGAGCTGGCTTCGGGAATGGTTCCTGTCCTGGGCCAACAGAAGAACTGGGGGCCATGACCATCAGGGTCCTTCCAGTCTCAGTCAGACCATTAAGTCTGGTCTTATGAGAATTTGGGGTCTGCATCCCACTGATCTCCTGCTCCCTCAGTGGTTCTCTGTTGTGCTCCCTGTCAGGGCAGTCATCGGTTGTAGCTGGGCACCGTCTAGTTCTTCTGGTCTCAGGATGATGTAGTTTCTGGTTCATGTGGCCCCTTCTGTCTCTTGGGCTCATAATCGCCTTGTGTCCTTGGTGTTCTTCATTCTTCTTTGATCCAGGTGGGTTGAGCCCAGTTGATGCATCTCAGAGGGCTGCTTGCTAGCATTTAAGACCCCAGACGCCACTCTTCAAAGTGGGATGCAGAAAGTCTTCTTAATAGATTTTATTATGCCAATTGACTTAGATGTCCCCTGAAACCATGATCCCCAGACCCCTGTCCCTGCTACGCTGGCCTTCAAAGCATTCAGTTTATTCAGGAAGCTTCTTTGCTTTTGGTTTAGTCCAATTGTGCTGACCTCCCCTGTATTGTGTGCTGTATTTCCCTTCACCTAAAGTAGTTCTTATCTACTAATTAGTGAATGCCCCCGCCCATCCCCCCTCCCTCCCCCCTCTCGTAACCACAGAAGAATGTTTTCTTCTCAGTTTAAACTATTTCTCAAGTTCTTATAATAGTGGTCTTATACAGTATTTGTCCTTTTGCAACTAATTTCCCTCAGCATAATGCCTTCCAGATTCCTCCATGTTATGAAATGTTTCACAGATTCCTCACTGTTCTTTATTGATGCGTAGTATTCCATTGTGTGAATATACCATAATTTATTTATCCTTTTATCCATTGATGGCCACCTTGGTTGCTTCCATTTTTTACTATTGTAAACAGTGCTGCAGTGAACATGGGTGTGCATATATCTGTTCATGTAAAGGCTCTTATTTCTCTAGGATATATTCCAAGGAGTGGGATTGCTGGATCGTATTTAGCTTTTTAAGGAAGCGCCAAATCGATTTCCAAAGTGGTTGCACCATTTTACATTCCCACCAGCAGTGTAGAAGTGTTCCAATCTCTCCACAGCCTCTCCAATATTTATTATTTTGTGTTTTTTTGGATTAATGCCAGCCTTGTTGGAATGAGATGAAATCTCATTGTAGTTTTGATCTGCATTTCTCTAATGGCTAATGATCGTGAACATTTCCTCATATATCTGTTAGCTACCTGAATGTCTTCTTTAGTGAAATGTGTATTCATATCTTTTGCCCATTTTTTAAATGGGTTATTTGTCTTTTTGCAGTTGAGTTTTTGTGGTATCATGTAGATTTTAGAGATCAGGCACTGATCAGAAATGTCATAGCTAAAAACTTTTTCCCAGTCTGTAGTTAGTCTTTTTACACTTTTAGTGAAGTCTTTGGATGAGCATAGGTGTTTGATTTTTAGGAGCTCCCAGTTATCTAGTTTTTCTTCTACATTCTTTGTAATGTTTTGTATACTGTTTACGCCATGTATTAGGGCTCCTAACATTGTACCTATTTTTTCTTCCATGATCTTTATCATTTTAGATTTTATATTTAGGTCTTTGATCCATTTTGCATTAGTTTTTGTGCATGGAGTGAGGTGTGGGTCTTGTTTCATTTTTTTGCAGATGGATATCCAGTTATGCCAGCACCATTTGTTAAAAAGACTGTCTTTTCCCCATTTAACTGTTTTGGGGACTTTGTCAAATATCGACTGCTCATCTGTGGATGGATTTATGTCTGGATTCTCAATTCTGTTCCATTGGTCCATGTATCTGTTGTACCAGTACCAGGCTGTTTTGAATACTGTGGCGGTAGGTATAATAGGTTCTAAAATCAGGTAAAGTAAGGCCTCCCCCTTTGTTCTTTTTCAGTAATGCCTTATTTATCCGGGGCCTCTTCCCCTTCCATATGAAATTGGTGATTTTTTTCTCCATCTCATTAAAGAATGTCGTTGGGATTTGGATCGGAATTGCATTAAATGTATAGATTGCTTTTGGTAGAATAGACATCTTTATAATGTTATGTCTTCCTGTCCACGAACAAGGTATGTTCTTCCACTTATGTAAGTCTCTTTTGGTTTCTTGCAGAAGTGTACTGTAGTTTTCTTTGTATAAGTCTTTTACATCTCTGGTAAGATTTATTCCTAAGTATTTTATCTTCTTGGTGGCTACTGTAAATGGCGTTGATTTGGTGATTTCCTCTTTGATGTTCTTTTTGTTGGTGTAGAGGAATCCAAATGATTTTTGTATGTTTATCTTGTATCCCGGTACTCTGCTGAACTCTTCTATTAGTTTCAGTAGTTTTCTGGAGGATTACTTAGGGTTTTCTGTGTATAAGATCATGTCATCTGCAAATAGAGATACTTTTACTTCTTCCTTGCCAATCTGGATGCCCTTTATTTCTTTATCTAGCCTTTTTTTTTCAGCCTAGTTGCTCTGGCTAGGACTTCCAGCACAATGCTGAATAAGAGTGGTGATAAAGGGCATCCTTGTCTGGTTCCAGATCTCAGTGGGAATGCTTTCAGGCTCTCTCCATTTAAGGTGATGTTGGCTGTTGGCTTTGTATAAATGCCCTTTATTATGCTGAGGAATTTTCCTTCTATTCCTATTTTGCTGAGAGTTTTTATCATGAATGAGTGTTGAACTTTGTCAAATGCCTTTTCTGCATCAATTGATAAAATCATGTGATTCTTGTCTTTTGTTTTATTTATGTGGTGGATTACATTAATTGTTTTTCTAATGTTAAACCATGCCTGCATTCCTGGTATGAATCCCAGTTGGTCATGGTGAATTATTTTTTGATATGCTGTTGAATTCTATTGGGTAGAATTTTCTTGAGGATTTTTGCATCTACATTCATGAGTGATGTAGGTCTATAATTTTCTTTTCTTGTGGTGTTTTTACCTGGTTTTGGTATCAGGGATATGCTAGCTTGATAGAATGAGTTTGATAGTATTCCATCCTTTTCTATGCTCTGAAATACCTTTGGTAGTAGTGGTGTTAACTCTTCTCTGAAAGTTCGGTAGAACTCTGCAGTGAAGCTGTCCAGACCAGGGCTTTTTTTTTGTTGGGAGTTTTTTGATTACCTTTTGATCTCTTCTTTTGTTATGGGTCTATTTAGCTGTCCTACCTCTGTTTGTGTTAGTTTAGGTAGGTACTGTGTTTCTAGGAATTCATCCATTTCTTCTAGGTTTTCAAATCTGTTTGAGTATAGTTTTTCATAGTAATCTGATATGACTCTTTTAATTTCAGTTGGGTCCATTGTAATATCGCCCCTCTCATTTCTTATTCGGGTTTTTTTGTTTCCTCTCCTGTTTTTCTTTTGTCAGATTGGCCAGTGGTTTATCAATTTTGTTGATTTTTTCAAAAAACCAGCTTTTGGTCTTGTTAATTCTTTCAATTGCTTTTCTGTTTTCTATTTCATTTAGTTCAGCTCTAATTTTTATTATTTGTTCTCTTCTGGTGCCTGTGGGTTTCTTTTGTTGCTCTCTTTCTATTTGTTCAAGTTGTAGGGATAATTCTTTGATTTTTGCCGTTTCTTCTTTTTGGATGTGTGCATTTATTGATATAAATTGACCTTGAGCACTGCTTTCGCTGTGTCCCAAAGGTTCTGATAGGAAGTGTTTTCATTCTCATTGGATTCTATGAATTTCTTTATTCCATCCTTAATGTCCTCTATAAATCCAGTCTCTTTTTGAGCAGGGTATTGTTCAGTTTCCAAGTGTTTGATTTCTTTTCCCTGCTTTTTCTGTTATTGATTTCTGCTTTTATGGCCTTATGGTCAGAGAAGATGCTTTGTAATATTTCAATGTTTTGGATTCTGCGAAGGCTTGCTTTATGGCCTAATATGTGGTCTATTCTAGAGAATGTTCCATGTGCACTAGAAAAGAAAGCATAGTTGGTTGCTATTGGGTGGAGTGTTCTGTATATGTCTACGAGATCAAGTTGGTTGATTGTGACATTTAGATCTTCCGTGTCTTTATTGAGCTTCTTTCTGGATGTCCTGTCCTTCACCGAAAGTACCATGTTGAAGTCTCCTACTATTATTGTGGAGCTGTCTGTCTCACTTTCCAATGCTGATAGAGTTTGTTTTATGTATCTTGCAGCCCTGTCATTGGGTGTATAAATATTTAATATGGTTATATCTTCTTGGTGTATTGTCCCTTTAATCATTATATAGTGTCCTTCCTTATCCTTTCTGATGGATTTAACTTTAAAGTCTATTTTGTCAGAGATTAGTATTGCCACTCCTGCTCTTTTTTGATTGTTGTTTGCTTGATATATATTTTTTCCATCCTTTGAGTTTTAGTTTGTTTGTGTCTCTAAGGTGTGTCTCTTGTAGGCAGCATATAGACGGATCTTGTTTTTTAATCCATTCTGCCACTGTCTGTCACTTTATTGGTGCATTTAGTCCATTGACATTCAGGGTAATTATGGATAGGTAGGAATTCAGTGCTATCATTTTGATGTCTTTTTTTGTGTGTTGACATTTTCTTTTTCCCTCTTGGTTTATGTGCTGGGTAGATTTTCTTTATATATTGTCCTTTCCTCATATTTGTTGTTGTTGATTTTGTTTCTGCTAAGTCTTTTTCTTTAAGTCTCTATTTTTCCCTTGTATTTTATTTCCGTGAGTAGGATAGTTTGTCTCCTTTGTGGTTACCTTATTATTTACCCCTATTTTTCTAAATTTAGAACTAACTTTTATTTCTTTGTATTGCCGTATCTTCCTCTCCATATGGAAGGTGTATGATTACATTACATTAGTCCCCCTTTATTATTCTAATGTTGTCTTCTTTTATATAATAACATCGCTGTTACCCTGTTTTAAGCTTTTTTTTTTTAAATCTTGCCTTGTTTTTTTGGATTTCCCTGTCTGGGTTGACTTCTGGTTGCTCTGCCCAGTGTTCTAGTCTTGGGTTGATACCTGATATTATTGATTTTCTAACCGAAGAACTCCCTTTAGTTTTTCTTGTAGTTTTGGTTTGGTTTTTATGAATTCTCTAAACTTCTGTTTATCTGGAAATGTCTTAATTTCACCTTCATATTTAAGAGACAGTTTTGCTGGATATATGATTCTTGGCAGGCAATTTTTTTCCTTCAATTTTTTAAATATGTCATGCCATTGCCTTTTTGCCTGCATGGTTTCTGCCGAGTAGGCCGAGATTATTCTTATTGGCTCTCCTTTGTAGGTGACTTTTCGTTTATCCCTTGCTGCTGTCACAATTCTCTCTTTATCTTTGGCTTTAGCAAGTTTGATTATAATATGTCTTGGTGACTTTCTTTTAAGATCTACCTTATGTGGAGTTCAATGAGCATCTTGGATAGATATCTTCTCTTCTTTCACAATATCAGGGAAGTTTTCTGCCAACAAATCTTCAACAATTCTCTCTGTATTTTCTGTTATCCTTCCCTGTTCTGGTACTCCAATTACTTGTAGGTTATTTCTCTTGATAGAGTCCCACATAATTCTTAAGGTTTCTTTATTTTTTAAAAATTCTTTTATCTGATTTTTCTGCAAATATATTAGTGCCATGTGATTTATCTTCGAGTTCAGAAATTCTAGCTTCTACTTGCTCAATTCTGCTCCTCTGACTTTCTATTGAGTTATCTAATTCTGTAATTTTATTGTTAATCTTCTGAATTTGTGATTGCTGTCTGTCTGTGGATTTTTCCAGCTTATTAAACTTTGCATTATGTTCCTAAATAATCTTTCTAATTTCTTCAGTTGCTTTATCTGTGTGTTCCTTGGCTTGTTCTGCATATTGCCTCGTTTCCTTCCTGATGTCTTGAAGAGTTCTGTATATTAAACTTCTGTATTCTGCATCTGGTAATTCCAGGAATGCACTTTCATCTAGAAGATCCCTAGGTTCTTTGTTTTGAGAGCCTGTTGAGGTGATCATGGTCTGTTTCTATATGTGACTTGATATTGACTGTTGTCTCCGAGCCGTCTATAAGTTGCTGTATTAGTTTATGCTTGCTTACTGTGTCGTAGCTTCTTGCTCTGTTTTGTTTTGGTATACCCCTGTGGGTTGCTTGAGTGAGCTAGCTTGATTATTTTCGCCTTTGGAGCTCTGGTGTCCTGTCCCCAGCTGGCTAGACCTGTTATCATGTATATCAGTCTAGGAGTCCATTCAGTTTACTTGTATGAATTCAGCTCAGGTTTCCAGGTAGCTCATATCAAGTTTGTGGTACAGGCTCTGTCCTGCAGTCTTAGAGGGGCAGTGGTGATTGGCTTATACACCAGTATCTGATTGCAGCAGGGGGTCATGCTCTGAACAAGGCAGGGGCTGAGAACCGACCCCCAAGTGTCTCTGATGAAAACATGTCTCTGTTCCCTAGAGCGTGCTGGTGGGTGGGTTCTGCAAAGGGACCATGGGCACCCAAAGTTTTTGGTTGCAAAGACTGGGAGGTACCAGTTATCTTTGGACCCCTGTCGTGGGTGGCTTTGTGACCTGAGTGGAGCTATCAGTGCTTAGGTCCCTGCTGTGGGTAGGTGAGGACCTTGTTTAATAGGCAAAGCAATATCAAATGTCAAACAGCCACCTCTCCACCGCACAGCTGAAATGGTTGGAGTTTGCCAACAAGGGCCTATTCTCCCGAAATAGGCCCACACAGGTCCATGCAGAAGGAAACGGTGCTTGAGGTCCACAGACGATTTATGCCTGGACAGGAGCTGCTTCTGACCTGAGCTCCCCTGGTTAATGGTGCTAGCAAATTATCTTTTCCCCCCAGTTGCAAATTTTTTCCTTCCCCAAGGCCAGGAGGATGGCTCTATGTGCTCACCAGGGTCTATCTCAGGCCCAGGGATTCAGCCGCTGAAGCCGGCTGCCGGGGGGTGGGGAGGGGAGTGCGCGGTAAAATACATGCAAGTACTTAGCTTTTGCTGAGAGCGCCTTCTCCTCAGGTTCCGGAGGTGTGAGCAGGCTGTGTGGCTGGCTGTTCCTCCCTGAGGAAACTGCAGCCGAACACTACTAGAGTCCACCGCCGCCCCCACTACTCCGGGAATGTTGCCTGAGGGCTCCCTGCTATTCAGGTCCGGTAACTCCTCTCCACTTCTGAACGGCCTCTTCCTCCGCCTGCCCCTCTGTTCATTGCTTAAGCTTGTCTTCGATGCTCAGGGCTCCCTGCTTGTCGCAAATATACCCATTTCAGTTGTTTTTTTTCAGGTCTTTGTTGTAAAGAGGGCTTGACAGAAGCGCCTGTCTATTCTGCCATCTTGGCTCTGCCCCCCTTTCTCATTTTGATGACTTCCAATTTTCCTGGATTCATACAGCCTGCATTTGCATTCTGATTATTAATAGATATTTTCAGCTGTTTCTTCTTATTTTAAATCATTCCTCATCAGCAAATGAAGGTCTCAAAAGCTTTATTCCATCTCCTTTGAGAATGCAGTTCTTTCCAATTGTATTGTGAATGCCTTCTGATCTGAAGGGCTCATCTTCTGGCACTACATCAGACAATGGTCTGCTGCTATTCATAAGGTTTTCACTGGTCAGTTTTTTCAGAAGTAGACCACCAGGTCCTTCTTCCCAGTGTATCTTAGTCTGGAAGCTCCACTGAAACCTGTCCACCATGGGCAACCCTGCTGATATTTGAAATAACAGTGGCATAGCTTTTAGCATCACAACAATGTGCAAACCACCACAGTACCACAAACGGACAGACACATGATGGACAAACCACAACTAACAATGCACAAACACCAGAAGATAAACTAGATAACTGGGAGCTCCTAAAAATTAAACACTTGTACTCCTCAAAAGACTACACCAAAAGAGTGAAAAGAGAACCTACAGACTGGGAAAAATTTCTGGCTTGGACATAACCAACAAGAGTTTAATCCTTAAAATTTATAGAATACTTCAACACCTCAACAACAAAAAGACAATCCAGTTAAAAAATGTGCAAAACATATGAACAGACACTTCACCCAAGAAGACATTCAGGCGGCTAAAAGACACATCAGAAAATGCTTGAGATCATTAGCCACTGGGGAAATGCATATCAAAACTAGAATGAGATACCATCTCACCCTGGCATTACTGAGACTAAAAACAAAAACAAACAAACAAATAAAAAACGGAAAATAACAAATGTTGGCGAGGCTTCGGGGAGATTGGAACTCTTATGCATCACTGGTGGAAATGTAAAATGATACAACCACTATGGAAAATGATATGCCTACTCCTTAAAAAGCTACAAATAGAAATGCCATATGATCCAGCAATCCCACTTCTAGGAATATATCCTAGGGAAATAATAGCTGTCACATGAATAGACATATTCACACCCATGTTCATTGCAGCATTATTCACAAGAGCAAAAAGATGCCAACAACCTAATTGCCCATCAACAGATGAATGGATAAACAAATTACGGTACATACAACCCAAATGGAATACTACACAATGATAAATAACAATGTTGAATTTGCGAAACATCTCATAACTTGGATGAATCTGGAGGGCGTTATGCTGAGTGAAATAAGTCAATCAAAATGAACAAATATTGCTTGAGTCCACTATTATAAAACTCAAGAAGAGGTTTACACAGAGAAAAAACAATCTTTGATGGTTACAAGGGAGTGGGGTGGTAGGGAGGGGAAATCACTAACTAGGTAGTAGATAAGAGTAAACTTTAGTGAAGGAAAAGACAATACACAATATAGGGGAAGTAAGCAAAGCTTAACCAAGGGAAGCCAAAGAAGCTTCCTAGACACATCCAGACACTTTAAGGGACGGAGTTATTCTGGCTGAGTGCTGGGAACCATGGTCTTGGGGGACCTCTAGGTCAATTGGCATAATATAGTTAGTGAAGAAAATGTTCTACATCCTACTTTGGTGAGTAGAGTCTGGGGTCTTAAAAGCTTGTAAGAAGCCATTTAAACTACATCTATTGGTCCCATCCCAGCCAGAGCAAAGGATAATGAAGAAAACCAAAGACACAAGGAAGATGTTAGTCCAAAGGACTAATGGACCACATGAACCACAGCCTTCACCAGCCTGAGTCCAGAACTAGACGGTGCTGGACTGTGACAAGGATCACAATAGAGCTTCTTCCCAGACAGAGCAAGAGAAAAATGTAGAACAAAACTCAAATTCACAAAAAAAGACCAGACTTACTGGCCTGACAGAGGCTGGAGAACCCCCTGAGACTATGGCCCCAGGACACCCTGCTAACTCAGTACATAAGTGACTCCTGAAGTCCACCTTTCAGCTGAAGATTAGATAGTCCTGCAAAACGAACAATAACACATGTGATAAATGTTTTTCTTAGTTCAGTCAAGTATATGAGAACAAATGGGCAACACTTGGCCAAAAGTAAAGAAGAGAAGGCAGGAAGGAACAGGAAAACTGGACGAATGGATGCGGGGAACCCAGGTGGAAAGATAAAGGGGGAGAGTGTTGACATATTGTGGGGAATGCAACCAATGTCACAAAACAATTTGTATATAAATTTTTGAATGAGAAATTAATTCGCGTTATAAACTTTCACCTAAAACAAACCCAAACAAAACAAAACAAACAAAAAAAATGGAAACCCTGGTGGCGTAGTAGTTAAGTGCTACGGCTGCTAACCAAAGGGTTAGCAGTTCAAATCCTCCAGGTGCTGCTTGGAAACTCTGTGGGGCAGTTCACAAACAATTGGTGTATAAATTTTTGAATGAGAAATTAATTCGCGTTATAAACTTTCACCTAAAGCACGATAAAATTAAAAAAAACAAAAACAGTACAATCTACTACCATCAGTGGTTGTATGAACTAACTGATTGATAAACAGCAGTCATCTAGTATTTATTTGTTACATTGATCCTAAACTGAAAGATAATTAGCACATTTGTTAGGTAGGCTTACTTTTACCCTTCTTTGCCCATTGCGATTTTTTATTGGCAAGTAAAGAGTGCATTTAGTTCTTCTGACTTGATTATAGCTGTGAGGAAGAAATAGTGCACTTGAATTTCACAAGTATGTGTGAACTTTCCAGGTCTTATATTTAACTGAGGCCTAGTCTCTCTCAGAAGGTTCACATAATAACAAGACTTATTAAGTTATTGAATATCCTTCATAAGCAAGACCACAGATCAGGCCCCAATTAGTCAATTCAATAGAAGCAATTTAGTTAGTGGATGTACACTCTAATTTTCAAATGTATCTAGACACTTACGCATTATGCCTTCATTGTGTGAATATTTTAGCTTTTATGAAAGCATTCCAAGTCTTTGTATTCTTTTAAAAATTACACGCAGTTTCTCTCCACCCTTCTACTATTACATTGGTGTTTCCATGAAAACTATTGGCAGTGGGTATGGAAAGCCTAAAAGAGAAAGGTCATACATTAAATAAACCATAGAAATTATTCCCAAATTACAATCCAATTTTCTTTCTATTCATTTCAGAACCCAAACTCATTTACGTAAAAAGATTTACCTCCTATTTTGAAAGGAGGTGTTTCAGTGACACAATTCAAAGTCAGAAAATTCATGATTTCTGGGGGGAATTACTG
The DNA here is from genome assembly GCF_030014295.1 of Loxodonta africana. Lineage (NCBI taxonomy): Eukaryota > Metazoa > Chordata > Mammalia > Proboscidea > Elephantidae > Loxodonta > Loxodonta africana. The sequence goes on along the minus strand of NC_087344.1, from coordinate 201,970,519 downwards.
CATCGGGGTGCATGCTGCGATGAGAATTCCCTCCTGGAAAGCCCTGGAGGGTAGCTGTGGAACTGCTGCAGCTGCCTTAGTTGGGCTGTGGCTCCCAGGCTTGGTGGCCAGAGACTGGGTATTCTGGGGTTTGCACCTCTCGCATTGGATCTGAGAGGCTGGCTCTGGAGCCCTAAGAGGGACCTCACCCTAGGTTCTACTTTTTTAATTGTTACAGACTTGCTATTTGCAAAGAGGAGAACTTTCTCTCAGCTCCTTTGATGACTAGGACAAAAAAAAAAAACAAAAAAAAATTTTTTTTTTCAACTTTGGCATAAAAAGGAATTTGGTTCTCAATGGAATTTGTTAACTTAAGCACCACTGTATTTAAGCTTTCCCCATAATGAATCATGTGATTCTGTATCTTCAGTCTTGAAATAATGGCAGCATGGTTGGGAATCAGACAGATAAGGGCTTGAATCCTGGATCTGCCATTTTTATGACCTTGGGTAGGTTATTTGATGTCTCTATGTCTCAGTTTCTTCATATGTAAAGTTAGGGTAATAATATTGCCAACCTCATAGGAATGTTATGAGTTTTAAATGAGATGATGAATAAAAATAACTTAAAACAGTAAATATTAATTCTCATCATTGTTATAAAATTGACAATAATTATTGTCAGTCTCAGGAATTCTCTGCATCTTTTCATTTTGGTTTGTACTTTTCAACTGAATTATGACTTGGTTAGTTGACCATATCGGCAGTCTTTTTATTGCTTAATTCATGTCATTTGTGGACTGGTCTGCAGTTTCATGTGAATGGTTCATACTAACCCCTCCTTGGTAGTACAACTGTTTTGTGTGTCTTGACTCAGCTTCATCTACATGAGGCCATCTGTCAGTTAAGGGTATTAGTGTACTGTACACCTACATCTTTGGTGGTTATTGTATTTAACTTTTCTGAGCTTGAATTTATTCACCTCTATAAGGGAAATGGAGTCCTTGAGTGGTATAAACTGTTAATGCACTCAGCATTTAAGAAAGGTTTGAGTCTACCCAGAGGACCTCGTAAGAAAGTCCTGGCCATCTACTTATGAAAAATCAGCCATTAAAAACCCTGTGAAATGCAGTTGTACTCTGACACACATGGCGTCACCATGAGTCAGAGTCAACTCGGTGGAAAAAAATTTTTCTTAATAAGGGAAACACTAATCAGTTTGTGCCACACATGGTTGTCAAATGAGACACTGTATGCAAACGTGCTTCAAAAACTAAAAAAAAAAAAAAAATCCCATAACGCTCAGAGGCTCAAAGGGGTTAAGTGATGGTCACGTCCTCACGCAGCTTCTAAGTGGTGTAGATGGAATCAGGCTCAGGTTTTCTAATGGCGAGGCCGGTTCTCTTTGCACTGTGTCACAGCTGCTTTGTCTGTATGGCAAAGCCCAGGAGATGCTGTCTCTTCTAATCGCCAGGCTGTGTGGAAAGGCCATGCCAAACCTTTCCATGAGAATTTAAATTTAATCAATTCTGGGGCAGTTCTGTTCTGAGCAGATAGGCTGAAGTCACTCTCTGAGAATAAGTAAGTGATTCTTTCTGGGCATATCCTCTGGTTTAGGTGCCTACCTCTTATCTGATTACCTGACAGAGTGAATGTTGACTGAGAAAGAAAATAAGCAACGTTGGTTGTGGTAACCCGGCAAATTGTTCCCTTCCCCCACTTCTAAGTTTGGACACACATAAATTTGGCCATCAGTTACTATAACTATCCTGAACACACAAGTTTATTTACATATTATGTATGCATTTATGCATATACATATAGACTCATTGGATTTTAGACCTGGAAGGCAATTCACAGGTAATATATAGGACAATAGTTAAAATACAGGCGAGAGACTACCTGATTTCAAATCTTTGTTTTTAAAGTGCATCTCCTATAGACAGCAAAGAATTGAGTCTTGCTTTAAAAAAAAAAAAAAAAATCTATTGAGAGAACCTCTCTCTTTTAATTGCAGTGTTTAGTTCATTAACTTTTAATGTAATTATCGAAATGGTTGGATTTAGGTCTACTATTTTGTTATTTGTTTTTCGAGTTATGCACTCTACTTTTTGTTCCTCCTTTCTTGCTTTCTTTTGGATTAATGGAATATTTTTTTAGAAGTTTTCAATTTACCTATTTTTTTTTTTTTTGCTGGTGCAATCGTTAAGAGTTTGGTTGCTAACCAAAAAGGTCAGCAGTTCAAATCCACCAGCTACTCCTTGGAAACCCTATGGGGCATCTCTACTCTATCCTATAGGGTCGCTGTGAGTCAGAATCAACTCGACGGCAACAGGTTTACTCACCTGCATCACTCTAGGGTTTTCCTTGGGAAGTTTTTTGAAGTACATTGTTCTGTTCCCTTTTCCCATTTGGTGGCATAGTCAGTTTCACTTCCTTTACTCCATGCACTAAGTAGCCTTCCCAGGTCACGTCGTGCTGGCCCTTCTTCACTGAATGGCCTGCAGGTTGATGACATTTTCTGGAGACAGAGAGGCTCAAACTTGTTTAAAGATCAAGCTGGATACTTCAACTATGTGCACATGTCCTCGGGATGGGAGACCCACAGTTCTCAGCTCAGTGCTCTGTTTCACCAAAGGGTGAGTTGTGCCTGATACGCATTGGTAAAACATTGGCATCATTTTTTATTTTTGTGTTTTTGCCCCAGAGAGAGAAATTGCTTCTTCTCTCCTGAAAATTGCATTGTGAGCCAAGATTGTCTCTGCAAGCTGTGTTCTTTCCATGTGCATTTGGAATAAGACAGGAGACCTCACAGAATGGGAAAATAGGGCATGCATTTCCTTTTGTTATCCAGGAGGATTTATGTAAAGGAAATCTAGAGTTCATTGGAAAATTAAGGTCCACTTTGCTTTTTAAGGAGCCCTGGTGGTACAATGGTGAAACGCTCAGCTGCAAACTGAAAGGTAGATGGCTTGAACCTACCAGCCACTCCATGGGAGAAAAGACCTGGTGATCTGCTCTTGTAAAGATTACAGCCTAGGAAACCCTATGGGGCAGTTCTATTCTCTTCTATAGGGTCATTATGAGTCAGAATCAACTTGATGGCACGCAACAGCAACAACCTTGCTTTTTATTCTAGTTGTGTCTCTGTGAGTATGACTGAATTGGATGGGGCTGAATCTCTCTGCTGGTTCACTTTCTGAGTCCCTTTTACACAGCTTTACCTCCCTCAGGATGTAGGCCATCATGAGCACATGTGCACAAGCGTAAAGGTGGCCGAGGGGCCCGGGCCTGTCTGAATCATTGCTGGGTTCCGACTGGAGACCAGGCTGACTTGCAGGTAGATTGGAGCGCTGCAGAAGTATAAGGGGAGCTCACTTTCAGACCCTTGGGGCTGGCATCAGGCTCATTGGAACCTACTGGTTAACTTCCCACACTCGGGAGGTAGACTGATGGGACTGCTTTCATGCCCAGCGGCAACGAGCACCGTGGGCATCTCTCTGTGACCTTCAGCCACATGCTGACAGGTTGTTGTGGAGCTGGGACTAGCATCTAGCTGAGTGAACTTGCTCTGTCCTGGACACCAATCACAAAACACATGTTTGGCCCACTGGGCAGCTGATTAGAATTAGAGGTTTCTGTGTGAAATAGTGAAGAAGAGCTAAACAAGGGAAGTTTTCTTTCACCCATCTGTGTCTTATGCTCCCTTCCTCCTCCCTATTTCTAGTCTCATTTCTCTCCCCTTTCCCCCAGCCTTGACCCTAGAGGCAGAATGAAGCCATGCAATTTTCAGGCCTCCATATTGGTTGGAAATATTTTTCCATTACAGTTCCTTTTTGGACTCTAAGTAGAAGTGGTGGTGGCGGCAGCCTGGGCCTCTCCTCACCTTTGAGAATTCCTGAGTAAAGGCCTCTTGGTGAGAAGGATTTATAGTTGAGACAATGCTGCTTTCATAGCTTTTAATTACACTTGACTCCTTTCAAAGCCTCCTGCTGGCAGTAGCAACCTTGTTGAAAAGGGATGGATTTGGGCAGGGAGCAGTGTGAGAGGTGCTCCCTTCCTGGACAGGGTTTGTCCAGCCCCTGCGGGGCCCTCCAGTCCAGCCTCAGCTTCTCTCCTTGGAGGTGGAGAGCTGTGGGGAGGGAGACTTGAGGCTGACTGTGGTGGGCTGATTCCAAAATGCAGAATATGCAAAGCAGCAGAGCAATGACTGCCCTTGTGCCTGGAGTCTTTAATTGGTGGGTTTGGAGTAGGATTTATACCTACTGTTCAGCACCAGGACTCAGCAGTAGCTCTGTCCTTGCCTCCTGATCATTCTGCACATCTGTTGGACCAATGTGGTTCTCTCTCAGACTAGTCCACTTGGGATCAGGATGACCTGGGCTTTTCCTGGGTGTCCATATATGCTGCCTAGAGCTGTAACTGGTTCTGGATCACGTGCAAAAGTAGGGTTAGCCCATGGTTCGTGTTGGTCTGGGATCTCTTCTCTTACTTGGAGAGATGCTTCTCCTTCCTCCTCTTGGTCCCTCTGTGGCCCTCTCCCACAACCCCTCCTGATATCTCCTCTGCTTGCTTTCTTCAACCTGATCAGCTCATCCACTCCTCTGGTTTGAGCCCGTGTCCCTAGAAGAGTGAGTTTTGAATCTCAAACCTACCAAGACTACCTCTACCCTAGTCTCTAGACCCATTTTTTCAACTGCCTGTCAAGGGGATTGGAAGTCAAGTTGTTGAACGGTATGGGTTTAGCAGTGTTTCTCAACCTCAACCCTGGTGGACGTTCTGGGCCAGAAATTCTTTCTTGTGGGGGCTTTCCTGTGCATTGTAGGATCTTTAGCAGCATTCCTGGCCTCTGCTCACAGCATATCAGTAGTAACCTCAGTTGTGACAATCAGACTCTCCCTAGACATTGCCAAATGTCCTCTGGGGGAAAATCACCCCCAGTTGAGAACCACTAGGGTATAGTGATATTAACGACTAAAATCAGAACCACATGGGACTGAGCATGTTTTGGGGGAAATAGATGAGTGCGGTTTTTGAGATTTGGTGCCAGGACTGTTGGCAGGAAACAGGACATGGAGGGCCTGGGAAGAGCTGAGGGAAGACAACGGTACAATCACTTGCAGAACGAAGTTGTGCTGGAGATCAGAATGCCTGGGGCCTAGCCTTGTCTCTCCTCTTTACTAGCCGGCCAAGTCACCTGATTTGTTGGGGCTCAGTTTCTTTATCCATTAAATGAGAAGTTGGACTAAGTGGACAGTAAGGCCTTGCCACCCTATGATTCTTGCCCTGTTTGCTGTATACCAGGGACCAGTTCTCCTTGCCAGTGGATGGAATGGTCCCTGCAAAGGGTACGCACAGGCAAGGGAAGCAGTTGTGGTTATTTGCAGATATTCCTAGCTGATCCTGAGAGAACTATGCATTGCCTAGAGGGTGCAGAGCAATACTGAGCCTCGGAAGCCATCATATGGAAATTGGGCTCACTGACAGCTCAGGCATGTCCAAAACCAAACAGCTGCCCACTTCCCCTCCTCTGCATCCCCAGCTCCTTTAATCATCATTTCCACCCAGCCTTCTCTAGCCTATCAGAAAGGTCTGGGAGGCCGGTGATGGATTTGACTGAACACTGTGTAATATAAAAGGGCAGAGCTGAGCCTGAAGGGACCGGGGGCTGTGTGAGCTCCAATATTGCTTCCTCCAACAGGGCAGTGCTGGGGAGCCCCTCTGGGATTACTCACACAATATTACTGCCACCGGTGAGGGTAGAGGAGGGAGGGAGGCAGGCGGGCGCAGGGGAGGGTCTTAGGGCAGCTGCAGACGAGGCTGAGAATACCAACAACAATAATGGCGATATTTTAATAATAGTAAAAATAGTAATAATTGTGTTTTTTCCGGGTTTATTAACTTTGAGAAGTCTGGTTTATTAGCTCTCCTGGCTTATTAACTTTGAGAAGGCTTTGCCCGTCGTAGCGTTTGCCTGAGGCTTGCTGGTGTGTTTGAGTTCATCAGTCTCCCGCTCGCGAAGAGAAAAAGGGGCACAGGAGAGAGGGGAGGAGGGAGCCGAGGTGATATTTGAAGTAATTAGAGAGACTTTATTGAAATCAAGTGCACAAGCAAGAAATGGTAATTAACCGACAGAAGAGGTGCCCTGTTCTCTCCCGTGCGAGGACTGTGGGGCTGTCGTAGATAATCCCCATCTTGGGGGCCCTGGATGGCTTGTGAAAAGGCAGTGTTGGGAAGAATGTTTTTTTTTTTTTTCCAAAAAACATTTAGAATGTTCTAAATTGAACAGTTCAGGGGAAATGGCATGCACCTTTCCTCCTCTAGTTACTAGTTACTGTTGATACGAAATACAGAAAATAAAAAAAGAAAGAAAATGGATGGGTTTAATTGGAAATTTGAGTTCCATCCCTGAAGTTTTTCACTATACAGAGAATCCCAGACTCACTATGTAAGGGAAGAAGCTGATTGTCCTGGTCCTGGGAGGTCAGATAGGGAACTTTGGTTGAGAATCCCTTATTTTGAAATCTGCATCCTGGTATTGGTACTATCCAGTCATCTTCAGTACTGGGTTTCCTTGGGTTCCCTATGGGGCTACACAGTGGGTAGAGGCTCCCTGGAGAGGGATTCAACTTAATTTAAGGAAGACTTCCAAATGCTGCTTTTTAACTGAGAGGTAGCAAGTCCTTTATTATGATGGTGACATGGAAGACATTCAAAATCATTCCAACATTTAACATTTATTGAATATGTACCTTTTTAGTACAAAGAAAACTGGCTTACCTGGATAAGTTTGAAGATCAAAAGAGCACTAGGTTTAGAGTTAGAGAACCCAGGTTTAAGACACCCTTTGAACCTCAATTCCTTCATCTGTGAAAATAAGATAAATTTTTTCTCTGACAGGGTTGGTATAAGGATTGTATGAACTAATGAAATTTGAGTAATGCTTTGTAAATGATAAAAAGCTGTATACCTTTCAGATTAAAAACAATTATTGTTATTATTAATATTTACTGTTATTTTGTTAACCCGAGGCTCCATGGTTCCGTAGCTGCAAACATGGTTTTTCTCACCGGTGGTTTTGCTTTGTGTCCGCCCTCCTGGAGCTGGACGATACAGAGCCGCTCTGTCAACATTGACACAGGGATTGCTCCGTGTCTGGGTGTATTCAATCAGTAATTTCTCTTGCAGCTTCTTTTGTCAGTGCTTTGAGACTCATGGCCAAAATGCACTGTGGACACGCAAAGGCTCTCCTGTATTACGGGGATTTACTTCTAATTAGGAGAGTATCAAGTTGAGGACTGGGCCCCTCTTAGGGCAGAGCTGCTCTTGGGCTAGTGGAAGGCGGCTTAGACTGGAGCCCGGGTGTGAGCTGCTCAGCCCAGCGCAGCCTTGATAAAGACCGGACGTTCAGCCCCAGGCAGGCATTTGTCTTCCCACGCTGTCTGTCTGTGTTCCTCCCTCACTGCTTCTGCAGGTGGTCTGCCTGAGAGAGCAGGGCCATCTAAGTAATCATCTCCCTTAGTCTGCGGCCATTCCACGAGATCTACTGGATATCTGCCCTGTGCCAGGCACTTGTCTTAAACGAAGCATCCTTCTCACTGATTGGTATCTGTATTAGGCCTTTGATGTGGCCATACTCCACACTAACGAATGATGTGGATGAACTTGGCTCTGTCTCTAGAAGAGATAGCTGCAAGCGTTTATTAGGCACTTTTCATTCAGGCACGCTTTTAGCCATTCAGCAAATGTTTACCGTACTGTAGTTGGGTCTGGGGAGGGAAAAAAAAAGAAACCCGACCAGATCCTTGCCTTTTGATGTTTCGCCATCTAGTGCAGCCGTCAAAAGCACAGATGTGAAAGGACCGAGAACAGTGGAATCAATGAGTGTGAAAGTGAAGGAGTGTAAATTAAACATGGAAGGGCTTTAGCACGGAGGAGCAAAGGAGTCTCAAACTGGCTGAAGACTAAATCAAGGGAAATCTAGAGACGGTGAAGTTTCCATTCAGATCTTTAAGAAGGCAGTTGGCAGAGGTCAGTGTTTCCCAGGTATGTTGCATGTGGCAGTATAACCAAAAATAGAAACAGGTTTTCCATGGCACATGGGTGAACATTTTATATTTTAACAGTACTGTCTTTATTTTAGGGTCGCTGTGAGTCAGAATTGACTCAACAGCAATGGGTTTGAGTTTTTTTGGGTTTGTCTTTATTTTTAGGAGTCCTTTTTTTTTTTTCTTGGTGGCACAAATAGTTAAGCATTCAATTACTAACCAAAAAGGTTGGTGGTTTGAACCTACCTAAAAGTGCCTCTGAAGAAGGGCCTGGTGATCTGCTTCTGAAAGGTCACAGATGTGAAAACCCGTGGAGCACAGTTCTACTCTGACATACATGGGGTTGCCATGAATTGGAATCAACTCAATGGCAACTGGGGTTTTTTTTTTTTTTTGTCTTTATTTTTAACATGCTTAGAAAAGGAACATCAAAACAATGATATAAAGTTTCTCTTTTAAAATAAATCTAAGTAAAATGAATGGGCTGATTAAGAAGAGTAATTACAATTCTACAGATGTCGAGAGACTTGTCGAAAAACCATGTTTGTGGCATCAAAGTTCCTGAAACTTGGGACACGCAAGCACAGATGATATTCTCGTCCCATGTGGGTTTGGAAACCCTGGTGGCATAGTGGTTAAGTGCTATGGCTGCTAACCAAAAGGTCAGCAGTTTGAATCCGCCAGGCGCTCCTTGGAAACTCTATGAGGCAGCTCTACTCTGTCCTATAGGGTCGCTACGGGTTGGAATTGCCTCTATCGCGCTGGGTTTTCTGGGCTATGTAGGTTTGGTGCTTTTATAGCTTACAAAAATTTTTGTCTATATCTAATGTGATTTGATCATCATAACGGCTCTGTATATGAACTGGGCAGGTATTATCACCATGGTACAAAATAGAATTTTATTATGTATGCTTATTAATTGAACTTAAAAAAAATTTTTATTGTTCTTTCTTTAAAAGTTGACACAGTAAATTAGTTCCCTATTCGATAGTTTGTACACGAAGTGCTCCAGGACATTGGTTGTGTTCCCCACAGTGTGTCAGCACTCTCCCCATTTCTACCCTGGGTTCCCCATTTCCTGTCATTCAGATTTTCTGCCCCTTCTTGCATTCTCATCTTTGCTTTTGGGCAAATGTTGCCCTTTCGATCTTGTATAATTGATTGTTCTAAGGAACACATTCCTCTCGGGTGTTATTGCTTATTTTATGGGCCTGTCTATGGTTTGGCTGAAAAGGGGTCTCTGGAAATGGCTTCAGGTCAGAAGGGTGTCTTAGGACTGTAGTCTCTGGGGTTCCTCTAGTCTCTGTTAGACTAGTAAGTCTGGTCTTTTTTGGTGAATTTGATTTTTTTGCTCTGTATTTTTCTCCTGCTCTGTCCGGGAACCTCCGTCCTGATCCCAGTCAGAGTAGTCGTAGTGGTAGCTGGGCACCATCTAGTTCTCCTGGTCTCTGAGTTGTATAGGCTGTGGTTCTTGTAGTCCATTAGCCCTTTGGACTAATTGCTCCCTTGAGTCTTTGGTTTTCTTCACCCTCCTTTGCTCCGGACAGGGAGAGATCAATGGTTGTGTCTTAGATGGCCACTTGAAAGCCTTTAAAACCCTAGATGCTAATCACCAAAGTAGGATGCAGACCACTGTCTTTATGAACTATGTGGTGCCAATTGACGTAGATGTCACTTGAGTCTGTGGTCCATCTTCAAGCTAAGGAACTTTGTCCCATGAGGTGTTTGATTAAGTCTAAGGAGTTTCCATGACTGTGCCCCTTGTGCGCTCTATTGTCTATATTAATATACATGCGGCACCTACAATTGTGTATGTACAAATATCTACAACCAAACCTATATCTGCAGGTGAGTGTGCTCCCTTACACCATCCCACACCTCTTTAGCATACCTATCTACCTGTGTATCCATTCAAAAATTATTGTTTGTTAATACTATTGTTGCAGGATTGTCTGTGTTATAGTAATTACCGTGTTGTTGTTGTTAGGTGCCGTTGAGTCGGCTCTGACTCATAGCGACCCTATGCACAACAGAACGAAACACTGCTGGTCCTGAGCCAGCCTCACAATTGTTGTTATGCTTTGAGCTCATTGTTGCAGCCACTGTGTCAATCCACCTCATTGAGGGTCTTCCTCTTTTCCACTGACCCTGTACTCTGCCAAGCATGATGTCCTTCTCCAGGAACTGATCCCTCTGACAACACGTCCAAAGTATGTAAGACGCAGTCTCGCCATTCTTGCTTCTAAGGAGCATTCTGGTCGAACTTCTTCCAAGACAGATTTGTTGGTTCTCTTGGCAGTCCATGGTGTATTCAATATTCTTTGCCAACACAACAATTCAAAGGCATCAACTCTTCTTCGGTCTTCCTTATTCATTGTCCAGCTTTCACATGCACATGATGCGATTGAAAATACCATGGCTTGGGTGCACCTTAGTCTTCAAGGTGACATCTTTGCTCTTCAACACTTTAAAGAGTTCCTTTGCAGCAGATTTACCCAATGCAATGCGTCTTTTGATTTCTTGACTGCTGCTTCCATGGCTGTTGATTGTGGATCCGAGTAAAATGAAATTACCGTACTTCACATTTATTCTTGTGTTCCTCTCAGACCTTTGCCTTGGTCATGTTGTGCTGACTTCCTTTATATGGTGTATTGCCTTTCCCTTCATCAATATTGACATGCGTCTTCTATCTAGTTAGTAATTTTCCTTCCCTCTGCCTCCCTCCCCTGGTAACCATCAAAGAATTTTTTTTTCTTTATGTAAATGTTTTCTTTCTTTTTTGATAATAGTGGTCTCAGGCAATATTTGACTTTTTGTGATTGACTTATTTCACGCAGCATACTGTACTCCAGTTATATCCATGTTGTGAGATGTTTCATGTATTTGTTGTTATTCTTTATTTTTGAGTAGTATTCCATTGTGTATGTGTTTATCCAGTTTGTTTATCCATTCAGCTGTTGATGGGCACTTAGGTTATTTCAGTCTTTTCGCCATTGTGAATAATGCTGCAGTGAACATGAGTGTGCGTGTGTTTATTCATGTGATGGCTCTTTAGGATATATACCCAAGAGTGGGATTGCTGGATCATATGATACGTCTATTTTTAGCTTTTTAAGGATGCATATCATTTTCCATAGTGGTTGTACCATTTTTTTTTTTTTTCTATACAGGTCCTTTATTAGCATGGGAAAGGTTCTGTTCTTTTTCCTTTTTTTTTTTTTTAGTTGTGCTTTAGGTGAAAGTTTATAGCTCAAGTTGATATACAAACACTTATGCACATGTTGTTTTGTGACATTGGTTTCAATCCACAGGATGTGACAGTACTCTCCCCTTTCTACCTAGGGTTCCCTGTACCCATTCAGTCAGTTCCTGTCCCTTCGTGCCTTCTCATCCTGCATCCAGATAGGAGCCGCCCATCTGGTCTCCTATATCTGATTGAATAAAGAAGCACACTCCTCACGTGTATTATTTTTTGTTTTATACTCCTGTCTGGTTGTACCATTTTACAGTCCCACCAGCAGTGTATAATAGTTCCAATCTCCCCACAACCTCGCCAACATTTGTATTTTTTGTTTTTTATTAGTGCCCTTATTGTTAGGGTGAGATGGTATCTCACTGTAGTTTTGATTTGCATTTCTCTAATGGTTAATGGTCGAGAGCCTTTCTTCATGTGTTTGTTAGCCACCTGAATGACTTCTTTGGTGAAGTGTCTTCCTATTCTTTGCCCATTTTTTAATTGGATTGTTTGTTTTTGTTGTTGAGCTGTTGAAATTTTGTATGAATTTTAGAGATTAGACTCTTGTTGGATATGTCATAGGTCAAATTTTTTTTCCCAGTCTGTAGGTTCTCTTTTTCTTCTTTTGATAAGCATAAGTGTTTAATTTTTAGGAGGTCCCATTTATCTAGTTTATCTTCTGCTGATTGTACATTTTTAGTTATGTTCAGCATGTTATTTATGCCATATATTAGGGCCCATAGCATTGTCCCTATTTGTTCTTTCATGATCTTTATTGTTTTAGGTTTTATATTTAGGCCGTTGATGCATTCTGAGTTAATTTTTGTGTATGGTGTGAGGTATAGGTCCTGTTTCATTTTTCTACAGATATACATCCAGTTTTGCCAGCGCCATTTGTTAGAGACTGTCTCTTCCCCATTTCATGGGCTTTGGCCCTTTTTCAAAGATCAGCTGGCCATAGGTGGATGGATATATGTCTGGGTTCTCAATTCTGTTCCATTGGTTTAGGCGTCTGTTGTATCTCTACCAGGTTGTTTTGATTATCATGGCTGTATAGTGGGTTCTGAGATCAGGTAGTATGAAGGCCCCCTACTTTGTTCTTTTTCAATAATGCTTTGCTTATCTGGGGCCTCCTTCCTTTCCATATAAAATTGGCGATTAGTTTTTCTATCTCATTAAAGAATGCTGTTGGAATCTGGATTGTATTATATCTGTAGATTGCTTTGGATAGTATTGACATTTTTGTAATGTTGAGTCTTCCTCTCCACGAGCGTGGTACGTTTTTTCACTTATGTAGACCTCTTTTGGTTTCTTGCAGTAGTGTTTTATAGTTTTCTTTGTATAGGTCATTTACATCCCTGGTTAGATTTATTCCTAAGCATTTTATCTTTTTGGGGGCTATTGTAAATGATATTTGTCTTGGTTATATAGTGCTGCTATAATAGAAATACCACAAGTGAATGGCTTTAACAAAGAGAAATTTATTCTCTCACAGTGTAGTAGGGCTACAAGTCGAAATTCAGGGCATCAGCTTCAGGGGAAGGCTTTCTCTCTCTGTCGACTACAGAGGAAGGTCTTTATCACTGATCTTCCCCTGGTCGAGGATCTTCTCAGTGCAGGGGCCCCAGGTCCAAAGGATGCTGTATTCTGTCTCTTGTTTCTTGGTGGTATGAGGTACCCCCCACCCCCCGTCTCTGCTCACTTCTCCCTTTTATATCTCAAAAGAAATTGGCTTTAGACAAAATCTAATCTAGTACACTAAGTCCTGACTCATTAACATAACTGCCGTAATCCCACCTCATTAACATCATAAAGGCAGGACTTAGAACACATAGGGAAATCATATCAGATGATGAAATGGTGGATAATCACACAATACTGGGAATCATGGCTTAGCCAAGCTGACAGATATTTTGGGGTGACAATTCTATCCATGACAATATTGTTTTCCTGATTTACTTTTTGAAGTTCTTTTTGTTGGTGTAGGGGAATCCAACTGATTTTTGTATGTTGACCTTTTATCCTGCTATTTTGCTGAAGCGTTCTATTAGTTCCAACAGCTTTCTTGTGGAATTTTTGGGGTTTTCTATGTACAGGATCATATCAACTGCAAATAGGAATAGTTTTACTTCTTTCTTCCATTTTGAATGCCCTTTATTTTCCTTATTGCTGTAGCTAGGATTTCCAAATGTCGGACAAGAGTGGCGATAGAGGGCATCCTTCTCTGGTTCTCATTTTCAAGGGGAATGCTTTCAGTCTGTCTCCATTGAGAATAATGTTGGCTGTTGGTTTTCTAGAAATGTCCTTTATTATGTTGAGGAATTACCCTTCTATTCCTGTTTTGCTGAGAGTTTTTGTCAGGAATGGGTGTTGGACTTTATCAAATGCCTTTTCTGTGACAGTTGAGATGGTTGCGTGATTATTTTGTTTTATTTATGTGGTGGATTATGTTGGTTAATAGCTTAATGTTGAACCATCCTTGCATACCTGGAATGAGACCCACTTAATCATGATGTATTACTTTTTTGATATGCTGTTAAATTTTGTTGAGAATTTTTGCATTTATATTCGTGATGGGTATTGGTCTGTAATTTTTTTTGTGTGTGTGTGGTGTGTGCCTAGCTTTGGTATCTGGATTATGCTGACTTCACAGAATAAATTTGGGAGCATTCCTTCCTTTTCTATGTTCTGAAATAGTTGAGCAGTGTTGTTGTGAGCTCTTCTCTGAATGTTTGGTAGAATTTTCCAGTACAGCCATCCAGACCAAAAAAAAGCCCTGTTGCCCTTGAGTCAATTACAACTCATTGCAACCCTATAGGTCAGAGTAACTGCCTCAGAGCACCTAGTGGATTTTTACTGCCGACCTTTTCGTTAGCAGCCATAGCACTTAACCATCATGCCACCAGACTCCCTCGCCTTTTTTTTTTTTTTTACTGCTTCAATATCTTTTATTATGAGTCTGTTCAATTTCCTGTCTCAGTTTGTGTTAGTTTAGGTAGGTAGTATGTTTCCAGAAATTTGCCAACTTCCTCTAGGTTCTCAAATTTGTTTAGTACAGTTTTTCATAGTATTCTGTTACGGTCCTTTTTGTCTCAGTTGGTTCTGAGGTAATGTCACCCATCTTATTTCTTATCTGGGTTATTCACTTTTTCTCCTGCTTTCGTCTTGTCAGTTAGGCCGGTGGTTTGTTAATTTTATTGATCCTTTCAAAGAACCAACTTCTGGTCTTATTGATTCTTTCTATTGTTTTTCTATTCTCTGTTGCATTTATTTCTGCTGTAATCTTTATTATTTCCTTTCTTCTTGTAGCTATGTCTTTCTTTTGCTGCTCTCTTTCTATTTGAGTTGTAGGGTTAATGTTTTGAATTTGACCCTTTCTTTTTTTGGTGTGTGTATTTATTGCTATAAATTGACCTCTGAGGACTGCTTTTGCTGTGTCCCAAAGGTTTTGGTATGTTGTGTTTTCATTTTTGTTTGAGTCTAAGGATTTTTTAAATTTCATCTTTGATTTGTTTTATTACCCAGTGGTTTTTAAGCAAGGTATTATTCAGTTTCCATATATTTACTTTTTTTCCTTGGTATTAAAAAAAATTTTTTTTTTCTTTTTTTTTTTATTCCTGTTATTGACTTTACTTTTATAGCATTGTGATCAGAGAAAATGCTTTGTATTATTTTGATATTTTGAATTTTGTTGAGGCTTGTCTTATGGCCTAAAATGTGGTCTATTCTGTAGAACGATCCATGTTTGTTGGAAAAAAGTGTATACTTTGCTGTTGATAGGTGGAGTGTTTTGTATATGTCTATGAGATCGAGATGGTGATAGCGGCATTAAGATATTCTGTATCTTCATCGAGTTTCTTTCTAGTTGTTCTGTCTTTCACCAAAAGTGGTATGTTGAAGTCTCCTACTGTTGTGGATTATTTCTCTTTTCAGTGCTGTTAGAGTTTGTTTTATGTATTTTGGAGCCCTGTCATTTAGTGTGTATGTATTTATTGTGGTTATGTCCTCTTGGCTAATTGACTTTAACCATTGTATAATGTCCTTCTTAATCTTTTATGATGAATTTTGCCTTAAGTCTATTTTATCAGAACTTAATATTGCCATTCTTGCTCTTTTTTGGTTATTGTTTGCTTGATATATTTTTTCCACCCTTTGAGTTTTAGTTTATGTATGTCTCTGTAACTAAAGTGTGTCTCTTGTAGAGAGCATCAATATGGTCTTTTTTTTTTTAACCAGTTCTGCAACCTTGTCTCTTTACTGGTGCATTTAATCTATTTTTGTTCAGTGCAGTTATCGATTGGTGTGACTTTTCTGCTGTCATTTTATTGTGTGTGTGTGTGTGTTTTGTGGTGTTGACAGTTTCTTTGTTCTGTTTATTTTCTGTGCTGAGTTCTTTTTTTGTGGATTTTCTTTTCATTTCATTCGTTGTTGATTTTGTGTTTACTGAGTCTTTATGTTTTTCTGTTTATTTTGATGAGTAGTTTCATTAACTTTCTTTGTGGAATTTACCTTTATCTTCTGAAGTTTAAGGCAGTCTTTTATTTCTTGATATTGCTTGTTGGAAAGACTCCTTTTAATATTTCTTGTAAGGTTGGTCTGTGTCATGAATTGAATTGTGTACCCCCCAAAATCTGTCAACTTACCTGGGCCATGAGTCCCAGTATTGTGTGATTATTCACCATTTTATGTGATTTCTGTATGTGTTGTAAATCCTATCACTATCATGAAATAAGATGGATTAATGGCAATTATACTGATGAGGTCTACAAGATTAGATAGTGTCTTAAGCCAATCTCTTTTGAGATATAAAAGAGAGAAGCAAGCAGAAAGATGTGGGAACCTCATACCACCAAGAAAGAAGCAAAGCACCGGGAGCAGAGCATGTCCTTTGGACCCAGGATTCCTGTGCTGAGATGCTCCCAGACCAAGGAAAGACTGATGACAAGAACCTTTCTCCAGAGCCGACAGAAAGCCTTCCCCTGGAGCTGATGCTCAGAATTTGGACTTGTAGCCTGCCAGACTGTGAGAGAATAAACTTATCTTTGTTAAAGCCATCCACTTGTGGTATTTCTATTATAGCAGCACTAGATAACTAAGAGTTTGGTTTGTACAAATTCCCTTAATTTCTGTTTACCTGGAAACATCCTAATTTCACCATTGTATTTTAGAGACAATTTTGTTGGATATAAAATTCTTTGTTGACAATTTTTTTCTTTGAAGGTTTTATATATGTCATTCCATTGCCTTCGTGCCTGAGTGGTTTCTGCTAAGTAATCAAATTTTAGTCTTGTTGGTTTCCCTTTGTAGATGACTTTTTGTTTTTCCTGAGCTGCTCTCAGAATTCTTTGGTTTAGGCAAGTTTCATTATGATATTTCTTGGTGATTTCTTTTGGGGCTATTCTGTATGGGGTTCATTGAGCTCTTGGATGGATATCTTCCCATCTTTCATGATGTTAGGGAAGTTTTCTGCCAGCAAATCTTCAACAATTCTCTCTGTTTTTCTTTTTTTTCTTTTGCCGTCTCCTGTTCTGGATTTCTGATCATGCATACATTTTTTACCTTGATAGTGTTTCACGTAATTTTTAGGCTTTCTTTATTCTTTTCTCTGATTTTATCTCAAATAAATTGGTGTCAAGGGTTTTGTCTTTAACGTTGCTGGTTCTGTCTGTATTGATTCACTTCTGCTCCTATGTCTTTCTATTGAGTTGCCTATCTCTGAAATTTTATTGTTAATCTTTTGGACTTCTGGCTGTTTTTGTATGGTTTCTAATTGTCTATATATTTTGTCATTTTGTTCTTGTGTTGTTTTTTTCTATTGCTTTGGGTTTTCCTTGGTTTTATCTGTGTTTTCCTTGATCTCTTTCTTCATCTCTTGGAGAACGCTACATATTAGTCTTCTGAATTCCTTATCAGGTAGTTCCATTACATTTTTTTGGAATGTTTTTGTGATGTTTGGTCACTTGCTGGAGCCATCTTGTTATCCTTCTTATGTGGCATTTCTGTTGTCTTGAGGCATTAAGGTGTTATTATATTTATTCATATATTTGCAGCTTCTGATTTTATGTTTTGCTGCACTGGGTGTACTGGGATATCCAAGGAGGCAGGACGTAAATGCTACTCTGGTTGCTAGTCTGGTCACACTGGAACTCTCACCTGTTTTTGGGTATGTGTGGCAGTGGCTGAGTGTGGGAATGTGGGTCTCTGTTTGCTGATTTTGTGGGGCAGCTGAGGATGTAGCTGGCATTGCTGGTGAGGTGATGTGTCTGTCCAGGCAGTCACCTGAGTGTGGGTGCAGGGAGTGTACTCACTGTTTGCTGGGTTGACAGTTGTGTGTGTGTACTGCTGGGTGCTTGGGGTGAGCCTGTCTGGGTCATCAGGCACCGGTGGATGGTACGAAAACTCTCACCAATGGTACCGAGCAGGCAGGGCTGCACAGGGGTGGTCAAAGCAGACACAAGACTCTGGTTGCAGAGGAGGGGTGGTATGGGGGACAAGGAAGGGGCAATGCCACCAGTCCATGGCTGCTGGCTAGGAGGGCATGTGTGACATGGGGGAGGGAGTGCCACTGGTCCTTGGGCCCAAGCACAGGTGGCTGGAGGGAGTTAGAAGGTGCTGCTGGTCTGCAGGGCCCCAGCGCAGGTGGTTGGGTGGAATGGGCACCTCTGGATTGCAGCCTCCTGGCTCCAATGGCTGAGTGGGGAGTATCAGGCACTCCCGGTGTGTGGGTCCCTGGTGCAGGCAGTTGGGTGTAGGAGCAGGTGCCACTGATACTCAGGTCCCATGCACAGTTGGCTGGGTGGAAGAGGGGATGCTGCTGATCCCCAGGTCCCTGGTACTGGTGGATGGGTGACTGGCCTTAAGAGTGGGTGCCACCAGTCCATGGTCCCCCAGCATGGGTGGGTAGGTGGATGGAAGAGGGATGCTGCCAGACCACAGGCTCCCAGCATGGGTGGCTGGGTGGAGAAGTGGGCACCACTTGATTGCAGGCCCCTGGGATGGTTGGGTGGGTATAAGAGGGGATGCTGCTGATACACAGATCCCCAGCGAATATGGCTAGCTGGAGAAATGGGTGCCAATGTTCTGTTGTCCCGTCACTGGTGGCTGAACAGAGAAGTAGGTGTTACTGGTCTGTGAGTCCCCGGTGCAAGTGGCTGAGCGAAGGGGTGGGTGCTGCCAGTCCATGGGACTCAGACTCAGGGAGGGGTGGTGGTGGGTGCTGCAGGACTGCGGTCACATGTGAGCAGGGGAGGATTGGGAGTAGGAGTGCACCACAGGTCCACAGGCCTCTGGTACGGGGAACTGGGGGACGTAGCGGGTGAGGTGAGTGCACTTAACTTTCGCAGGGTAAGGAGCCCTCTTGCCTGGATCTAGACCTAGGGGCAGAGGTGTTCCTGCTTGGCTGCACCAGGCGATGGGGGCTTCTGCAGTGAATGCCGCTTTCTTTGTCTCAGTATGGCTGTGGTGTGAAGGTTCGGCTTGCAGGGTGCCAGTGATCCGTAATTCCCTTTGTCTACTGTTTTTGTCAAGACTCTCCCCCCACTTGTCACTTGGTCTGATTCTTCAGCCTTGCCTTTGATGTTCAGGGCTCAAAAGTTGTCCTCTATATCTGATTAACTTGTTTTTTTGGGTCTTTGTTTTGAGAGGGACATTATGAGGCATCTGACTAGGCTGCCATCTTGAACCGCCTCTTTATTAATTGAATTTTGACTCCTCGTTTTACATGTAAAAAAACTGAAGCTTGGAGAAGTTGACTTATCCAAGGTGAAACAGCTAGTCCCTAGTGGCTTGGGCCTGGATCCCAGGCCTTTTGATTCTGAGACACTTATTTCACGGTAGAGAGGTAGAGAAGGTATTCCAGGTAGAGAGAATGGCATTTAAAGAAATGGAGTTTGGAATTAGCAAATTGTACTCTAGTCTAGGAGGTACAGCAAGAGATTATTGTACTGAATTACCACATGCTTACAGATGAATTGAAAAATCAAGAAAGACAAGGGAGAATAACTGAAGAAGGGCTTTCAAAGGCTAGGTACTAAGGAACCATGGCATTTTTTGGGGAGGTAAAATTCACATAATATGAAGTTAACTGTTTTAACCATTTAACTGCCTTTAGTTGTGCAAAACTATGCAATCATCACCACTATCTAATTCCAGAACATTTTTACCATCCCCCAAAGAAGCCCCATACCCACTAACCAGTCACCCCTCGTCTCCCCCTTGCCTTGCCTTGCCCCAGCCCCTGGTCACCAGTCGTAAACTTTTGTCTCTATATTTGCCTGATTTAAATATTTCATATAAATGGCGTAATATATTTGTCCTTTTATGTATGCCATTTCACCCAGCATAATGTTTTCAGGGTTTATCCGTGTCATAGCATGTATCAGTACTTCATTCCTTTTCAGGGCTAAACTATATTCCATTGTATGTATATACCACATTCTGTTCATCCATTCATCTGCTGATAGACACCTGGGTTGTTTCCACCTTTTGGCTGTTGTGAATAGTGCTGCAATGGACACTGGTGTACAGGCATTTGAGTCACTGCTTTCAAGGCTTTTGGTGTATAACTAGGAGTAGAATTGCTGGGTCATATGGTAATTCTATGTTTAACTTCTTAAGGAACCATCAAACAGTTTTCCATAGCAACTGCACTATTTTACGTTCTTATCAGAAGTGCACCAGGGTTCCAATTTTGCCACATCCTTACCAACTGTTGTTATTTTGATTTTGATAAAAGCCATCCTAGTAGGGGTGAGGTGGTATTACATGTGATTTTGATTTGCATTTCCCTGTTGACTAATGACATTGAGCAGCTTTTCATGTGCCTACTGATCATTTTTTCTTTGGAGAAATGTCTCTTCAAGTACTTTGCCCATTTTTTAATTGGGTTGTTCATTGTTTTTGTTGAGTTGTAGGAGGTCATTATATATTCTGGATGTTGTTGTTGAGTGCTATGGAGTCGACTCATAGTAACCCCGTGTGACAAAGTAGAGCTGACTGTAGGTTTTTCTTGACTGTGATCTTTACAGAAGCAGATCACCAGGTCTTTCGTCTGTGAAGCCGATGGGTGGATTTGGATCACAAACCAGGTCCAGTGACCTGTGTGTAGCTATCAAGGCTAGAGCTTTAGTCCACCAATTCTCTGGGCACCAGAGTCTCATGCACATACAATCTCTCTCTTACTTTCCTTTCTCATTCTTCCTTCTCCCTTGTAGAATTTCCTCCTAGACTTCCATTCCGATCCTTGATTTTTGCAGAACAAACTGGTTTCAATCCCCACATTTAATTCATGTTTAGTGTCTTAGCTAACAAAGACATTGGGCTGTGCTAAAGACCCTAAGTATACCAAAGATATCAACCTGACTGTAGTAGGTTATGTAGCTGTCCTCAGTGTATTAAACACTTGTTGGGTTGTGTAACCCAGGTTGTAGGATATCTATCAGTAATACTACCTTCTAACTTTATGTCAGCATGTGGAAAACCATATTTCTTTAAGCTTTCTAGTGTTTGCGAAAGAAGTATTGTTACCCTTTTATAGGGGGAAGACATATGTGCTTATGACCTTAAAAAGGAAAACAAAATCCAGGTGAAGGTAGAGGTTTTACTATCCTAATGGCTGTTACACAGAACTATAACCCAGATAAAGCTGAAGAGCCATGTGATTGAGTCTTACAGTGGTATAAGTTATATGCATGCAAAAGCTGGACATTAAATAAGGTAGACCAGAGAAGAATTGATGCCTTTGAATTATAGTGTTGGCAAAGAATATTGAATGTACCATGGACTGCCAGAAGAAAGAGCAAATCTGTCTTGGAAGAAATAGAGCCAGAATCTCCTTAGACGTGAGGATGGTGAGACTTCATCTCATGTACTTTGGACATGTTATCAGGAGGGACCAGACCCTGGAGAAGGACATCATGCTTGGGAAAGTATGAGGGACAGTGAAAAAGAGGAAAACCCTCAACATGATGAATTGACACAGTGCCTGCAACGATGGCCTCCATCATAACAACGATTGTGAGGATGGCACAGGATTGGGCGGTGTTTCGTTCTATTGTACATAGGGTCGCTATGAGTCAGAACTGACTCGACGGCACCTAACAACAACAACAATAGTTGAAGAGACACCAAATCATAAGGTAATTACATATTTACTGAGTTGCATTTGGAAAATATTAAGAATATGAAGGAAATGAAAATCATCTATGATCCCACTATTCACAATATTTTGGTATCTTTATTTCCAGTCTTCTTTGTGTGTGTGTGTTCTGTCTTCTTGTGTCTATTTTTCTTTTTACCTATTTGGATTCATACTGTATATACATTCTTATAACAATCTTTAGTCATTGAACACGGTATTGTGAATATTTCCCACATGCCATCAGTCTTTTAAAGTATGGTTTTAATGGTTATGAAACTTAATTACAGCATAATTTGTCTAACCATTTATGTTGTAACTAACAATTAACCTTCCAAAGTGGCTGTACCATTTTGCATTCCGACCGCCAATGAATGAGCATTCCTGTCTCTACATCCTTGTCAGTATTTTCGAATTTAGTCATTGTGATAGGCACATAATCATATCTCATTGTTTTAATTTGCGATTTCCTAATGACATATGATGTTGCGTATCTTTTTGTGTGCTTATTTGCGTCTGTATATCTTCGTTGGTGAGGTGTCTGTTCAGATCTTTTGCCTATTAGTTTTTTTTTTTGCTCTTATTTTGAGTTTTAAGAGTTCTTTGTATATTTTGAATACAATGCCTTTATCATGTGTTTGTTTTGCAAATATTTTCTCCCAGTCTGTGGTTTGTTTCTTCATTCTCTTAAACATGTCTTTTGCAGAGAAACGTTTTAACTTTAATAAAGTTCATCTTGTCAATTTTTTCTTTCATAGATTGTGCTTTTGTTGTTATAGGTAACAACTCATTGCCAAGCCCAAAGTCACCTAAATTTTCTCCAATGTTATCCTCTAGAAATTTTATAGCTTCACATTTTACTTTTAGGTCTAAGATCCACTTCAGGTTAATTTTTCGTGAAACGTGTAAGGTCTGTGTCTAGATTCATTTTTTTTGCATGTGGATGTCCAGTTGTTCCAGTTTCATTTGTTGAAAACACTACCCTTTCTTTATTGAATTGTCCTTTCTTCTTTGTTAAAGGTAAGTTGACGATATTTGTGTGGGTATATTTCTGGGCTCTCTATTGTGTTCCATTGATTTGTCTATTCTCTTGCCGGTAGCACACTGTCTTGATTACTGTGGCTTTCTAGTAAATCTTGAATTTACTAGAATTTACTAGTGCCAGTCTTCTGACCTTGTGCTTCTTCATTATCGTGTTGTCTATTCTGGGTCTTTTGTCTTTCCATACAAAGGTTATAATCAGTATGTCAATATCCATAAAATAACTTGCTGGGATTTTGATTGGGATTGCATTGACTCTATAGATCAAGTTGGAAACAATTGACATCTTAACAATATTGAGTCTTCCTATCCGTGCACATTTCTCCATTTATTTCGATCTTTGATTTCTTTCATTGGAGTTTTATGGTTTTCCTCATGTATGTTTGTACAGGTTTTGTTGGATTTATGCCTAAGTTTTTTGGTGCTAATGTAACTGGTACTGTGGTTTTAATTTCAAATTCCAGTGGTTCCTTGCTGGCATATAGGAAAGCAATTTATTTTGTAGTGTCATACTATTTTAACTCTTGCAGCTTTATAATATAGGTTTTAATATAATAAGACAAGTCCTCCCACTATAGTTTTTTAATAAAGACACTTCTTGTTCTCTTCAATTCATTCTTCATGTTGTACTTTTTACTCATTTTGTCAAGTTAGAGAAAAAATATAGAATTTTGACTGGAATTGTCTTAAACTTTGGGAAAGATTATATCTGTAAACTAATATCCTCATTCAGGAACATGGTATGTCTCTTTATTCAAATCTTTTAAATCTGTTAGTGAGTTTTTGTATTTTTATAATAATGGTGATATTATATATAATAATTTTATAATACAATGTCTAGGAATATCCCTACTTTTTAGGAATATTCCTAGATATTGTATGTTTTCCTGCTGCTGTGAGTGAAACACTCCTTTCTTCCTATTATAAATTCTCTTTGTTGGAGGCAGGGCCATGATATTGGAGTAGTCAGACACTTCCTGTGGTCCCTCTTACAACAAAGACCCCCCCAAGACAGGTGAATTGATTATATATGGCAATCTAGGAGTCCTGAACATCAAAGACAAAGTTGAGGAGTCGGACTGAGCAGCAGGGGGAGGGAGAGACAGTTCAGAAGCAGTGAGGATTTGCCAGACCAGACCTAGTCAGCACTCTGCAGCCTAGATCACGAGTGCATGAGTGAAGAGGGAAGCAGTAGCACTTGGGAAGCATTTTGCATGCCAGGAGAAACTGAGCAGTGAGAGACTGCTCAAGGCTCCCAACACAGAGAAAAGTGATGCTGAATCTGTGAAAGTTAAGTGCAAGTGCCTAATCTACTGCAAGGGATCAAAAAAACCCTTCCCACCTCTCAGAAGTACCTCTCTCCATTTACCTGACCCCTCCCTGCTCTACTCTGGTTCCAGTCTGGCTTCAGTGGTTGCCACACCCCCTGGGCCAGAAACGGGACCTGTCTCATGCCCCAAGCCATTCTACTGGCTTTCCATAGGGAACAAATTAACGAACAGAAAAAAATAATCTGCCAGCTCCCGTAAGCTGGGAACTCAGGGCAGGCACAACCCCTTTGCCTAGGCACAGGCATAAGAGGTCCATGGACTTTGAATGCTTTTCACTCCTGCCTAGACCTGTGTGGGTCCATTTCAACAGCGTAGACCCTCATTAGCGCAGTACAACAGGGTATGTACCTGAAGCCTATTTTCAACTGCAACAGCTAATGGGGATTGGCAGGTTTGTGATATTTGCAACTGCCCTGCCCATTAAGCAGGGGCCTCACCTACCCACATCAGGGGCCTGAGGACTAGTGGTTTCACCCTCTCCACCTAGCCACCCATGACAGGGGTCTGAGAATAAATGGTGCCTCCCAGTCCTTACAGCCAACAGCACTGAGTGCCCAAAGTCTGGCTGAAAAACCCACCCACCTACGTGCTATAGGAAACAGGGACATGCCTTCCAACCAGGCACTCAGGGGCAGCCATCAGCCCCCTACTTGCTCAGCACATAACCCTCTACTGCAGCCAGATACCTGTGCCTATTCCAATCTCCCCTACATAGTCCTGCCCATGTAGAACTGTAGGTGAGAGCCTGCACCACATACTCAGTAATCGATGACCTGGACACATGAGCTGAATTCACACCAGAAAAGTATGTGGACTCCTGGGCTCACATACCTAATAACACCTCTAACCACCTGGTAACAGGACATGAGACCTTCAAAGATGCCAGTAATCAAAGTAGCTCACACAACCAGCCTATTTGTGCATATCAAAACAAAACAAGAAGCTAGGACACAGTAAGCAAACATAAAATAAATAAATATAATAACTTATTGATGGCTCAGAGGCAAAAGTCAATACCAAATCACATAAAGAGGCAGACCATGATGGCTTCAGCAAGTGACTAAAACAAAGAACCCAGAAACCTCCCAGAGGAATAGAAAGTCTTGGAATTACTGAAAGTAGAATCCAAAAGAATACAGAGCTCTTCAAGAGATAAGGAAGGAGATCAGGCAAAATGCAGACCAAGCCAAGGAACATACAGACAAAGCAACAGAGGAACTTAAGAAGGTTATACAAGAGCGTAATTACAAATTTAATGGGCTGCAAGAATCCGTAGAGTGAAAGCAAACAGAAATCCAAAAGATTAACAATAAAATTTCAGAATTAGACACCTGAACAGAAAGTAATAGGAGCAGAATTGAGGCAATGGACATCAGAATTAATGAGATTGAAGATAAAGCATGTGACACCAAATTATTTGAGGAACAATCAGATAAAAGAATTAAAAAAGAGAAGAAACCCTAAGAATTATGTGGGACTCTATCAAGAGGAATAACCTACGAGTATTTTGAATACCAGAATGCAGGGGGTAGGGGGATAGCAGAAAATACAGAGAGAATTGTTAAAGATTAGTTGGCAGAAAACTTCCCTGATATTGTGAAAGACAAAAAGATATCTATCCAAGAAGCTCATCAAACTGCACATGGGATAGATCCCAAAAGAAAGTCACTAAGACATATTATAATCAAATTTGCCAAAACCAAAATAAAGAGAGAATTTTAAGAGTGGCTAGGGAGAAATGAAAAGTCATCTACAAAGGAGAATCCCTAAGACTAAACTGCCAACTCAGCAGAAGCCATGCAGGCAAGAAGGCAATGGAATGATACATATAAAGCCTTGAAGGAAAACAATTGCCAGCCAAGAATATATCCAGCAAAACTGCCTCTCAAATATGATGGCAAAATTAGAACACTTTCAGATAAACAGAAGTTAAGGGAATTTGTAAAAACCAAGATAAAATTACAAGAAATACTAAAGTGAGTCCTCTGGTTAGAAAATCAGTAACATCAAATAACAGCCCAAGACTAGAACACAGGACAGAACAACCAGATATCAAACCAGAGAGGAAAGTCCCAAAAAGAAATCAAAGCTAAAACACTGAAAATAGGGAAACAAAGACATCAATATGTAAAAGAGGACAACATTAAAACAGAAAAGAGGGACTAAATAATGTAGTCATAGAACTTTCATACGGAGAAGAAGTCAAGGCGATATCAAGAAATAAAAGATTGGCTTAAACTTAGAAAAATAAAGGTAACCACAAAGGAAACTAACAATCCTACATATCAAAGTAAAAAAGAAAAACATAAAGACTCAGCAAATACAAAATCAACAACAGTAAAAAAGGTGAAAAGAAAATATATGAACAAAAATGACTCAGCACAGAAAATTAAGTGGAATAAAGAAACTGTCAACACACATGCAAAACAGACATCAAAATGATGGCACTAAACTCATACCTATCAATAATCGCACTGAACGTAAATGGACTAAATACAGCAATAAAGAGACAGAGAGTGGCAGAACGCACAAAAAACATGATCCCTCTATGTGCTGCCTACAAGAAACACACCTTAGACTTGAAGACACAAACAAACTGAAACTCAAAGGATGGAAAAAATATATCAAGCAAACAACAATCAAAAAAGAGCAGCAATGGCAATATTAATCTCTGACAAAAGAGGCTTTAAAGCAAAATCCACCACAAAGGATAAGGAAGGACACTATATAATGATTAAAGTGTCAATACACCAGGAGGACGTAACCATAATAAATATTTATGTACCCCACAGGGCTCCAAAAATACATAAAACAAATGCTAACAGCACTGAAAAGAGAAATTGCTCCACAATAATAGTAGGAGACCTCAACACACCACTTTTGGTGAAGGACCGAACATTCAGAAAGAACCTCAATAAAAACATGGAAGATCTGAATGCCACAGTCAACCAACTTGATCTCATGGATATATACAGAACACTCCACCCAACAGCTGTCAAGTATACTTTCTTTTCCAACACACATGGAACATTCTCCAGAAAGTTCAAAGGAAGTTTTAACAGAAGCCATAACATCAAAATCTTACAAAGCATCTCTTCTGACCATAAAGCCATAAAAGTAGAAATCAATAACAGAAAAAGCAAGGACAAAAAAATCAAATACAAGGAAATTGAACAATGCCGTGCTCAAAAACTACTGGGTTACAAAATCGATAAACTATTGGCCAAACTGACAAAAGTAAAACAGGAGAGGAAGCAAATAACCGAATAAGAAATGAGGTGGGTGATATCACTACAGACCCAACTAAAATTAAAAGAATTATAACAGAATACTATGAAAAATTGTACTGTAACAAATTTGAAAACCTAGAGGCAATGGGCAAATTTCTACAAAGACACTACCTACCTAGACTAACACAAAGCTAAGTAGAACAACTAGATAAACCTATAACAAAAGAAGAGGTAATTAAAAAAACTCCCAACAACAGCAAAAAATCCTGGCCCTGACGGCTTCACTGGAAAATTCTACCAAACTTTCAGAGAACAATTAACACCTCTACTACTAAAGGTGTTTCAGAGCACAGAAAAGGATGGGATACTCCCAGACTCATTCATGAAGCCAGCATAACCCTGATACCAAAACCAGGTAAAGATTCCACAAAAAAAGAAAATTACAGAACAATATCCTTCATGAACATAGATGCAAAGTCTTCAACAAAATTATAGCCAAGAGAATTCAACAATATATCAAAAAAATAATTCACCATGACCAATTGGGATTCATACCAGGTATGCAGGGATGGTTCAACATTAGAAAAACAATCAATGTCATCCATCACATAAATTAAACAAAAGATAGGAACCACATGATCTTATCAATTGATGCAGAAAAGGCATTTGACAAAGGTCAACACCCATTCGTGATAAAAACTCTCAGAAAAATAGGAATAGAAGGGAAATTCCTCAACATAATGAAGGGCATTTATACAAAGGCAACAGCCAACATTATCCTAAATGGAGTCTGAAAGCATTCCCCTTGATGATGGGAACCAGACAAGGATGCCCTTTATCACCACTCTTATTCAACATTGTGCTGGAGGTCCTAGCCACAGTTATAAGGCAAGAAAAAGAAATGAAGGACATTCAAATTGGCAAGGAAGAAGTAAAAGTACCCCTGTTTGCAGATATGTGATATTATACACAGAAAATCCCAAAGAATCCACAGGAAAACTACTAGAACTAACAGATTTGAGCAAAGTATTATCAGGATACAAGATAAACATACAAAAGTAAGTTGGATTCATCTACGCCAACAAAGAGAACTTTGAAGAGGAAATCACCAAATCAATATCATTTACAATAGCCCTCAAGAAGATAAAATACTTAGGAATAAATCTAACCAGATAGGTAAAAGACCTATACAAAGCAAACTACAAGACACTACTGCAAGAAGTCAAAAGAGACCTACATCAGTGGGAAAAAAAAGCCTTGCTCGTGGATAGGAAGACTCGACATTGTGAAAATGACAGTTCTACCCAAAGTGATCTACAGATACAGTGCAATCACAATCCAAATTCCAATGACATTTTGTAATGAGATGGAGAAGGAAATCACCAACTTCATATGGAAAGGGAAGAAGCCCTGGATAAGTAAAGCATTACTGAAGAAGAAAAACAACGTGGGAGGCCTCACACACTACCTGATTTTAGAACCTGTTATACCGCCACAGTAGTGAAAACAGCCTGGTACTGGTACAATAACAGATACAAAGATCAATGGAACAGAATTGAGCAGCTGATATTTGAGAAAGGCCCAAAGTCTGTTAAATGGGGAAGAGACAGTTTGTTTAATTAGTGGTACTGGCATAACTGGACACCCATCTGCAAAAAAAAAAAAATGAAACAAGACCTGTACCTCACAGCATGTACAAAAACTAACTGAAAATGTACAAATAACTCAAAATGAGTATAAAATCTAAAATGATGAAGATCATTGAAGAAAAAATAAGGACAATGCCAGGAGCCCTAATACATGACATAAACAGAATACAGAACCTGACAATGCACAAACACCAGAGGAGAAACTAGATAACTGGGAACTCCTAAAAATCAAACACGTAGGCTCATCAAAAGACTTCACCAAAAGAGTAAAAAGACAATCTACAGACTGGGAAAAAATTTTTGGCTACGACATGTCCGATAAGGGTCTAATCTCCAAAATCTACAAGATAATGCAAAACCTCAACAACAAAAAGACAAATAACCCAATTAAAAAGTGGGCAAAGGACATGAACCGACACTTCACTAAAGAAGACATTCAGGTGGCTAATAGATACACGAGGAAATGGTCAGAATTATCAAAAAAAAAAAAAAATTTTTTTAGAGAAATGCAAACCAAAACTACAATGAGACACCATCTCACCCCAACAAGGTTAGCGTTAATCCAAAAAACATAAAATAATAAATGTTGGAGAGGTTGTGGAGAGACTGGAACACTTACACACTGCTGGTGGGAATGTAAAGTGGTATAACCACTTTGGAAATGGATTTGGTCCTTCCTTAAAAAGCTAGAAATAGAAGTACCATACAATCCAGCAACCCCACTCTTTGGAATATATCCTAGAGAAATAAGAGCTGTCACATGAATAGATCTATGCACACCCATGTTCATTGCAGCACTGTTCACAATAACAAAAAGATGGAAACAACCTAGGTGCCCATCAATGGACGAATGGATAAACAAACGCAATGGAATACTAAGCAACGATAATGATATATTCATGAAACATCTCACAACATGGATGAATCTGGAGGGCACGCTGAGTGAAGTTAGTCGCAAAAGGGCAAATATTTGAGACCACTATTATAAGAACTCAAGAAGAGTTTTAAACATGGAAGAAAATATTCTTTGATGATTATGAGGGTGGGGAGGGAGGGAGGGAGAGGGGAATTCACTAACTAGAATAGTAGACAAGAATTAGGTGAAGGGAAGGACAACACGCAGGACAGGGGAAGTCAGCACAATTGGACTAAACCAAAAGCTAAGAAGTTTCCTGAACACAACCAAACACTTTGAGGGACAGAATAGCAGGGGTGGAACTCTGGGGAACATGGTTTCAGGAGACATCTAGGTCAATTGGCATAACAAAATTTATTAGGAAAATGTTCTGCATCACACTTCAGTGAGTGGCCTCTGGGGTCTTTAAAGGTAACAAGTGGCCATCTAAGATGCATCAATTGGTCCCAACCCACCTGGAGCAAAGGAGAATGAAGAACAGCAAAGACACAAGGAAAATATGAGCCCAAGAGACAGAAAGGGCCACATAAACCAGAGGCTCCATCAGCCTGAGACTGAAAGAACTAGATGTTGCCTGGCTACCACCAATGACCGCCCTGACAGGGAACACAACAGAGAGTCCCCGACGGAGCAGGAGAAAAGTGGAGTGCAGAACTTAAATTCTAGTAAAAAGACCAGACTTAATGGTCTGACTGAACTAGGGGAACCCCAGAAGATGTGGGCCCTGGACTCTCTGTTAACCCAGAATTAAAACATCCCCGAAGCCAACTCTTGAGACAAAGATTGGACTATAAAACATAAAATAATACTTGTGAAGAGTGTGCTTCTTAGTTCAAGTAGATACAGGAAACCAAATGGGCGGCTCCTGGCTGGAGGCAGGATGAGAAGGCAGAAAGGGATAGGAGCTGGTCGAATGGTCATGGGAAACCCGGGGTGGAAAGCAGGAGCATGTTGTCACATTATAGGGATTACATCTAGGGTCACATAACAATATGTGCATAAATTTTTGTATGAAAAATTAACTTGAGCTGTAAACTTTCACCTAGAGCACAATAATAAATTCTCTTTGTTTCTAACACTGTAGAAAAGTGATGAATTTTCATAATTTATGTTCTTTCTATAATTTAATGAATTTACTAATTTTAAGTTTTTCATTTGATCCTATTCGTTTCATTCAGCTGAAAATAATGATTATTGTATTTCTCCTTTCTAGCAGTTATACCTATTATGTTTGCTTTATGTATTATTATTTTTCAACTAGAACATCTTAAGTATTTATATAGCAGAGGTAATAGGAAACACCCTTATTTTTCCCCTGGATTTTAAGGCCATTAGCACTGATTTAAGTATGATATTGACATCCTTCGTCATGTTGAAGAATATCTCTTTCCTACTAAGAGGTATGTGTGTGTGCGATATAAAAAACCCAAGTAAACTGTTGCTGTCCAGTCGATTCCGACTCGGAGCGACCCTGTAGGAGAGTAGAACTGTTCCATAGGGTTTCCAAGGAGCGCCTGGTGGATTCAGACTGCTGCCCTTTTGGTTAGCAGCTGTAGCTCTTAGCCACTATGACATGATGTAGGCGGTGGTAAAAGTGAGAATGCGAGAGAGATCTTAGTCGTCTTACTTTCAACTTCAAATAGCTGAAATAACAGAAAGCCCAATTAACCCTGGCTTACATGGGTCCTGTTTCTTCACAACCCAAGAAGTGCGTGGATAGGCAGCACAGACATGGTGTGACGGTTCATTTATGTCATCAGAGAGCCAGGCTCATTCTGTCTTTCTCCTTTCCATCCTGAGATGTAGGCCATTATCATCTCGGCCACAGGAAGACTGCCACTCCAGGCCCAGCAGGAAGAAGGGGGTTGGGCCAAGGGGGGGAAGGTCCAAGGCCTAAAGGTCACATTAGCTGAGACTTGTCTCTAAAAAGCTCTCCTGGAAGCCACCCAGGGTCTTCCGCTTAAGTCTGGTAGAGTCAAACAGGCAGCCCCATCAGTGAAAATTGCCTGGGAGAAGGGGCCTGAGAAGGTGGGTTGGCTCAGCCAACCAACAGCCTCTGCTGTATCTGGGCAGTGAATGGCCCGAAGCCCCCAGAGAAGAGAAATAATGTAATGCCTTAGCCCCTGAACCTGGGGCCAGTGGATTGCATTTCATTTCTGCCTTCTTTTCTGACGGTGCTGGCAGCGGCAAGTCACGTAACCTCTCTGTGGGTGGGGTAATATCTGCCTTGGCTACCTAGGGGGTGGTTGTGAAGCGTGGATGAAGCAACATTCCCGCAAGTACACTGATTTTCAGATTTCTTTTTTCATTAGGATAATCTGTTTTTGGTTAATGAGTAAACTGCTCTTCCCCTCCTGATTTTTATGGTATTGTTATTAAATTACTTTTGCTTGACCAGAACAGCAAGGTGAACAGGATGTGGAAAAGGGTGACCTGCACAGCTGTTAGCAACCGGGACTATTCCTTTGAAAGGGAGTGGACATAAGGTGCTAAGACAAAAAGCCAGAAAGTAGTCTCAGCTTCTCCCCAACCAGGGAAGGAAGAAAACAGAACATGTCACAAAGCTACTTCCCAGCGTGCTGTGTTTGCATTCTCTGCCCTGGGGTAAGAGAAGTGCCTTGCTTCCCAGTTTTATTGGGAAAAGCACCCTCAATTATGTTGCTTTTTTATTAATTGCTTCCTGAATTTATACAGCAGAAATAAAATAGGGTTGTTGGGGACTGAATTACCCAGCGGATAAATGGTGGGTAAATGTAGCATTGACCCTGAACCCAAAGGATGACGTGAGATCCGCGAGAGCTCTCAAGAAATTTACCAGAACCCATTTCAGCTGGAGGTGATGTGTTTTAAATCCCCTTGTAATGCAATGAGGGGAATCAAATTAGATAATAGCTTGCAGAAATCTGCTGGGCCCGGAGCCCCACTTAGAAGGATTTTATTCTCTTGCATTATTGTGTTTCACATTTTGGGGTCCGTACCTGTGTTCCTGTGGTTCCCAGAAGGGCTTTAATTTTTCCTCACACAGTGATAGCCCTCGCTGACACATGTAATGAATGCCTTGGTGTGGTGGGTTTCTAGATGTGCCCCTGTTTTTTATAGTTACTTTGTATTAATAGGAAACCCTGGTGATGTAGTGGTTAAGTGCTGCGACTGCTAACCAAAGGTTGGTAGTTTGAATCCACCAGGCGCTCCTTGGAAACCCTATGGGCAGTTCTACTCTGTCCTATAGGGTTGCTATGAGTCGGAATTGACTTGATGGCAATAGGTTTTTTTTTTTTTTTTGTATTAATAAGTCAGTTCTCATTTTGCCTATTCTGAAGCCAAAGATTTTAACTAATACAAACAAAACAAAAAAAAGAAACATTGCTGTCAGGTCGATTCTGACTCATAGCAACCCTATAGGAGAGAGTAGAATCGCCCCATTGGGTTTCAAAGGAGCAGCTGGTGGATTCGAACTGCCGACCTTTTGGTTAGCAGCCAAATGCTTTACCACTGTGCCACCAGGGCCCCAACTAATACAAAGGGAAGAGCAAATTCAATATGAAACTTCATAATATCCTTCCGCCTCTCTTGTAAGTGCCTCCTATAGAACATTTATTTAGGGAGTCATTCCCTGTATATCAAATAGGAATAGTTGGAGTGTGCGTATTTGTGAATAGCTGCATTTCCATGGGCTTTAAAAGCTAAGATTGGAACTATTTGGGGTTTCACCTCTCTACTGCCCTCTCTCTGGCTGGGTTCCACAAATTCAAAGCATCCCCTCAGTTAACAGAATAATTAACGTTGATCACGTGAGGTTCAAAGATCTATGAGAGATTGTTCACTTTCTTCTTGAGCCATCTAAAAACCCAATCCAGTGCCGTCGAGCCATCTACAAGTATCAATTTCCGTAACAAATCCTGTCAGGGAAGTTTTTCTTGAGTTTCTTTTTTTTTTTTTTTCCCCTTCTATTTTCTAAACTTATTCTCCCTGAACCAGATCCTGATGAGAACTATCCCAAAAGGGAAGGGAAGCCTCAATCCTGTTGAGGCTAGCAGGAGAGGGACAGAAGCCATGCCTGGCCTGGGTGCACCTGGGGACCCAGATGCTGGCCTGCCCTCAGGGTGCTCTCTCTTCTGCTTTTCCATTTTGTTTCTTGTGCCATAAAAGTACAAATACATCTGGCTCCAGGGCCAGCCTCGGGTGTAACTCAGATGTCCCTGGGACCCCACCTCCAGCAGAGGCATATCAAGGGGGAGGTAGAGGGATGGGCACTTGCCCAGGGCGCAGGTCCCAGGGGGCACCAAATGAAACATGATATTCTGAGCACCACAAATATGAAAGGTGCCCGACAGAGGCAGCTGGACAAGAGGGGGAAAGTCATTTCTGCCGAGGCAATGATGCTGTCAAGTTTATATATCTTAAAATTGGGGAGGGGGAGTGCAATTTAGAGATTGCCTCTGGGTGCTTGTGACTCTAGCTATACCCTGACCTCCGTGTGCTTACAAATGAAGGCACCTAACGTTACAGATTTCCTCCTCTGGTTCCTTGGCCTCTACTGGCTCAGTGTTCTCTCTACTACTGAAGCAGCCTGAAGGAGATTTACAGGCCCTGTGAGCCCTGGTGATGCAGTGGTTAAGAGCTTGGCTGCTCACGAAAATGTCGGCAGTTCGAATCTACCAGCTGCTCCTTGGACACCCTATAGGGCAGTTCTACTCTGTCCTATAGGGTTGCCGTGAGTTGGAATCGACACGATGCCATTGGGTTTCAGCAGGTTCTGTGAGACTAGCAATGTAGGTGCCAAGAGGCAGCTCCAGTGTTGCCAAGGCCCCCAGTCCTCAAGTTGGCTCCACGATGCTGGATTCCATGTGGGTGCTAGGTGTTGTGCCCTGCCCCTGGGCCCTGAAGCGGCTCCACTCGTCTCCCACACTGCACTCTGCCTTCATGTATCTCTCTGTCAGCTCTCAGACAAGCTCATAGGGCTGGGTGGGGGACAGATGCTGCATGACTCCTCCATGTCCCCAGTGTCTGCCTGTCCATCTGTCAAACCTGTGCACAGAAGCACACAGAGTGCTTGTACACACACAGGATAAGAAGCACCATAACAGATTAAGCCACCAACTAAAAAACAAACCCTCCTCCTATCAAAAATTGAAATGCCCCCATGCCTACTGTCACACAGGTTGCCCTCATCACCTGACTTGGGTTGTTACAGTCTGCTACAAGAGATGGACCTTATTTGAATTTTTTTTTTTTTATCTGCTGCCTGTGACGGTATAGGAAACGCTGCTATGGAGAATAACCCCTTTGTGCCTTAAGACTTTCAATTTTTAGGACTCTTGATTTAAAAATCATATTGCTATATGAGGGGTGCTCCTAGAACCTTTTTTAAAAAGTCAGTCTTACGGGGATTAACTCTCAGTAGCTGGAGTCAAGGTTTTCTTGGAGAGGGGCAGAGGATTTGGTGGTCACTGTGTCAAGAGTGTATGGGACCCTCCAAAGCCTGGTAGTACCTTTTTAATGGTCTTGAGGTTTTGTCAAAGGCCCCTATTGGCTCTAGGGGACCAGGTCTCAAGGTTGTTGGATTAAGTGCGGGATTGTGAAACTCTGGGCTATACTTCAGACTAACAAGTGTTTCCTGTGCAGAGAAGTCAGGGTGACAAGGATTTAGTTTTACACTGTTGGATTAAGGACCAAATACAAGATGGCATGGATAATTTTCACTTTGCTGGCCTCATAACTATAAGTAATTTTTTCTAACCTTTTTGCATAATGCCAATTACAGCTGTTAGCACATACTTCAAAGCCAGGATTCAAAGTACAAAGCTACAGTCAGGGTTTCCAGTATTCCTGTGCTGATGTTCTTGGGGCTTTAAACTAAGGTTGGTGTTGGTGGAGATGAAAGGAACTAGGGTATTTCCTGGGTGTTTTTTGGTTAACGTAGGTATTGCAGGGCTTAGGTCTGGTGGGTGGAGCCAGCCAAAAGAAGAGCCAGTCAGGGGTTGCCTATGTCATCTGTGTGACGTCCCCTTCATCAAGATAAAGGCTGTAACTTATTAGAATCCCAGTTCTCATTAAACAGGGAAGGGTGGAGAACAGAATGAAAGGGAAAGACTAAGAAGGGGAACAGACCCAATAAAAGACAGAAGTAATTGATAATTCTTGCTGGACATGTCAAGAGAGACAAGCAGTGGGACTCTAGAAACGTCCTTTCTTGAGCAGGGTATCTGATTGGTCACTTAGCTTATGGAGGGCGGGGATAAGAGACAGCAAAAGGAATTATGTAACCAGGCTATCAGGACTCTCTGGGGTTTTGATATCCAGGGCTTCTCTCTGGGATGAAGTGGGACTGTCTGTGACTGCTTTGCCGCCAACTGATGGAAACCCTGGTGGCGTAGTAGTTAAGTGCCATGGCTGCCAACCAAAAGGTCAGCTGTTCAAATTCATCAGGTGCTCCTTGGAAACCCTCTGGGGCATATTTGTGGCACCTCAGAATGCCTATGGGGCAGTTCTACCCTGTCCCTCTTGGGTCGCTATGAGTCGAAATTGACTGGATGGCATGGGTTTGGTTTTCTTTGGTTTGATGTAAAATCAATGCCATTCACCATGACAGGCTAGGCATACCCTTTATTTCTAACCTACTACAGTGAGAACCAGAACTTGATGACACTACCTTGTTTTTCCGAATCTCAAAAGTTTTCCACTTTTGACAGGGTGCAGTCTTACCACTTTTTATTGCTCTCTATTCATGGAAAATATTTGCGGTTTCCTTCTCTGACAGGTTTTTACCTTCCACAGGTTCCTGCTTTTGCAGGTTTTGCTGTACTTCTAGAAATTATTGAGTGCCTGTTATGAGTAAAGGCAGTGTGCTAGGGTGCTGTAGAAGAGAGATACTGCCAGTTTGGAACAAAAGAGAGAAGATGCTGGACTCTTGAAACCATGTGGGTTTGGAAACCATGAACATGCAGGTTCTCTTTGTTCAAGCACTGAGAGACCAAAGAGAAAATGGAGTGAGTCCTCAGGATGAGAGGATAAAAAGGAAAAGAAAGATATTGAAAGAAAATATCCTTTTAAAAGATAACAGAAATAGTGGAAGAAATAAAATGAGGAGAATGCTAGGTTAAGACCCAACGAAGGCAAGGGATTGACAAAATGGAGGACCAGCTAGAAAGGGGGCCGGCCTGTTCACTAACATTTGGGCTACTGAGCCCTCAACTCCTATCCAATCTTAAAATCAAGGAAGGGCTGACTTATGAAGACAATACCAAGACCTGGAGGTACCCTATACTTAAAATGCAAATGTGAAAGCAGTGTTGCTCGAACCTGTTTTAAAGTATCCTGGGAGGATTGATTAATTGAGGCTGGTGCTGTGAGCCCCTGTATACCTTTTGTCTGCTCACTGCTTTGGCCTCGGAGGCGTAGCCTAGCAGTGTGTTCTGAAGCTCAGAAAACCCACTTTGTGACTATCCTCCCAACCCCAAAGTATCTCCCACACAACTGGCTTGGTGGGACAGCAGTTATTTCTCAAGGAGGTGTCAGCTTGTGGAGATGTTTGCTGCCTCAGTGAGGAAACTGGATGGGTGGCCTCTCTCTACTGTTAACACTCGCTCACATGGCTGCGGGGTCTCTAGCATAAACATTCACTGTCTTCATCACCTCAGCTACCCAGTCCAGCACTAATGTCTGAGAGCAGCTTGGGAGATGTCAACCAAGGGGTTCCTCCTATGACTCATTTTTATCTTCAGAGACTACCAGCGAACTGTTGAGATTTTCTAAAGAGGGCTTTTCCACCTTCCTTAAGAATAGGCTCAGTTTTTGTCTGCACTCCCATGAGGCTGGTCTGTATGCGCTGCATCAATGGACTCCCTTGTCCTCTGGCTTCTCTTGGGTTTGGCTAGTGAGAGGCACTGGTAGGAGACCCGAGGGCAGAGGGAGAATGAGGTTGCCCCGTGCAGTTTCTCCACGTTGGTTTTATCCTTTCACTAAAAGCCATGGTTGCTGTCAGATGTTTCTTCCCATATATCTTTCTCTGGCTACATGTAAGTTCTCTCTTGCTCCTTTAGGCCTAGGGGGTGGTAACAGCTCCCTGAAGTTTCTAGCCCTCGGATGCTAAACCATCTTTTGTTGCTTTCCTCAAACCCTTCCCACACCTTTGTAAACAGTGCCTGCCTTAGTCATCTAGTGCTGCTATAGCAGAAATACCACAAATGGATGGGTTTAACAAAGGGAAATTTATTTCCCCACAGTCTAGTAGGCTAAAAGTCCAAATACAGTGCGTCATCTTCAGGGAAGGCTTTCTCTCTCTGTCAGCCCTGGAGGAAGGTCCTTCTCATCAATCTTCCTTTGGTCTGGGAGCAACTCAGCACAGGAACCTCAGGTCCAAAGGATGCACTCTGCTCCCGGCACTGCTTTTTTGGTGGTATGAGGTCCCCAACTTTCTGCTTGCTTCCCTTTCCTTTTTATCTCTTGAGACATAAAACTCCCTTTACACTGGATTAGGAATGTGACGTAGGTAAGGCTGTTACAATCCCACCATAATCCTCTTCAGCATAAAATTACAATCACAAAATAAAGGCCAGCCACACCATACTGGAAATCATGGCCCAGCCAAATTTATACACACATTTTTTGGGGGACATAATTCAATCCATGACAGTGCCTTTTAAAAATTCTCCTCTGTTACCTAGCCCCACACAACAACAACAACAAAGGAAGGATAGGTGTGTGTGTGTATGTGTGTATATGTGTGTGACTAAGAAAAAAGTTGGTCACTTGTGAGAATGGTTCATGACGTGAGGCACAGTTTTGTCTGGCTTATTCTAAATGAAAATATCAGAGTGGTTCTGGAGTAAGGAGCAGAGGAGGTGGGCTTCTGGGTTTAAGATATGTGTGCTGTGGTATGAGTCAGCAAGGCCAGGAAGCTGACATGCAGGGCTACCTTCATGGGCATGTGACCTGTGCAAAGGGCTCGTCCTCAGAAGGGCCCCACTCAGGCTTCGATGCTGTGCTATCCCATCTAGAAATCCGTAATAATTTTATATAATTATAATTCTTAATAATTTTTGAACAAGGGGCCAACATTTTTACTTTGCCACTAGGCCCCATAAATTATGCTGGTCCTGTTGGGATGAAAGAAGCCCTGTTGGTGCAGTGGTTAAGTGCTCCATTGCTAATTGAAAGGTTGTCGGTTCAAACCCAGCAGCCGCTCTTCAAGAGAAAGATGTGTCAGTCTGCTTCTGTAAAGATCACTTTAGAAACCCTGTGGAGCAGTTCTACTCTGTCCTACAGGGTTGCTGTGAGTTGGAATCAACTCGATGGCAATGGATTTGTTTTTTGTTTTGTCTTGTTTTGCTGGAATGGCCTTACTTCTGGATTCTGTCTGTTTTGTTTCCAACTGGCGTAAGTTGAGTGCAACTAACCCTGTGCCAGTGATGATGGGATATAAGGCCGTTAGACTAGAATACTACTTCTTTAGGGGACTTCAGCCCGCCCACTGCCACCCTGCTGTGTACAGACTCTGTATGTGAGCTAGACAGCTCTAGCTGAAAACTAATTCTTCTATTTTTTGCTCAGTCTCCCTTTCTCCCCTCCAGAGTCTGAATATATGTTCCTGTTATTTATTGCTGCATATCAAACCACCCCAAAAGTTTGTGGCTTAAAATAACAGTTATCTGTTTTGCTCATGAATCTGCATTTTGGTTAGGGCTGAGCAAGAGCAGCTTGTCTCTGCTTCACGCAGTGTCAATTGGGGTGGCTAAGGTGAGGATGGAGGACATATTTCCAAGATGGCTCACTCACATGGTTGGCAAATTGGTGTTGGGTCATGGCTGGGAGCTTAGCAAGGGCTGTTGGCTGGGGGATCTTGGTTGTTCTCCATGTGGGCCTCTACACAGGGTTGGTTGGGCTTCCTCACAGGATGGTGGCTGAATTTCTAGAGTGAATCATCCATGAGACAGGAAGTGGAAGCTGCCATTCTCTTAAAACCCAGACCTGGAAACTGCACAGTATGACTGCCACTGTATTCTATCAGTCAGAGCAATCACAGAGTCCACCCAGGTTCATGGTGAGGGGATATTGTCCCAGTTCTTGACAAGAAGAGAGTCAAAGAATTTATGACCAGATATCTATAATCTGCTGCAATAAACATACTCACTTTATATTTGAAAAAATAAAGGCAACAATGCAATGGAATCTTTCTCGGAGCAACAGCAAATATGGGGCAGAGCTGGACTCAGTGCCCATAAGCTCCTCATTTCTAGGACTGTGCTCTGTCTAGCATGCCATACTACTATTTTGCATAATGTAATAAACAGCGATAACTCCTCTCTGTCCTTACAGCCCCAGTTTTCAACCTCAAAGTGCATTAGAATACTAATAAGGGAAATATGCCCACTACTTTTTTAAAAAACTGCTAAAATAAAGGAAAACATCTAAACCATTAAAAGAGATTCTCATTTGCTCAGTTGGTTAGGTGAGGTGGGGTATAACAATGGAATGTGTAGCCTCCAGCTTTTCTAGAGGCAGAATGGGTGGCTCTGGACCACCTGCTTGAACGACCATGATGGTACTAGGAATTTGCTTCTGGGTCACTTTGAAGCTATGAGTTAAGATTGAAGGCTTTTGGAGCGCTCTCACCTATCACGAAAGGTCCCTGGGTAACACAAATGGTTTGAGCTTGCCTACTAACCTAAAGATTGGCAGTTCGAACCCACCCAGTGGCACCACAGAAAAAAGTCCTGGTGATCTTACTTTATAAAGATTACAGCCAAGAAAACCCTATGGAGCAGTTGTACTCCATGGCACACACGGTTGCTATGAGTTGTTTTTGGTTTTGGTTTTTCAACCATCACAGAGTGTTTCATACATTAGTGCCATCTGGGGAGCTCCCGGGGGACTTGGGCCTTACAACAATTGCCCCCACCCTCTTCAGAGAAGTTTGAATTCCTTCGTATAGAAGGGCCTGAAGAGTTCACTTTCCCAGAAGCCTCTAGGACAAGCACATCCTTCTCTTTCTTCCTCCGTCAATGCAAGATCTAAAAGATTAGCACTTGCCCAACCCTGGGCGATAGCCTTGAACCTCTGAAGACAATTCTGATCTCCAGAGTTTGGAGTGGATGGCCTTTCTGTGTGGCACTTGGGATATAGTGCCTGTCTTCTGATATGTCTGTGGAGTAACTTTATAGACATGAGGCTGTTCAGAGCCAGCCAGTGGACCTCCACGTCTGCCAGTCACAGTATGGGGAATTCTGAGGGGCCCGATACTCCTATCATTTGATCTCTTAGGTGGAGCTAAAATGAACTCGCAACTTCTGCTTGTTGAGAGGAGTTTTGGGGCCACACAAACCCACATGGAGCTGGGAATGCGGCATAAGGGTGATTGGGCCTGAGACTCCCTTTTACACATGGGAGGTGGTTTTCATGTAATGACGAACCTTTGATAAAGTATTTATCACATCAGGCTTGTGCGCCCATCATTTTGATAAATTCAGATGAGTAGATGCAGTTTATTCTGACCACTCTGATTCTAGTCAGGCATTCCCAGGGAAGAGTAAGGGGCCCCGGGGAACGAAAAAATTTGAATCCTGTTGATTGAAATGCTTAGTTCTTGGGATCCCATTACATCTGCGGATGCGATTCCAGATAAGTCTTAAACTCCTTGAATGTGAGAACTAAAATAAGTGGGAAAGTTAAATGTACTCCCAGATTGGGAGGACATTACAGAAAATACAGTCATAATGGTGGCTTTTTTTTTAAGTAAAATGTTCTTTTACTGA
This sequence comes from Loxodonta africana, assembly GCF_030014295.1. Lineage (NCBI taxonomy): Eukaryota > Metazoa > Chordata > Mammalia > Proboscidea > Elephantidae > Loxodonta > Loxodonta africana. The sequence goes on along the minus strand of NC_087344.1, from coordinate 201,929,203 downwards.
CCTGTGGACGATCAAATTTACCAAAGATTATTGAGGGAGTCATAATCAAATATAATATCCTTTCCCATGCTCTGACTGCCTAGCATGCCCTCTAGTGCAGTTACCTGAGAGATGAAAGGAGGACTGCGCACTCTAGACTTTTGGTTCTGCCATTCACTGTAGTGACTTTTCAACAGACCTCAGTCTCCCACACCTCACACATCCCAGGGACTTCTGTAGGTAGTACCTGTATAACCTTCCAAATCATTTGCTAAAATAAAACAATATTAAAAATACAGGAGCAAGGAGAGAAAAAAGAATGAGGCTGAAGGTACGTGAGCAGCATTTTGCCTCTACCCTGCTGGGTGCAGAACGCTTCTGTGAATTGCTCAATCTCCACTGAGAAATGGATCTCCTTTGTCTTTGGGACCTGCAGGTAGTGTGGAGATTTCTACCTATGCATGATAATTCACTCTTACTTACTGCCCCCATCTTGGGTGCCTGTAGAATTTGATTGAGGCAGCTTTGAGTTTGTAATGCTACATCTCATGACCTTGTATTGAGTAAAAACAAAGGGAGCAGGCAAAGGAGATGCTTCTTATCACCTCACCCGGCTCATTTATTTTATAATATGAAGCATGCCAAATCTTTCCATACAAAAAGAGAGCTTACCCCAAAAAAACAAAAAACAAAAAACCTACTGCCGTGCAGTTGATTCCAGCTCATAGCGACCCTATAGGACAGAGTAGAACTGCCCCATAGGGTTTCCAAGAGTGGCTGTTGGATTTGAACTGCTGACCTTTTGGTTAGCAGCCAAACTCTTAACCCCTGCACCACCAGGGCTCCATAAGAGAGCTTGGTGGGGGTAAAAGAAAGTGAGAGAAGTAGAAAGAGACCAAGTCTGAGTTAGAGAGGAAGTATCATGGTCTCCACCCATCGCTGGTGGAAAATCCTAATTTATACCGATAGGAGCTAGGATGAACTGGTGGAATGCCACGTGTCTCTGTCTTCAAGAAACTCTCAGGTCATTCACTGTAGGGCCCAAGATTCAGAGAACCTGAAACTGTGAAAAAAAGCAGAGAGCCCTTAGTCATGAGACCTGGGGTCAAATTATGACTATTGCTTATCGGCAATAGAGTATCAGGCGACATTTTGTAGTAAGGCTTTTGTTCATCTGTAAAATGGAGAGAATATTTGTGGCATGGGATTGTTGTGAACATCTAATGAAACAGGTTTGAGGAAATGACAGTTTAAGGTAGGTGGATTAAGCATTTTTCTCAGGAAGTCAATGGAATGGGATATGTGTTCTCCTTGGACCCTTATAACACAGTGGTGTTTGTGGAGGTTGCGAGGCTGTGATTTGGTTTGCTAAACCAGCCTACCAACAGGCTTCTAGCTCCAGACACAGGAGTTGATTTTCTTGGGCCATGGGGAAGGTGGATGGTCCCCTAGTCTTCTTGAGCACCCTACAACATCAGGTCCCCAGCAGTTTTTAGATTCCTGCCTGGGGAAGCTGCTGAGAGCCAGGCAGGGAGGTGGGAGTGCAAACCACCCCAAGAGTTGAACCTACAGGAAGAATTGGGTGGAGCGTGGCTGGAGGTTGGGGTTGGGGGAGGCCTCGTCAGGCAGCAGAGGAAGAAGCCACCACGCGGACAGTTGCTGCTATTGTTTGATCTGAGGCAGAAGGCCTGGGACGGTCACAGGCTGCCTCTGCATCCCAGGCCAGCAAGTGAGCTGACAGGCTGCCCTTCAGACCCCCATCAGGACTTCCTTGGTTTTGCCACTGGGGGCTCTGGCTAGGCAGAGGCGCCTTCCCTGCCAGGTTTTTGTTATTAAAGTTGATCCCATGTATCAGAAAGTGGAAGGCAAGACTTGGAAATCAGCATCCAAGTGGGATTCAAGGCTCTCCATAGCAGCATGTGCCAAGGGCTGGGGGTGGGGCGTGTGCCGCGAGCTCTCTGCTCAGCATCCAGGAGGGAGCCCTCAGCATCATTCACTCTGTCAGGGTATCTCAGTGGTAATCACTTCCAAATGGCGGCTGGGCGAGGAAGGGGCTCCCCCCAATCACCCAAGGAATGTCTTGACTCAGGACGGAAAGGGAGGTTTTCTATAAGCAGCTCCTCTTTCCAAAAGGGACCAGTGATAGAATATGAGACGCCCTCGAGCCTCTGAGCATCATCTATAATAATATTCACGTCGGCAAAACAGAGGGGGAGGGGACAGTAATGCAGGGTGGTGTCAGGTCCCGTCTGCTGACTGGGGAGGTGGTTTCAGGATGAGCGGCTCAGCCTTCCAGGAATGACATCTCGAGTGTCTTCCGAGGCCTAGTCTGTGAGGACGCATTTAGTCGTCACAGATTCTGTCTCTAAATTGATGAATCAGTTGCTGTTGAGTTGACTCTGACTCACAGCCACTCCATGTGTGTCAAAGTAGAACTGAACTCCAGTTCTGGTTTTGGGGAATTAGATTGCCAGGCCTTTTTTCCGTGATGCCTCTGGGTACACTAGCGCCTCTGACATTTCAGCTAGCGAAATGTCAGAATTCCGAGTGCGTTAACTGTTCCCATCACCTAGGGACTCCTTTAAATTGATAAACGCGGTAAAAGTCGCTCATTACTTGCATGCACACACCCAAGCTGTGGAACATAGTCCAAGGGAGTGACAGTCACAAGCCCGGGGGGCCAATCTCACATCGCCACTTTCGAGCTGTGAGATTTTTAAGCAAGTCACTTCACCTCTCTGAGCCTCGGTTTTCCTGCCTGTGAAAGGGAATAATAATATAGAATTGTTGTGAGGACTCAATGATATGATTTCTGAGAAAATGTGAATCACCAAGTAGGTGCTCAATGTGGTTTTTAAAAATGACATTGAAGAAATTCCCGTCTTTCATGTTTTGCTGCAGAGGCCCTGCTTCCTTCACTTCTTGTCAGATACACCGCAGGGACACTCATAAACACCACACCTAAAATCTAGGGATGTACTGCGTTCAAAGCTGTTTCATTTCTTTTTGCTGCACTTCTTATTGCCTCTACCTGTAGTTAGGAAACGAAGACTCGGAGGGCTGGTATACCTTGCCCTTGGCCGTGCCAAGCTAGGATGCAGGGTGCCCTGACTGCTAGTTCAGGGCATGTGGTTCTCAGAGGGCTGACATCAGATTCCTGTAGCCCAGTGAGTGTGGACCGACCGACCTATTCCATGAACATGTTGAATATGATAGCACCACCGCATCTATTTTGAACATGGACTAATCATTTCCTTATGAAAATGCTGACTGGTTTTTCCCCAAAACTTTCTTCTACGAATGTTTCCTTTTCTTCTTCTTCTTCTTTTTTTTTTTTTTGTTTTGTTTTTATAGTGGAAAGCAGGCTACAGAAACCCTTCTCTGCCTGCCTGACCTCCCAGAGCAGTTTTGTGACTTAACCTTCCTTGAACCAAGGAACCTGGAAAAGGCATGATCTGTGACCTTTGCAGTCTTCTTTTTAAGTTAACCTTTAAAATGTGTTGTTGCTCAGAGACTGTTTTCACTGAAGCCCTGAGTCCAAATGTCGGTTCAAATACGGAGGGTTGGATGACGCTCGTGCTAATAGCCCATAGTACTTCTTCCTCGGGACAGTGGTGATTCAGTGGTAGAATCCTTGTCTTCCATGTGGAAGACCTGCTGTCGATTCTTGGCCGACACACCCCATGCCCAGCCATCACATGTCTGTCAGTGAGGCTTGTGCGTTGCTATGATGATTAGCAGGTCTCAGTGCGCTTCCAGACTAAGATAGACTAGGAAGAAAGGCCTGGAGACCTGTTTCTGAAAATCAGCCAACAGGATCACAACAGTCCAATCCACAACCAATCGTAGGGATGATGCAGGACCCAGGCAGGTTTTGCTCTGTTGCGGGTGGCATTGTGTGAGTCAGGGGCAGACTCAATGGCATTTAACAACAGCATTATCAACTTGTCTTGATTCTTCCACCTGTGAACCAGGCCCCTATGGATTAAAACTCCCTGGTGGTATATGCAGAGTGCTAGGACCAGCTGACCTAGTTCAGTGTGGCCTTTTAGTTATAAACTCAGATGGAGCCTGTAGTAAAGAGATTGAGGCCTGGAGGTTATAGGTGAATCAGTTAGCATTTCAACAGCATCTTTATTAAGTATATATACACTGAATGCCACCCAGAATTCCTTCTGGCCATGGCATGATCCTGAGGAGGGACATCTTGATGTCTTGATGCTTTTCTTTGTTTGCCTATGACCCATGCCCATTTGTGGCTAATAACGACCCTGAGGGGTTTGCCTTGCTCAAGCCAGTTAGTTTTTCTTATCTGGCTCCTTGGCTCTCCAGAATTCTTGTGGAAGAGCAGCCAAGCTTTCTAGACAGCAGATGTTATAAGATTTAAACCTCTTGGAACTGGCTTTGGTAAGGTTAGAATAAACACGGTTCTGGGGGCCAATGATATACGTTGATGTTCACACTAAAGTTAGTTAAGGTCCCTCTCTCACTCCCTGCTCTCTTTATTCTCACTTTCTTTCCATTTCCGGAGCTGTGCCCTGGCATTGCTTCCCATGTTGGTCAGCCGTGTGCATTTCCAGCCATTTGTTTCACTGTCTTTTCTGGAACGAGAAGGGAAGTTTGGCCCACTTTGCCTATACTGCCCGATTCCCTCACATGAAGCCACAGGGAGTTCTCGTTACCATGCCTGTATGCACAGATGCAGCATCTGTCTTCTGCCCGAGAGGACGCAGGGAGCCTTGCTGCCAGGAGCTCAGGGCTGAGGCCCTTCTCCTGCTGACCACTTCATTCTTCGTGCTGCTTGGCAAGTAGGAGGAGCGGGAGAGGCTACAGAACGCGTAGCTTCCAACAGTGACTGGACTGGAATTCCTGCTGGTGGTGGGAAGCCAGGCAGAGGCAGCCCCGTCACCAGCCATCTTATCCCTGGGATGTATCAGGCACAGCTCGCTGGATGTATGTATGATGGTGTGATAGCCACCCACAGGCTGCTAGTGGGATTCAGAGAACATCCTGTACTGACTGCATTTGGGAAGACGCCATCACTGTGTGATACAGATAAATGGGGAAAGTGCAAGCTAACAAGTTTAGCCTTTACAGAGTGTATTCGTTAGCTGTTGCCACAGGAATGCTGCATAACAAAACTCCCCCACATTCAGGGGCTTACAAAAACAAGCTTTTTTTTTTTTTCACTCGTGGGTTTCTGGGTTGGCAAGGGCAGCCCTGTTTCAGCCTGTGGGTCACCTGGACTAGGCTGCAGGCTTCGGGTTGGGTTCACGGGTCTGCTCCATATTCCCTTTGAATCAGCAGTCACCCAAGACGTGTTCTCATGGAAGACAACAGAAGCCAAGCCACATGAGCATGTTCACTCATATTTCAGTGGCCAAACGAGTCACATGGCTAAGCCCAAAGTCAGTGGGGCAGGGGAATATATTTCCATCCCAAAGGGAAATGGGTGGAGGGGAGTAAACATTTTTGAATAATCATCCAAAGTGTGGGGCAGTTCTACTCTGTCCTATAGGGTTGCCACGAGTTGGAATTGACTCAACGGCAATGGGGTCTTAATCCAAAGTATCACTCAAAGTTATACCTCTACAAATCCCATTGATCAGAGCTCTGAAGAGTGAGAATAGGCAGGTGAGAGGAAGAAGGAGGTTGAAGAGAGAAGGATGTTTGTGGATAGTGTCAGTTGAGCTGGGGGTGTTAAGGGTATGAGTCCAGGCAGGCATTGGGTACTGAGAAAGCTGGCTTGGCAAACACATGCTGGGTGAGAGGGCTCTGCTGGTTTCCTACGTGCCGTGGTTCTTGGTTCATCAGTCCACTCACCATGCCTTATCTCTCCAACCCTCACCTTGTAGTCTTAGTGCTTACGCTGCTATAGCTGTCAAGGAGCTGTGACTGTGGGCTTTATGCCTGTCAGTGAGATTGATCGCAAAGATAGAAATAAGCCTGGCTACCGGTACTAAGGGCAGGTTTATATATCTTTGTGTTTCTTTTAAGCAACTGATGGATATCCATTTTGCCTTTTCAGCTGTGGAATGTGTTGTTGGCCAGCTCTGTCCAGGAGCTGTGTCTGGAAGGACAGTTGCTGTAGGGACTTTGTTGCTTCTTGACACTTACACAACTCCCTGTTCTTCCCTTGGGTCTGGATGGAGAGTTTATTTTAGGATGTAGTATTTAGTCTGTGGGGCCCTTTCGACTTCAAGCTTCAAGGATTTCTGTCTTGATGTCTTTTTCCCCACATGCTAGTTTTCTAGAACACTCTAGCCTAAATGGAGCCCTGGTGGCCCAGTGATTAAGAGCTTGGCTGCTAACCAAAAGGTCGGCAGTTCGAATCCACCAGCAGCTCCTTGGAAACCCACAGGGCAGTTCTCTTTTGTCCTATAGGGTTGCTATGAGTCAGAGCTGACTCGATGGCATCTAACAACAGCTAGCCTAGGTGGTGTCATATGTCAGAAGTTTCCCTCCCCTTCCCCCTTCTTCTTTCTGCCTCCTTTCCCCCTTGCTCAGTCATGAATTCCAGCGGAGGGGCCCACTTATTCAGGGCCCTGTGACTGCTGGGTGACCGTGTATACTGATGAATCCACCAGCTCCCATCACCTGGGCAGTGTGCTCTGTAACTAAGTCACCCCTTCCTGTAGCCCAGTCCAACTACACATTTCTCTCTTCTTCCTTCCTGTCCTTACTTCTACAAACACCTACTATCTGCTGGGCACCAGGGATACAAAGGAAAATTAGAGGGAAAGAAAGATAACACTTCTTGCTCGGAAGAAGCCCAATTTCTGGAAGGCCCAAGAGACAGGGAGATGGATTATTAAAATGCAAAATGGTGAGTGTAGTGATAAAAACGATGTTTGAGTTCTAACTGGAACACAAAGTAGGTGTACCCCAGCCTGCAGGCAGTGGGAAGTGTGGAAGGTTTCCGGGAGGAGGTGACATCTGAGCAGAATTGTCTGAAAAGGAGAGGAGAAGCTTTCCAGGCTGGTGGGGCAGTGTGACTAAAGATATCAGGCAAGAAAGAGAAGGTCATGCACCTGGAAGAAAGAAGCAGTATGGCAGTTAACTGGATTACGAAGGTCAAGACAGGACTGGCAGGTGATAAGGCAGGGAGGTCAACTGAGGTCAGGTCATGGAGATCCTTGGATGCTACTTAGGGAGCTTAGATTTGGAGATGCTTTGAAAGGCTTAAGGGAGGGGAGTGACATGGTGAGATTTCCATTTGTTCATATTAGAACATTAACCATGTGGTTAATTCTTAGTTATCTTCGTTGAGGGAGGAGAAATAAAGCACAGACTCAATCCCAAATAATTCCATCTTCCAATGCATGTCCATTCCAGTCCTGCATGCCCCTGCTGAAGAAGCTTAGAGACTGCCTGGGATTATGAGAGAGGAGGCCTATCATGGTGAGATGGTCTCTAAACAGGAAATGTGTTATTTTTGCAAGTAATTGAGAGAAGACTGAATTAACTCTTATGGTTTACATGGCCCTTGCCATAAGCCTGACAATGAACTATTTTATTTGGTCCTCCCAATCCTACTAGGTGGGTTCCATTATTGTTTCCATTTTACAGATGAGGAAACAGGCCTGGAGAGGTTAGGTAACTTTCTCAAAGTGACCCAGTTAGTAAAGAGTGCAGCCTGGGTTTATATCTACCTCTGAACACCATCAGAACTGACCTTTAAAGCAGCGTGTGGCACAGTGTCCATCTGTGATCTCTTTCTCCTTCCAGGCCCAGGCTCTGTGTGGCGCCCTGAATGGCGGATGTGATAACCTCTGCATTCGATGGCAACAGTGGCTGGTCTGGGATATCCTGCCTAGATACCAGGCACGGCAGACTGTGTTGCTCTGTTGCTGCTCCTTGAAACCCAACCTGGGCTCCATAGCTTGGCCTAAGGAAGTTTATATAGAAAGATAATTGTCAGGGCAGAAGGGGTCGTAGAATCAGGCAGGGGACGGAGTATGGGGTAGGCGGCTATCTTCTCGGTCCTACCTTGCCTCTTACATTCCTGTCCAGCACCCGCCTATTCCTCATCATGCCTTGCCTGTTTGGGGGACCCAGAGGGCTGGGGGTCTGAGTGAGGAATAACCGACTGCAGGCGTGGGCGACGTCTGGAGGAACAAGTCATTGGGCTGCCGAAGCCAAGTCCGTGACCAGCACAATCCCAGGAGGGCCAGCAGTTTGTGGTTACTTGGCCACTCTTCCAGCTGAGGAATGTGCTTTCCCTTCTCATCTGTCTTGTGCTTTTGGACATTTTGACGAGGATCCATGAACAGCCCAAAGCACCAGAGTGGGTACAAGGTCAGCCAACCACAAAGCATTTCCAGCCCCCAGCACATTTGCAGTAAGTCCGATGCCACTTGTGAGCCATAAATGAGATGATCACATTCATGGATAAATGCAGCAGGAATGCCTTGGGCTGTGGAAAGGTAGGGAGCCAGTCCCAGATTTACCTTCACATTGGGGGGAATCTTGGACATCTCTGTTTGATGTCATAATCTTGGCACAAAGGGAGTGTTCTCATTATCTCAGCATTCCTGGTTTGGTCCAAGATGCATGAAAATTATGTATTCTCTTTCTCCTCAAAACTTGAAAAGCCTTGTGAGTTTCATTATTATTATTTATACTATGCCCTTCCAAAGAAGATTTGAGGCAATTTACAATAAAGACAAAGATACAATAAAATGATCAAAGCAAAAATAAAAGAATGAGAGCAAAGTAATAAAGGGGGTGGTGTAGAACAAGAAATGTTCCAGAAAACACGAGTGAAGAGGAGTAATTTCAATTGAGCATGTGACTCTTAGCTCTGAGCTTCCTAGAAGCGAAGGGAAAAGGGAATCCTACTTAGTTATAGAGAGCTAATTTTATAGCAATTATTGGCCTCCTCATAGATCTGGAGGGAGGAATTTTCCCCTGGCACTTTTCTCTAAGTAGGAGAAATCATGTTGTTATTACTAGGTGCTCTCCAGTCGATTCTAACTCATAGCGACAGAATAGAAGTGCCCCGTAGGGTTTCCTAGGCTGTAATCTTTACAGGAGCAGTCTGTTAGGTCTTTCTCCCACAGAGCTGCTGCGTAGGTTCAAACTGCCAGCCTTTTGGGTAGCAGCTGGGTCATTGGACAGCTTAGTGGACTATGATTTTGTAAAAATGACTTTACCAAAAATTCAATAATACTGCTGTCTCGTATGTCATCATGATGCCCAGGTACAAAGTGAGTGGGCACAGATATTTTTATCAGGGCTTCAAACCAGTTTGAACTAGCTCAGTCATGGCCAATGAAGCAAAACTTGAAAGAGACCCAAATTAAAAAAAAAAATTTGAGTGACCTGTAACCATAACCAGAATGGGAAAAATTACAGGTCAAAGCCCTGGAATGGGAGACTGGGAAGAGGCCTAGTGAGCCCTTTCAGGAACCTGATGCATGAGATTGGATTATTGACAGGACTGTGGAGAGCGACACATATTCAAAGTTGCAAGGTCGGCCACCATCTTTAAGCAGGGACTGCTATTTCTAACTCTGCTCTATATCTGATCAGCAAGAGATTTGGTTGCCATACAACGTGTACGCTGCCCTTGTTTCCTTCCTTTCCTTTTTTTTTTTTTAAATTTGGGCTTTAGATGAAGGTTTACAGAGCACATTAGTTTCTCATTAAACAGTTAATACACATATTGTTTTGTGACAGTGGTTGCCAACCCCATGATGTGTCAACGCTCTCTCCTTCTTTACCTTTGGTTCAAAAAAAAAAAAAAAAAATTTTTTTTTTTTTTCACCATTATCAGCTTTCCTGTCCCCTCCTGCCTTCTAGTCTTTGCCCCTGGGTTGGTGTGCTCATTTAGACTTATTTTGTCTTATGGGCCTGTCTAATCTTTGGCTGAAGGGTGAACCTCAGGAGTGACTTCAGTACTGACTTAAAGGGGTATCTGGGGGCTGTACTTGGGTTTTTCTAGTCTCTGTCAGACCAATAAGTCTGTTTTGTTTGTTTAGTTAGAATTTCATTCTACATTTTTTTTTCCAGCTGTGTCTGGGACTCTCTATTGTGATCCCTGTCAGAGTCAGTGGTAGTAGCTGGATACCATATAGTTTTGCTGGAGAGCCCTTATTTTCTAAGAGGGAGATTAAGTTTCTAGCAGGGCTTCGGCCTGTAATTTTTCCCATTCTGGTTCTGGTTCACCCAAATTTTAAAAATTCAGGTCTGTTCTGATGTCACTTCCTCAGCCATGATTGAACTGGAAAGAGCCAGTTTGAAGCCCTGATTTTTATTGGACAGAAGGGGAAACCGAAGGCAAAGACATGGAGCATCATGGTCAAGGGCAGCCAATGAATGAGGGGGAAAGGTTTGCCCAGCAGTGACATCAACATCACCAGCAACACCTAAGAACATTCTCTTCCTCTAGTAAGTAGTCCTTTGTGAGGGAAAGAGAAGCAGGAGTTGGGGGTTGGGTTTTATGTTGTCTTCGCTACTGGAACGTCTGTCTGTGTGGCCTTGGGAAAGTCACTGGATTGTGGTTGAATAAAATGTAGGCCTTGCAGTTTCCTTCTGTATAAAATGAGAGGGTGAAATAGTTTTGGAAGATCCCTGTGTACTCCCGCATGCTATGATTTGAAGTTATCCCCCTTAACCGAGAGCCATAAACTTAAGCGGAACCAAGTGAAATAAGTCGTCTCACAAAGAAAGATTTCACCTTGAAAAAGTAAGTGGCTTTCCAGGGATAAATAACTTGGCAACAGTTGAAAACCGAGAAAAAGAAAGAAAAAAGAAAAAAAAAAAAACAATTTAATTTGTGCTCTGTTTGGGTCCTTTCTGTGTTCACTATCCTGTTGCCTTTGCCCTGATTTTGTTTTCTTTTTAAAGCATATTTTGGAACCTGGCTGTCATTTTTGACACTGGAGGGATATAGTTAGCTGAGTGTTCTCGTCTTTAAAAAAAAAAAAAATTTTAACACCAATCTCTTTCAGGCTGGAAGCTGTGTAAACTGGGAGGAGGCACGTCTACGAAGGGGGGGTTGAGTAAGCAGAGAAGAGATAGAAAGTAGAAAGCAGCACAGCTCTTAGCTCTTTATGCTCAGGGTGTGTGTGTAAGTAAACTCCAGTTCTTATAGAAATCAAAGTGTATTATCGTATTGCATTGGCAGAAGTGTGTGTATGTTTAGGGGGTTGTTATCTTTTTTTTTTTTATTAACTTTTATTGAGCTTCAAGTGAACGTTTACAAATCAAGTCAGTCTGTCACACATAAGTTTATATACATCTTACTCCTTACTCCCGCTTGCTCTCCCCGTAATGAGTCAGCCCTTCCAGTCTCTCCTTTCGTGACAATTTTGCCAGCTTCCAACTCTCTCTATCCTCCCATCCCCCCTCCAGACAGGAGATGCCAACACAGTCTCAAGTGTCCACCTGATATAATTAGCTCACTCTTCATCAGCATCTCTCTCTTACCCACCGTCCAGTCCCTTTCATGTCTGCTGAGTTGTCTTCGGGGATGGTTCCTGTCCTGTGCGAACAGAAGGTTTGGGGACCATGACCGCCGGGATTCCTCTAGTCACAGTCAGACCGTTAAGTATGGTCTTTTTATGAGAATTTGGGGTCTGCATCCCACTGATCTCCTGCTCCCTCAGGGGTTCTCTGTTGTGCTCCCTGTCAGGGCAGTCATCGATTGTGGCCGGGCACCAACTAGTTCTTCTGGTCTCAGGATGATGTAGGTCTCTGGTTCATGTGGCCCTTTCTGTCTCTTGGGCTCTTAATTGTCATGTGACCTTGGTGTTCTTCATTCTCCTTTGATCCAGGTGGGTTGGGACCAATTGCTGCATCTTAGATGGCCGCTTGTTAGCATTTAAGACCCCAGACGCCACATTTCAAAGTGGGAAGCAGAATGTTTTCATAATAGAATTATTTTGCCAATTGACTTAGAAGTCCCCTTAAACCACGGTTCCCAAACCCCTGCCCTTGCTCCGCTGACCTTTGAAGCATTCATTTTATCCTGGAAACTTCTTTGCTTTTGGTCCAGTCCAGTCCAGTTGAGCTGACCTTCCATGTATTGAGTGTTGTCCTTCCCTTCACCTAAAGCAGTTCTTATCTACTAGTTAATCAGCAAAAAACCCTCTCCCTCCCTCCCTCCCCGCCTCGTAACCACAAAAGTATGTGTTCTCAGTTTATACTATTTCTCAAGATCTTATAATAGTGGTTTTATACAATATTTGTCCTTTTGCCTCTGACTGATTTCGCTCAGCATAATGCCTTCCAGGTTCCTCCATGTTATGAAATATTTCACAGGACGTCACTATTCTTTATCGATGCGTAGTATTCCATTGTGTGAATATACCACAATTTACCCATTCATCCGTTGATGGACACCTTGGTTGCTTCGAACTTTTTGCTATTGTAAACAGAGCTGCAATAAACATGGGTGTGCATATATCTATTTGTGTGAAGGCTCTTGTTTCTCTAGGGTATATTCCGAGGAATGGGATTTCTGGGTTGTATGGTAGTTCTATTTCTAACTGTTTAAGGTAACGGCAGATAGATTTCCAAAGTGGTTGTACCATTTTACATTCCCACCAGCAGTGTATAAGAGTTCCAGTCTCTCCGCAGCCTCTCCAACATTTATTATTTTGTGTTTTTTGGATTAATGCCAGCCTTGTTGGAGTGAGATGGAATCTCATCGTAGTTTTAATTTGCATTTCTCTAGTGGCTAATGATCGAGAGCATTTTCTCATGTATCTGTTAGCTGCCTGAATATCTTCTTTAGTGAAGTGTGTGTTCATATCCTTTGCCCACTTCTTGATTGGGTTGTTTGTCTTTTTGTGGTTGAGTTTTGACAGAATCATGTAGATTTTAGAGATCAGGCGCTGGTCGGAGATGTCATAGCTGAAAATTCTTTCCCAGCCTGTAGGTGGTCTTTTTACTCTTTTGGTGAAGTCTTTCGATGAGCATAGGTGTTTGATTTTTAGGAGCTCCCAGTTATCTGGTTTCTCTTCGTCATTTTTGGTAATGTTTTGTATTCTGTTTATGCCTTGTGTTAGGGCTCCTAGTGTTGTCCCTATTTTTTCTTCCATGATCTTTATCGTTTTAGTCTTTATGTTTAGGTCTTTGATCCACTTGGAGTTAGTTTTTGTGCATGGTGTGAGGTATGGGTCCTGTTTCATTCTTTTGCAAATGGATATCCAGTTATGCCAGCACCATTTGTTAAAAAGACTATCTTTTCCCCAATTAACTGACAGTGGGCCTTTGTCAAATATCAGCTGCTCATATGTGGATGGATTTATATCTGGGTTCTCAATTCTGTTCCACTGGTCTATGTGCCTGGTGTTGTACCAATACCAGGCTGTTTTGACTACTGTGGCTGTATAATAGGTTCTGAAATCAGGTAGAGTGAGGCCTCCCTCCCACTTTCTTCTTCTTTTTCAGTAATGCTTTGCTTATCCGAGGCTACTTTCCCTTCCATATGAAGTTGGTGATTTGTTTCTTTATCACCTTAAAAAATGACATTGGAATTTGGATTGGAAGTGCATTGTATGTATAGATGGCTTTTGGTAGAATAGACATTTTTACTATGTTAAGTCTTCCTATCCATGAGCAAGGTATGTTTTTCCACTTAAGTATGTCCTTTTTAATTTCTTGTAGTAGAGCTTTGTAGTTTTCTTTGTATAGGTCTTTTACATCCTTGGTAAGATTTATTCCTAAGTATTTTATCTTCTTGGGGGCTACTGTGAATGGTATTGATTTGGTTATTTCCTCTTCGATGTTTTTTTTGTTGATGTAGAGGAATCCAAGTGATTTTTGTATGTTTATCTTATAACCTGAGACTCTGCCAAACTCTTCTATTAGTTTCAGTAGTTTTCTGGAGGATTCCTTAGGGTTTTCTGAGTATAAGATCATGTCATCTGCAAATAGAGATAATTTTACTTCCTCCTTGCCAATCCGGATGCCCTTTATTTCTTTGTCTAGCCTAATTGCCCTGGCTAGGACTTCTAGCAAGATGTTGATTAATAGCGGTGATAAAGGGCATCCTTGTCTGGTTCCCATTCTCAAGGGAAATGCTTTCAGGTTCTCTCTATTTAGAGTGATATTGGCTGTTGGCTTTGCATAGATGCCCTTTATCATGTTGAGAAATTTTCCTTCAATTCCTATTTTGGTGAGAGTTTTTATCATGAATGGGTGTTGGACTTTGTCAAATGCCTTTTCTGCATCAATTGATAAGATCATGTGGTTTTTCTCTTTTGTTTTATTTATGTGGTGGATTACATTAATGGTTTTTCTGATATTAAACCAGCCTTACATACCTGGTATAAATCCCACTTGGTCGTGGTGAATTATTTTTTTGATATGTTGTTGAATTCTATTGGCTAGAATTTTGTTGAGGATTTTTGCATCTATGTTCATGAGGGATATAGGTCTGTAATTTTCTTTTTTTGTGATGTCTTTACCTGGTTTTAATATCAGAGAGATGGTGGCTTCATAGAATGAGTTGGGTAGTATTCCGTCATTTTCTATGCTTTGAAATACCTTCAGTAGTAGTGGTGTTAACTCTTCTCTGAAAGTTTGGTAGAACTCTGCAGTGAAGCCGTCCAGGCCAGGGCTTTTTTTTGTTGGGAGTTTTTTGATTACCGTTTCAATCTCTTTTTTTGTTATGGGTCTTTTAAGTTGTTCTACTTCTGAATGTGTTAGTTTAGGTAGGTAGTGTTTTTCCAGGAATTCATCCATTTCTTCTAGGTTTGCAAATTTGTTAAAGTATAATTTTTCGTAATAATCTGATATGATTCTTTTAATTTCAGTTGGGTCTGTTGTGATGTGGCCCATCTCGTTTCTTATTCGGGTTATTTGTTTCCTTTCCTGTATTTCTTTAGTCAGTCTAGCCAATGGTTTGTCAATTTTGTTAATTTTTTCAAAGAACCAGCTTTTGGCTTTGTTAATTCTTTCAATTGTTTTTCTGTTCTCTAATTCATTTAGTTCAGCTCTAATTTTTATTATTTGTTTTCTTCTGGTGCCTGATGGGTTCTTTTGTTGCTCACTTTCTATTTGTTCAAGTTGTAGGGACAGTTCTCTGATTTTGGCTCTTTCTTCTTTTTGTATGTGTGCATTTATCGATATAAATTGGCCTCTGAGCACTGCTTTTGCTGTGTCCCAGAGGTTTTGATAGGAAGTATTTTCATTCTCGTTGCATTCTATGAATTTCCTTATTCCCTCCTTGATGTCTTCTATAACCCAGTCTTTTTTCAGGAGGGTATTGTTCAGTTTCCAAGTATTTGATTTCTTTTCCCTAGTTTTTCTGTTATTGATTTCTAGTTTTATTGCCTTGTGGTCTGAGAAGATGCTTTGTAATATTTCGATGTTTTGGATTCTGCAAAGGTTTGTTTTATGACCTAATATGTGGTCTATTCTAGAGAATGTTCCATGTGCACTAGAAAAAAAAGTATACTTTGCAGCAGTTGGGTGGAGAGTTCTGTATAAGTCAATGAGGTCAAGTTGGTTGATTGTTGGTAATTAGGTCTTCCGTGTCTCTATTGAGCTTCTTACCGGATGTCCTGTCCTTCTCCGAAAGTGGTGTGTTAAAGTCTCCTACTATAAGTTTGGAGGTGTCTATCTCACTTTCCAGTTCTATTAAAATTTGATTTATGTATCTTGCAGCCCTGTCATTGGGTGCATAAATATTTAATATGGTTATGTCTTCCTGATCAATTGTCCCTTTTATCATTATATAGTGTCCTTCTTTATCCTTTGTGGTGGATTTAAGTCTAAAGTCTATTTTGTCAGAAATTAATATTGCTACTCCTCTTCTTTTTTGCTTATTGTTTGCTTGATATATTTTTTTCCCTCCTTTGAGTTTTAGTTTGTTTGTGTCTCTAAGTCTAAGGTGTGTCTCTTGTAGGCAGCATATAGACGGATCGTGTTTCTTTATCCAGTCTGAGACTCTCTGTCTCTTTTTTGGTGCATTTAGTCCATTTACATTCAGCGTAATTATAGATAAATAAGTGTTTAGTGTTGTCATTTTGATGCCTTTTTATGTGTGTTGTTGACAATTTCATTTTTCCAGATACTTTTTAGTGCTGAGACGTTTTTCTTAGTAAATGTGAGATCCTCATTTTCATAGTGTTTGACTTTATGTTTGTTGGGTCATTACATTTTTCTTGGCTTTTATCTTGAGTTATGGAGGTTTTATACCTCTTTGTGGTTACCTTAATATTTACCCCTATTTTTCTAAGTAAAAACCTAACTTGTATTGTTCTATATCGCCTTGTATCACTCTCCATATGGCAATTCTATGCCACCTGTATTTAGTCCCTCTTTTTGATTATTGTGATCTTTTACATATTGACTTCAGTGATTCCCTGTTATGAGCATTTTTTTTTTTTTTATTAATCTTAATTTGTTTTTGTGATTTCCCTATTTGAGTTGATATCAGGATGTTCTGTTTTGTGACCTTGTGTTGTGCTGGTATCTGATATTATTGGTTTTCTGACCAAACACTATCCTTTAGTATTTCTTGTAGCTTTGGTTTGGTTTTTGCAAATTCTCTAAACTTGTGTTTATCTCTAAATATCTTAATTTTGCCTTCATATTTCAGCGTGAGTTTTGCTGGATATATGATCCTTGGCTGGCAGTTTTTCTCCTTCAGTGCTCTGTATATGTCATCCCATTGCCTTCTTGCCTGCATGGTTTCTGCTGAGTAGTCTGAACTTATTGATTCTCCCTTGAAGGAGACCTTTCTTTTCTCCCTGGCTGCTTTTAAAATTTTCTCTTTATCTTTGGTTTTGGCCAGTTTGATGATAATATGTCTTGGTGTTTTTCTTTTTGGATCAATCTTAAATGGGGTTCGATGAGCATCTTGGATAGATATCCTTTCGTCTTTCATGATGTCAGGGAAGTTTTGTGTCAGGAGTTCTTCAACTATTCTCTCTGTGTTTTCTGTCCTCCCTCCCCGTTCTGGGACTCCAATCACACACAAGTTATCCTTCTTGATAGAGTCCCACATGATTCTTAGGGTTTCTTCATTTTTTTTAATTCTTTTATCTGATTTTTTTTCAGCTATGTTGGTGTTAATTCCCTGGTCCTCCAGATTTCCCAGTCTGCATTCTAATTGCTCGAGTCTGCTCCTCTGACTTCCTATTGCGTTGTCTAATTCTGTAATTTTATTGTTAATCTTTTGGATTTCTGAATGCTGTCTCTCTATGGATTCTTGCAACTTATTAATTTTTCCACTATGTTCTTGAATAATCTTTTTGAGTTCTTCAACTGTTTTATCAGTGTGTTCCTTGGCTTTTTCTACAGTTTGCCTTATTTCGTTTCTGATGTCTTGAAGCATTCTGTAAATTCGTTTTTTATATTCTGTATCTGATAATTCCAGGATTGTATCTTCATTTGGGAAAGATTTTGATTCTTTTGTTTGGGGGGTTGTAGAAGCTGTCATGGTCTGCTTCTTTATGTGGTTTGATATCGACTGCTGTCTCCGAGCCATCACTGGGAAATTTGTTTTTCCAGAAAATCCGCTGACTGGGACGCTGGCTCCAGGCTCCGAAAACAGTCGCTGCTTCCCCGTATTTGTTTGTTTTCTGTCTCTAAATCTGTGTTTGTTGTTCAGGGTTTGTAGATTGTTATGTATGTGATCGATTCACTTGTTTTTCCGAGTCTTTGTTGCAAGAGGGATCCGAGGTAGCGTCTACCTAGTCCGCCATCTTGGCCCCACCGGCCGGGTGTTGTTATCTTGATCTCAGGTGAATACTGGGGTGAGCCAAATGCTGTGGGGGGAAGCTTTGGCTTTGCGGCGTTCAACCATACAGGGGCCAGGTGGGATGATAAGCAGGTGGGTGATACCCAGGAGAAGTGGAGCTGTAGAAGATTCACTTGTTAAAGGGGAAGGGATATTAAGTTAGACCATCCGGGGTTTTCACAGATGGTACAAGGTAGCTATCCTGTGGCTTCCCACCAGGTTTGGAATTGTGTTAAGCTGATTCTGAGAGCTGGTGATTTTGAGTCAGCATTTTTTTTTCATGTATACTTGCATAGTGGGCAATGAGGAGAATTTTACTATGCTTTCCCTGGATGGAGGAGCCATGGTGGCAAAGTGGTTACAGCATTAGGCTGCTAATCAAAAGAATGGCGGTTCGAACCCACCTGCTGCTCCGTCAAAGATGTGGCAGTCTGCTTCTGTAAAGATTTACAGCCTTGGAAGCCCTCCAGGGCAGTTCTGCTGTGTCCTATAGGGTTGCTATGAGTCGGAAGGGACTCAACCGAGTGGTTTTTTGGTTTTGGTTTCCATGGGTGGTATAAACGGTTAATGCATGGCTGCTGTCCTAAAGATTGTCAGTTCCAGTTGACACAGAGAAGAAATTTCTGACCACCTACTTTCAAAAAATCAGCCATTGTAAGCCCTAGATAGCACATTTCTACTCTGAAACACATGGGTCACAGTGAGTCGTCATTAACTTGACATTAACTGGCTATAGGCAGTCTCTGGGTTAAGAACGTCTGACTTTAGTACAACCTGTAGTTTCAAACCAACCCCTGTAAAGTCTATTATGTTAAAAATTTGAGGTACATACAATGGTTCATAACAGACGCTACTTTGTGATAGGCATCAAAACATTAATATTGTTATTACTGTATTATTATGTTAAAGATGTTTTAGTGTATCTTGATGTTTTTCTCTAATGTTTTTATACATATAAAGGTACACTGTATACTGTATATCAAGTTAGACACTAACCATACCTAACTATTCTGATTTACGTACATATTTGATTAAAAGACAGATTTAGGAACGGAACTCCTTCATAATGCGGGGACTGCCTGTACTGGTTTTCACACGTAAGGGAAGAAGATATCTGGGCTCGAATTCACTGTGGATCAGAATCTGCTGCCATCAGACTCTTCCCCCTGGGCTTCTTTTGCCCTTAGATATGGCCCCAGAGCCCTCCAGTTTAGCTCCTCAGAGTACTAAATCCCTCTGTAACTTATCTGGGTCTGCAGGCATCCTGGGAGTCATGGATTAGGAGAAGCAGGCAGGGGTGGGGAGAGGAAGAGAGAGTTCTGGGCATTTCTACAATATTATATGCAAGTGCTACGCAAATAAAATGCAAATTAAAACTGAGCACTCTAGCACTGAGCAAAGGTGATGCAAATTTGCTTTTAATTTCTCTTCTGCTGCCAAGGCACCCAGGGAGCTGTAGTGGGGAGGGGGGAAGCAGGCAGGAACAGGGAGAAGCCGAGGCTTTTTGTGGTCAGTTATGGACTTGGATCTTGGGTCTTCCTGTCTGATGTGTGCACAAAGTGCTGCTCTTCTGAGAACAGCTGATGAGAACCACTGTCACTCTGGAGTTTTCTCTGCACTTAGAAATGAGGGAGGCTGTGAGAAAGCAGAGGGCTTAACTGGAACCAGGTCAAGGTTCTGAGTGGGGAAGAGATGTGTTAGGCACTTTCTTGTGTGTCTGGGGAGCTCTGTTGAGGGAGGCCCTGGAAGCTGCCCCAATTCCAGTGAACATTAGCGAGATGAGAAAGCCCTTCCAGAAGATTTAAAAAAAAAAAAAAACCCTCTACTGTAGAGTCAGTTCCACTCATAGCAACCCTATAGGACAGAACATAACTGCCCTAGAGGGTTTTCAAGGAGCAGCTGGTGGATCGGAACTGCCAACCTTTTGGTTAGCAGCCGAATGCTTAACCACTGTGCCATCAGGCCTCCTCAGAAGATCAAGGCGAGAGCTAAATAGACACCTCATGCTTCAGACCTAAGGTTGTAGCACCTTTTAGTTGATGGCAGGCTCTGGCCAGCTCCGAGCTTGCATGGTTTGGTGAGAGCTCAGAAAGTCAGCGGAGAATTGTGTAGGCTCTGAGGATTGGGTTGGTGAGGATGCTGGCCTGGCACCACCTGTCTGTGCCATGCTGTGGAAGATTTCTGATGAGATCAGAATCACCACGTGACTGACTCTTCCTGCAGGAAAGGTTCTTAGGGAACAGCGTCCTGACCTGACAGCCATTGTCACGCGGAAGGTTCTTGCGCAGCCAGTCTAACCAGAGACCCAAAAATCATGTTGGGTCAAGGCCAGGTCCCAATACAGGGCTTGAAATCTCCCTGCCTGGGGTAAAGGCTTGAGGGGAAAAGAAAGGACTGGGACATGAAGTCAGGAATCAGAAAGAGCTAATTGCCACCTCTTGGGAATTGCTAGCAGTATAGTTCCTGAAAGAATACTTTTTCTTTCTTTCTTTTTTCTTTGAGTTGCCTTGTTATCAGTCATACATGCAGAAGCTCTAAGAGAGAAGTATGTTCTAACATCCTGAAACTGAATTATTAAGTGGAGATTAGCTTGGTGTTGACTTTTCTTCATGGCTGATTTGTAGTATAAACTGGGTTTAAGGCATCTTTTACTAAACCTTCTGGATTTTAGTAGTTAGCATTGGATGAGCCATTCATTAAAGATTTCATGCTGATGTTATTTATTTAGGCTTTGATGCCCTTTTTCTGTTTTCCCTCCCTTTTTATTCAATAATGATATCTTCCAGGCAAAGAATACCTTCCTTTCTGTGGTATTAAGGGCTTTCCAAGATAGAAAGCATGGTCTAGTGGCCAGTGGCTAGGCAGAAAATCAGAGAACTTTGGTTCCCTCCCTGCCTGATTCCCAAATAACCATACAACGAGGACTGGCTGCAAGGATGAAGTGGATGCTAGACCCCATATTATCGCAGATGCATCCTCTAGCTACTCATTGAAACCTCAGATCCATTTATAAGGGAACTTGCATTTTCATTTTACTATTAAACACCCAGAGAGAAGCGATGGCTTAAATTCATACCAGTACCCGTTGCCATCGAGTTGATTCTGACTCATGGCGAGCCCATGTGTATCAGAGTAGAACTGTGCTTCATAGGGTTTTCATTGGCTGATTTTTGGGAATTAGATTGCCAGGCATTTTTTCTGTGGCATCTCTGGGTGTACTTGCACCACTAACCTTTTGTTTAGCAGCCAAGCGCATAAATTGTTTGCACTACCCCAAGGACTCCAGGCTTAAATTCATACCAATGTCTAAATGTCTGTCACCACATTCTTGTCAGAGAGCAGTATTGACAGGAAGAGGAGGTTCATGGTGTCTGGGACTAAGAGATACCTTGAAGGACACTGGCTTTGTTAAAATCATGGGTCTGAAACTTATTATCCTTGGGCAAGCTATTCAACTTCTTTGAGTGTTTTTTTTTTCATCTGCAAATGGAAATAATAAAAAGAACTCTCGAAGTTGTTGTAAAGATTAAATTAAATCATTCTTGTAAAGAGCTCAGCATATGATAGAAGCTCAATATTGTTCCCTTCCCACCTGCAGACACACTTCACGTAGCTATAATTATACTATTCATATTTTAATATGGTAACCTTATAAAATAGGCACCTTCCTTGATTCTGTCATTGTTAGTGGCTGCCAAGTATTTATTATGTATTATAATTTACTACATCTATTATTGTTGATTATTTTGGTGGTTCCAAAAGCTACTGTCATTTCTGCAGACCTTGGGGCTTCCAGCTTCGGGGAAAATTAGACCGTATATGGGTTCATAACAGAAAAGGACCTCTTGGGCTTCCTTTGGATCATAAATGATCTCAGATGGTGTGGCAGCATTTAACATGGGCCAGCCGCCTCGGCCCCGGCCTGGGGTTGGGTACCTTGGCTGCCAAAGTCCAGAGTGGTGCTTAAAATGTCATTCCCAGCCCCGAGGGCCCCATGTTAATCAGTATGTCCTCGCAGCTGGGCCTCCTCGCTGTGTCTGCAGACTGGCCTCAGCACCTCAGCTGTCCTGCTCTCTCTTTAGAACTGTGGTTGATTGTGCAGAATTCAGATTTTGGACGCTGCTGATGGCAACCTCAGCCCAGGGCCGCCCTTTCTTACTGACAGGCCACAAGCATTTCAGCTGAAAGTTCCACTCAAGCCCCTAGGAGTCATTTTTATCTTCAAGTGACAGAGGCCACCGCTGATAATAAACGATCTATCAGCTCCCCAACCAGCTATGTAAAAACCAGTCTTGTTTGACTTTAACGTAGAACTACCACATGACCCAGCAATTCCGCTCCTATCTATGTACCCAAGAGACCTGAAAGCAGCAATGCAAACACATGTATATCAGTGTTCATTGCAGCACTATTCATGGTAGCCAAAAGGCGGAAACAACTTAAATGTTCATCAACAGATAATTGGATGAAGAAAACGTGGCATGTACATATAACGGAGTATTACTCATCCATAAAGAGAAAGGAAATCCTGATGTATGCTACAACATGGATGAATCTTGAAAACATGCTGAGTGAAATAAGCCAATCATAAAAGGACAAAGATTGTATGATCTCACTCATAAGGAATAATCTAGAAAAGGCAAATGTATACAGACTAAAGTTTGTTAGTGGTTACCAGGGGTGGGCAGAAGGAGGGGCAGAGGGAGTCATTGTTTAGCAAGTATTGAGTTTCTGTTTATATAAGATAAATTTCTCTTTATGGAGATGGAAAATTTGGCAGCGGATATTGGTAATGGTTGTACAACCTGATTAATGTAATTGATGTCACTAGTTTGACACATGAGAAACATTAAATTGGCAAATGTTATGTTATATATATTTTTACAACAACAACAAAAAAAAACAACAACAGCAAAAAACCAAAATCTTGCCAGAGAAGAACATGTTGGCATTGAGGAATATACAAGCTCCTGTGAAGGAAAAGGGATCAGCCATGAGCTTTAGCCTCGCCCAAGGAGATGCCTCTCTGGGACATTTTAGGGTTCAACCCTTATGTCAAGTTTAACTCTTTCAAGTTCTGTAAGGCTGTTTATTCAAGGGACACCTTCAATTGTCTTTATGCCACATGTCTTTGCTTTCCAGGCTTAGGAAACAAGAATTAATGTTTAATCAGGTAGACGGTCAACCTGCACTGCCACACTGAATCCTTCCCATGGCCCAATGCAGTGGGCAGGGCCTTGTTATCCCAATTTTGTTGTTGTACGCTGTCGATTTGATTCCAATTCATAGTGACCTTATACGACAGAGCAGAACTGCCCCATAGGGTTTCCTAGGCTGTAATCTTTACGGGAGCAGTAACTAGGTCTTTTCTCCCATAGAGTGACTGGTGGGTTTGAACATCAGCCAAGTGCTTAACCATTTCACACCAGGGCTCCTTATCTTCCAGACCAGGAATCAGGCTCTGAGAGTTTTAATGAGCTGCTTGAGTTCCCACAGCTACAAAGCATTGATGCTGGTTTTGGAACTCAGTTCTGACTTCAAGACTTGGAGGTGGCAGAACAGCATGAGCCTTGTCTTTGGATTCATGGGCTTCCCTGGAGACTGGTTGTAGAGGGTCTCAGAAAGGGGCCTTTGGGACACACAGTCTTGAAGGCCACAATAGGACCTGAGATTGAGGCCTAGAATCTCCTGGGAGCCGCTTTCTATTTCTACCAGTGTCACAGCCACTAGCCCATCCTGACCCTTGCTGCCTCCATCCAGAATGTAGAGGCCCTCAGACCTCTGCCCTGCATCTTGCTTTCCAGTGTTGTGTTCTGCTCCTTTTGTGCAAACAGGGGACACCAAGAGGCTTTGTTTCAGCCTTGCTGAGGGCCCAGACTTCCAGGGCTGCTCTAGCCTTATGTTGGCCTGCTAAGAGGAGGTGCACAGCCTGTCCACTGAGGCCCTCTCTCCGACTTCCTGGTTCTCAACCCTGGCTGTACATTAGAAGCCCTTGGGATGCTTTAAAAAATACAGATGCCAAGAGATGGGGCCAAGATGTTGGAATAGACAGATGCTTCCGGCGAGGCCTCTTACAGCAAAGACCTGATAAAACAAGTGAAACAAGTATATTTATGACAAGCTAGGGGCTCTGAACATCAAAGGTAAGGTTAGAAAATGAACTGAGGGGTGGGGAAGGAAGAGACAGTTCAGAAGAGGAGAGGAGTTAGTGGACCTGTATCCCTGGGAGCCCTCAGGCACCATTCCTGGGAGTGGCTGTAGCAGGCTGGTACTAACGTTCGGCCGGAGTTTCCTCAGGGGGAAGCAGCCAGCCACACAGCCTACTCAACCTCCGGAACCAGTGAAGAACGGCGCTCAACGCAAAAGCTAAGTAACTTGCATATATTTTACCGCCACCCTCCCCCACCCACCCCACCCCCAAGCTGGCTTCAGCAGCTGATTTCCTGGGGCCTAAGATAGGCCCTGTTGAGTGCCAAGAGCCATCCTCTGGCCCCTGGAGAAGGAATAAATTTGCAACTAGGGGAAAAGATAATTCGCCAGTTCCACTAACCGGGTGAGCTCAGGACAGAAGCGGCTCCTGTCCAGGCATAAGTGGTCTGTGGCCTTTGAGTACCATTCCCTTCTGCGTGGACCTGTGTGGGCCTATTTCAAGAGAATAGGCCCTTGTTGGCAGACTACAACTGTTTCAGCTGTGTGGTGGAGAGGTGGGTGTTTGATGTTTGCCATTGCTTTGCCTATTAAACAAGGTCCTCACCTACCCACATCAGGGACCTAAGGACTCGTAGCTACACTCAGGTCACCCAGACAACTGTGACAGGGGTCCAAAGATAACTGGTACCTCCCAGTCCTTACAACCAAAAACATTGGATGCCCATGGTTTGTCTCCAGAACCCACCCACCTGTATGCTGTAGGGAACAGGGACACACTCTCCTCAGAGACACTTGGGGGACGATTCTCAGCCCCGTACCTTGTTCACAGCATGACCCCCTGTTGCAACCAGATACTGGTACCTACACCAATCACCTGTGCCCCTTTAAGACTATAGGACAGAGCCTGTACCACACCCTTGATGGTCAGTTACCTGGACACCTGAGCTGAATTCATATAAGAAAAGTGAATGGACTCCTAGACTGATATACCTGATAACAGCTCTAGCAGGACGTCGGAGCTCCAACGTGAAAATAATCAAGCTAGCTCACTCAAGCAACCCATTTGGGCATATCAAAACAAAACAAAGCAAGAAACTATGACACAGTAAGCAAACATAAAATAAACTAATACAATAATTTATAGATGGCTCAGAGACAAAAGTCAATATCAAGTCATGTAAAGAAACAGACCATGATCACCTCAACAAGCTCTCAAAAGAAAAAATCAAGTATATCTTCTAGATGAAAGTGCATTCCTGGAATTACCAGAGGCAGAGTACAAAAGATTAATGTATAGAACCCTTCAAGACATCAGGAAGGAAATCAGAATGCAGAACAAGCCAAGGAACACACAGATAAAGCAGCTGAAGAAATTAAAAAGGTTGTTCAGGACCATAATGAAAAATTAAATAGGCTGGAAAAATCCATAAACTGACAGCAATCAGAAATTCAGAAGATTAACAATAAAATTACAGAAGTAGACAACTCAATAGAAAGTCAGAGGAGCAGAATTGAGCAAGTGGAAGGCAGAATTTGTGAACATGAAGATAAAGCACTTGGCACCAATATATTTGAAGAAAAATCATATAAAAGAATTTCAAAAAATGAATAAACCTTAAGAATCATGTGGGACTCTATCAAGAGAAATAACCTACGAGTGATTGGAGCACCAGAACAGGAAGGGATAATAGAAGATATAAGAGAGAATTGTTGAAGATTTGTTGGTAGAAAACTTCCCTGATATCTTGAAAGATGAGAAGATATCTATCCAAGATGCTTATCAAACTCCACATAAGTGGATTTTAAAAGAAAGTCACGAAGACATAATCAAACTTGCCAAAACCAAATATAAAGACAGAATTTTAAGAGCAACTAGGGATAAACGAAAAGCACCTACAAAGGAGAGTCAAAAAGAATAAGCTCGGGCTACTTGGCAGAAGCCATGCAGGCAAGAAGGCAATGGAATGACTTATATAAAAAATTGAAGGAAAAAAATTGCCAGCCAAGAAACATATATCCAGAAAAATTGTCTCTCAAATATGAAGGGAAATTAGGACATTTCAAGATAAACAGAAGTTTAGGGAATTCATAAAAACCAAATCAAAACTACAAGAAATACTAAAGGGAGTTCTTTGGTTAGAAAATCAATAATATCAGGTATCAACCCAAGACTAGAACACTGGGCAGAGCAATCAGAAGTCAATCCAGACAGGGAAATCAAAAAAATAAATCAAGATTAAAAAAAAAAACTCAAAAGAGGGTAACAGTGATGTTATTAAGTAAAAGAAGACAACATTAAAACAATAAAGAGGGACATAGATCTCCCATATGGAGAGGAAGACAAGGCGATATAGAGAAATAAAAGTTAGGTTTAAATTTAGAAAAATAGGGGTAAATAATATGGCAACCACAAAGGAGACAAGCTATCCTACACATCAAAATAAAATACAAGAAAAAAATAGAGACTCAGCAGAAACAAAATCAACAACAACGAATATGAGAAAAGGACAATATATAAAGAAAATCTACTCAGCGCATAAAATTAAGTGGGAAAAAGAAACTGTCAATGCCACACAAAAAAAGACATCCAAATGATAGCACGAAATTCTTACCTATCCATGCTTACGCTGAATGTAAATGGGCTAAATGCACCAATAAAGAGAGACAGAGTGGCAGAATGGATTAAAAAACACCATCCGTCTACGTGCTGCCTACAAGAGACACACTTTAGACTTAGAGACCCAAACAAACTAAAACTCAAAGGATGGAAAAAAGTATATCAAGCGAACAACAATCAAAAAAGACCAGGAATGACAATATTAATTTTTGACAAAATAGACTTTAAAGTTAAATCCATCATAAAGGGTAAGGAAGGACACTAAAACCAGCCAAGGATAAGGAAGGACACTATATAATGATTAAAGGCACAATATACCAGGAGGACATAACCATATTAAATATTCTTGCACCCAAAGACAGGACTGCAAGATGCATAAAACAAAGCCTATCAACATTGAAAAGTGAGATAGACACCTCCACAGTAATAGTAGGATGCTTCAACACACCACTTTCGGTGAAGGACAGGACATCCAGAAAGAAGCTCAATAAAGACACGGAAGATCTAAATGCCACAATCAACCGACTCGGCCTCCTAGACATATACAGAACACTCCACCCAACAGCAGCCGAGTATACTTTCTGTTCTAGTGCGCATGGAACATTCTCTGGAATAGACCATATATTAGGTCGTAAAGCAAGCCTTAGCAGAATCCAAAATATTGATACACTGCAAAGCATCTTCTGTGACCATAAGGCCATCAATAACATAACATAACCATAAGAAATCAATAACAGAAGAAGCAGAGAAAAGAAATCTAACACTTGGAAACTGAACAATACACTGCTCAAAAAAGACTGGATTATACAAGACATTAAGGATGGAATAAAGAAATTCGTAGAAAACAGTGAGAATGAAAACACTTCCTATCAGAACCTTTGGGACACAGCAAAAGCAATACTCAGAGGTCAGTTTATATCAGTAAATGCACACATACAAAAGGAAGAAAGGGCTAAAATCAAAGAATTATCCCTACAATTTGAACAAATAGAAAGAGAGCAACAAAAGAAAGCCACAGGCACCAGAAGAAAAGAAATAAAAATTAGAGCAGAACTAAATGAAATAGAAAACAGAAAAGCAATTGAAAGAATTAACAAGACCAAAAGCTGGTTCTTTGAAAAAATCAACAAAATTGATAAACCATTGGCCAAAGTGACAAAAGAAAAACAGGAGAGGAAGAAGATAACCCGAATAAAAAATGAGATGGGCGACATTACAACAGAAACCAACTTAAATTAAAAGAATCATATCAGATTACTATGAAAAATTGCACTTTAACAAATTTGAAAACCTAGAAGAAATGGATGCATTCCTAGAAACATACTACCTACCTAAACTAACACAAACAGAGGCAGAACAACTAAATAGACCCATAACAAAAGAAGAGATTGAAAAGGTAATCAAAAACTCCCAACAAAAAAAAGCCCCAGCCCGGATGTCTTCACTGCAGAGTGCTACCAAACTTTCAGAGAAGAGTTAACCCCACTACTACTAAAGGTATTTCAGAGCATAGAAAAGGATGGAATACTCCCAAACTCATTCTAGGAAGCCAGCATATCTCTGATACCAAAACCAGGTAAAAAAAGGAAAATTACAGACCTATATCCCTCATGAACTTAGATGTAAAAATCCTCAATAAAATCCTAGCCAATATAGTTCAACAGCATATCAAAAAAATAACTCACCATGACCAACAGGTATGCGGGGATGGTTCAAGATTAGAAAAACAATTAATGTAATCTATTTTTTTTATCATGTAAATAAAGCAGAAGATAAGAATCACATGATTTTATCAATTGATGCAGAAAAGGCATTTGACAAAGTTCAACACCCATTCATGATAAACTCTCAACAAAATAGAAATAGAAGGAAAATTCCCAAACATAATAAAGAGCGTTTATACAAAGCCAATAGCCAACATCGTCCTAAATGGAGAGTCTGAAAGCATTCCCTTTGAGATCAGGAACCAAACAAGGATGCCCTTATCACCGCTCTTATTCAACATTGTGGTGGAAGTCCTAGCCAGAGCAATTAGGCTTGATAAAGAAATAAAGGGCATCCAGATTGGCAAGGAAGAAGTAAAACTATTTCAATTCACAGATGACATTATCTTATACACAGAAAACCCTAAGTAATCCTCCAGAAAACTACTGAAAGTAATAGAAGAGTTCAGCAGAGTATCGGGATACAAGATAAACATACAAAAATCAGTTGGATTCCTCTACACCAACAAAAAGAGCATTGAAGAGAAAATCACTAAATCAATACCATTTACAGTAGCCCTCAAGAAGATAAAATACTTAGGAATAAACCTTACCAGAGATGTAAAAGACTTATAAAAAGAACACTACAGAACACTTCTGCAAGAAACCAAAAGAGACCTACGTAAGTGGAAAAACATACCTTGCTAATGGATAGGAAGACTTATCATTGTAAAAATGTCTGTTTTACCAGAAGCGATCTATAGATTTAATGCAATTCCCATCCAAATTACAAAGACAGTTTTTAATGAGATGGAGAAACAAATCACCAACTTCATATGGAAGGGAAAAAGGCCCCAGATAAGTAAAGCATTACTGAAAAAGAAGAACAAAGTGGAAAGCCTCACTCTACGTTATTTTAGAAGCTATTATACCGCCACAGTAGTCAAACAGCCTGGTACTGGTACAACAACAGATACAGGGACCAATGGAACAGAATTGAGAATCCAGACATAAATTCATCCACAGATGAGCAGTTGATATTTGACAAAGGCCCCAAAACAGTTAAATGCGGAAAAGACAGTCTTTTTAACAAATGGTGCTGGCATAACTGGATATCCACGTGCAAAAAAATGAAACAAGACCCGTACCTCACAGAACGCACATAAACGAACTCAAAATGGATTAAAGACCTAAATATAAAATCTAAAACGATAAAGATCGTGGAAGAAAAAATAGGGACGTTAGGTGCCCTAATACATGGCATAAATAGTATATAAAACATTACTAATAATGCAGAAGAAAAACTAGATAACCGGGAGCTCCTAAAAATCAAACACCTATGCTCATCCAAAGACTTCACCAAAAGAGTAAAAAGATTACCTACGCACTGGGAAAAAGTTTTTAGCTATGACATTTCCGATCAGTGCCTGATCTCTAAAATCTACATGATACTGCAAAAACTCAACTACAAAAAGACAAATAACACAATTAAAAAATGGGGAAAAGATATAAACAGACGCTTCACTGAAGAAGACATTCAGGGAGCTAACAGATTCATGAGGAAATGCTCATGATCATTAGCCATTACAGAAATGCAAATCAAAACTACAATGAGATTCCATCTCACTCCAACAAGGCTGGCATTATTCCAAAAAAGACAAAATAATAAATGTTGGAGAGGTTGTGGAGAGACTGGAACACTTCTACACTACTGGTGGGAATGTAAAATGGTACAACCACTTTGGAAATCGATTTGGTGCTTCCTTAAAAAGCTAGAAATAGAACTACCATAGGATCCAGCTATCCCACTCCTTGGAATATATCCTAGAGAAATAAGAGCCTTTACAGGAACAGATATATGCACACCCATGTTCATTGCAGCACTGTTTACAATAGCAAAAAGATGGAAGCAACCAAGGTGCCCATCAACTGATGAATGGATAAATCATGGTATATTCACACAATGAATTGTTGTTGTTGTTAGGTGCCGTCGAGTCGGTTCTGACTCATAGTGACCCTATGCACAACAGAACGAAACACTGCCCGGTCCTGAGCCATCCTTACAATCGTTATGCCTGAGCTCATTGTTGCAGCCACTGTGTCAATCCACCTCCTTGAGGGTCTTCTTCTTTTCCGCTGACCCTGTACTCTGCCAAGCATGATGTCCTTCTCCAGGGACTGATCCCTTCTGACAACATGTCCAAAGTATGTAAGACGCAGTCTCGCCATCCTTGCTTCTACGGAGCATTCTGGTTGTACTTCTTCTAAGACTGATTTGTTCGTTCTTTTGGCAGTCCATGGTATACTGAATATTCTACACCAACACCACAATTCAAAGGCGTCAATTCTTCTTTGGCCCTCCTTATTCATTGTCCAGCTTTCACATGCATACGATGCGATTGAAAATACCATGGCTTGGGTCAGGTGCACCTTAGTCTTCAAGGTGACATCTTTGTTCTTCAACACTTTAAAGAGGTCCTTTGCAGCAGATTTACCCAATTCAATGCATCTTTTGATTTCTTGACCGCTGCTTCCATGGCTGTTGATTGTGGATCCAAGTAAAATGAAATCCTTGACAACTTCAATCTTTTCTCCGTTTATCATGATGTTGCTCATTGGTCCAGTTGTGAGGATTTTTGTTTTCTTTATGTTGAGGTGCAATCCATACTGAAGGCTGTGGTCTTTCATCTTCATTAGTAAGTGCTTCAAGTCCTCTTCACTTTCAGCAAGCAAGGTTGTGTCATCTGCATAACGCAGGTTGTTAATGAGTCTTCCTCCAATCCTGATGCCCCATTCTTCTTCATATAGCCCAGCTTCCTGTATTATTTGCTCAGCATACAGATTGAATAGGTGTGGTGAAAGAATACAACCCTGAAGCACACCTTTCCTGACTTTAAACCAATCAGTATTCCCTTGTTATGTCCAAACAACTGCCTCTTGATCTATGTAAAGGTTCCTCATGTGCACAATTAAATGTTCTGGAATTCCCATTCTTCTCAATGTTATCCATCATTTGTTATGATCCACACTGTCCAATGCCTTTGCATAGTCAATAAAACACAGGTAAACATCCTTCTGGTATTCTCTGCTTTCAGCCAGGATCCATCTGACATGAGCAATGTTATCCCTGGTTCCACATCCTCTTCTGAAACTGGCCTGAATTTCTGGCAGTTCCCTGTCAATATACTGCTGCAGCTGTTTTTGAATGATCTTTGGCAAAATTTTGCTTGCGTGTGATATTAATGCTATTGTTCTATTATTTCCACATTCAGTTGGATCACCTTTCTTGGGAATAGGTGTAAATTTGGATCTCTTAGTCTTCAAGGTGACATCTTTGGATAAATACATTATGGTATATTCACACAATGAAATACTACCCATCAATAGAAGCAGTGATGAATCTGTGAAACGTTTTATAACATGGAGGAATCTGGAAGGCATTATGCTGAGTGAAATTAGTCAGTGGCAAAAGGACAAATATGGTATAAGACCACTATTATAAAAAAAAAAATTATAAGAACTCGAGAAATAGTTTAAACAGAGAAGAGAATATTCTTTGTTGGTTATCAGAGTGGGGAGGGAGGGAGGGAGAGAGAGAGGGTATTCACTAATTAGACAGTAGATAAGAGCTACTTCAGGTGAAGGGAAAAACAACACGCAATACAGGCAAGTTCAGCACAACTGGACTAAACCAAAAGCAAAGAAGTTTCCGGAATAAACTGAATGCTTCAATGGCCATCGTAGCAGGGGTGGGGGTTTGTCGACCATGGTTTCAGGGGACATCTAACTCAATTGGCATAATAAAATCTATTAAGAAAACATTCTGCATCCCACTTTGGAGAGCGGCGTCTGGGGTCTTAAACGGTAGCAAGTAGCCATCTAAGGTGCATTAATTGGTCTCAACCCACCTGGATCAAAGGAGAATGAAGAACACCAAGCACACAAGGTAATTACAAGCCGAAGAGACAGAAAGGGCGACATAAACCAGAGACTACATCAGCCTGAGACCAGAAGAACTAGATGGTGCTCGGCTACAACCGATGACTGCCCTGACAGGGAACCCAACAGAGAACTGCTGAGGGAGCAGGAGAGCAGTGGGATACAGACCCCAATTATTTTAAAAAGACTAGACTTAACAGTGTTACTGAGACTAGAAGCACCCCGGTGGTCATGGCCCCCAGACCATCTGTTAGCCCAAGACAGGAACCATTCCCAAAGCCAACTCTTCAGACAGGGATTGGACTGAACAATGGGATAGAAAAAGATGCTGGTGAGGATTGAGCTTCTTGGATCAGATGGACACGTGAGAGTATGTTGGCATCTCCTGTCTGGAGGGGAGATGAGAGGGTAGAGGGGGTTAGATGCTGGTGGAATGGAGACTAAAAGAGAGAATGGAGAGAGGGAGCAGACTCTATCAGTAGGGGGAGAGCAATTGGGAGTATGTAGCAATGTGTATATAAGTTTTTGTGTGAGAGACTGACTTGATTTGTAAACTTTCACTTAAAGCACAATAAAAACTAAAAAAAAGCCAAAAAAACAGATACTAGGTTCTACCCAGGTCCACCAGAATTTTTGAGGGTAGGGCCTGAGCATCTGAATTTTTAAGAAACTCCTCTGGTATTTCAGAAGTACAGCTGGGGTTGAGAGCCACTACTTTAAGCCCTAAAGGAAAGAGACTTGCAGTGCTTGGGCACAGGGTAGAGGTGGGAAGGGCTTGAGTGAGCAGGGGGAGAGACGGGAGTTTTGTCTGCTCTTTCATTCAGGACCTAATGTATCCCCAAACACTGTTCTTGATGCTGGGGCTATAGACGGTTAAGGCACCCCTGTTTACAGTCTGATGGAGGAGATGTTGCTGTTGTTGTTAGGTGCCATCGAGTTGATTTCGAATCATAGCAACCCCATGTGGTAGAGCAGAACTGCCCTATAGGGTTTTCTAGGCGGTAGTCTTTACGGGAGCAGATCTCCAGGTCTTTCTCCCACAGAGCCCCTGGGTGAGTTCGAACTGCCAACCTTTAATTTAGCAGCTGAGTGCTTAATCATTGCACCACCAGGGCTCCTTGATGGGGGAGGTAGAGAATTAATTACAGTTCAGCCCAAACCAGGCTACCTTGCAGTGGTTTGCAGACTTCCATGTACATCTGAATGTCAAATGCAGATGCCAAATGAGGGTTTACCTCCCTACTAAATCAAGTTAAGTCAGGCCCCACAGTTTTTCTTTGATCCGTACAATAATGGAAAGGAAGTGTAAGTTCTTAAAAACAAACAAACATAAAAGATACGTTGCTTACAACATCAACTTTTCTCGTTGGTACTAAAAAAGAACATACATTTCAGGGAAAAATTTAGAGGTCTGGACCCCACTGTAAAAGATCTGATTTAGTACCTTTGTGGCGGGGCCCAGGCATCTGCTATTTATATGATACCAATGTTTGCAAAGGCCCAGGGGCCATCTTCCCGGCCTCTGTGCCCACTCGTGCGTATAGCAGTGATGAAGTGGAGGTAACTCCAGGCAAAACTTTTCGTTCTCTTTTCACACTTCTATGGGGTAAATGGAGCCGTGGTGGTACAGTGGTTAAGAACTTGGCTGCTAACTGAAAGACTGGCTGTTCGAATCCACCAGCCAGTCCTTGGAAACCCTATGGGGCAGTTCTACCCTGTCCTATGGGGTCGCTATGAGTCGGAATCGACTCGACGGCAACAGATTTGGTTTTTGGTTTATAGCTACAAAGAGAGTGCTCCGGGGGTGCATAGGGAAGCAGCAGTTAATTCTAAATGAGAGACTTTGGGGAAGGCTTTGCAGTTGAGGTTGTGTCTGGCTTTCTAAGTACACAGCCCTTCCACTGTGTCTCAAACACCTCCACTACAGCACTTGGAAGACTACGTTACATTTTGCACTGTAGGCCTCTCCGGCCTCATCTCCTCCCAGCCTGCCTTGCTCTTCATGCTCCAGTGATGCGTCTCTGGACCTTCCACATGCTTTTCCTCGTCTGTAATGCCCTGCCACTGTCCTTCAACTGATTACCCCTGCTTTTTGCTCAAACTCAGATGAAGCCCTTTCTTTGGCAGGAAGATTTTGCAATTGCTGAGGCTTGCATTTTGAAGAACATTTTATAGCTTTGATACTATTTCATCATGTTTTTGAAGAGAAAAATATCTGTGAATGGACAGAATTTTGAAAGAGAGAGAAGGGAGAGGTGGAAAATGGCATCTCGGCAAAGGGAAGAGTGTATGTAACCTCGGAGAGTGTTCTCAGGACTGGCAAGCCCCTGGCAGGCGCAAGGGCACAGGGTGGTGTTACGAGGCTGAGAGAGGAGGTTTAGCTCACTGGGCACTGGGCTGGCCGGCTAAGCTTGCGCTTGGGCTCTGCTGTGGGTTTTTCAGCAGCACAGGTGATATGATCAAATCTGCTGTAGAAGAAAAAATGTACTTTTGGTGGCTTGTGAATCTGGTTGCGTCAGTAGCTTGGAAGGACATTCTGTAGTTAACAAAAGAAGCCAAGCTTTTTATAATGTATATTCCTTGTAGAAATATATGCAGACATGCACCTGTGTGTTTAAGCAACTTAAAATATTTCTTAAGCAAGTTAGATTTAGTTCACTTTCTGTTTATGTATATATTTTGAGTGGATTTGCTAAACTGAATAGGCAATTCTTTAAAGGTTACGGAGGCCTCGTGGTGCAGTGATTAAGAGTTTGGCTGCTAACCAAAAGGTTGGCAGTTTGAATCCACCAGTCGCTCCTTGGAAACCCTATGGGGCAGTTCTAGCCTGTCCTATTGTTCCCCAGGGATTGGTCCCTTCTGATAACGTGTCCAAAGCAAGTGAGACGAAGTCTTGCCATCTTCACTTCTAGGGAGCATTCTGACTGTGCTGCTTCCAAGACAGATTTGCTCATTATTCTGGCAGTCCATAGTATATAATGAAATAATGGCCAAAATATTTCCAAATTTGATGAAAATTATTCGCTTACAGGTACAAGAGGTTCAATGAACCCCAAGCAGAAGCAGCATTAAGAAAACCACATGAAGACACATCCTAACAGAATTGCTATAGGGCCACTATGAGTCTGTCCTATAGGGTCACTATGAGTCAGAATCAACGCGATAGCAACAGACTTTTTTTTTTTCTGCTAAAGGTTACAACGAACCTTTTCTGGCCAAACAGATATTTAGAGAGAAGAATACATGTGCAGTATACCCTCTCTTCCATTGTTAGAATGGCGCTCCAGACCTGGTGAGCAGGTTCCAGGCCCACCTGTTTGATTTGCTCATAATGGCGCCATGAACTTTGTGATTATCCTAGTTCTCCTCCCGTATGCCTCTATGCCTCTTGGGAGGTGTGTTCTCCTGGGCTTGTGGCTGAGATTTGGCACATGGCGTCATTGCTCCTTTCATAGCAGGGACAGCCTCACTTTTCCTTTTATGAGTTTGATACTCACTGTTTTATCCTACCACTTGAGGAGAAAAGTATCTCCACTTTCACACACAAATGTGTGGTGCCTACTATTATCCACTTATCATGCACTTTGATTTCAGTTAAGTGACTTTGTTCAGACGACCTGTTCTTTGGGAGGGCCAGGAGACCTTATGTATGGGAGCTGGAAAAAAAAAAAAGTGAAACTTCCAAGCTCATGATCAATGATGTCATCAGGCTATTTTTTTTTAAATATTGATTATACAAAGACTACGTATTTATTATAGAAAAGTTGGAACATAAGAAAAATCACAGAGAAGAAACTAAATCATCCCTCTTCCACCACCCAGAAATAATTGCTGCTAATGTTTTGGTGTCTAGGTTCCTCATTTTTTCCTGCCCATGTAATTTTATAGGGATCATATTACATATATTATTTTATCATTTGATTTTGAATTTAACAGTTTATCATGAATACTGTCCCAAGTTATTAAACATTCTTCTACATTTCCAATATCAGCTTAAATGGCAGCATAATATTAAATTGAATTGACATATCTATATGATCCAGATGCAGGCCCTCATTGACTTTTATTTTTTCTTTGGGGATTCAGAGCTGAAACTCATATATGGGCTTCAGGCTGGCAACCATGAATCCTCTGACATTGTGTGCAAATGTTCATGTGCATATTTTTATAGGGAAAAGAGCCATGGGTTTTATCAGGTATTCAAAGGCTTATCTGCCGAAGGGTCAAACATGGGTAAGAAATTCACTGAAGTTAAATTCCTAAAAGAGAAATGGCTGGTTCTAAATGGTCTGTACCTTTTGAGGCTTTTGGTGATATTGTCAGATTGTCCTGCCAGAGGGACTTAGGTCACTTCCAATACCACCAGCAATAGCTAAGAGTGCCTGTTTCCCTGTACTCTGGCTAACCCTGGGTAACCTTGGCCAAGCCTGGGCAAACTTGGCCAACCCTGGGCAACCTTGGCCAACTGTGGACAACCTTGGGTATTGCCTCTTTTGAAATCTAGCATCAAGTTATTACTTGCTGTCCTGGCTCTTTGCGTATGATTTTCCCTTAGCATGGTAGAGCTACTGATAGTATTAGTGTCACAGCTGCCTGAATAGACTGCAGGGGCCGCTGAGGCACAGGTGAGAGAGCTGGGGTTTGTAACTAGAAGATCTCGGTTTATGTCTGAAGACACATTGTCACTTCCATGGCTGGGCTGACCAGGCAGTGTGTGGTGGTTCAGAACTCAGTTGCTAGGTTCAGACTTGATTGTGTTTCCATCTTGACCCCTCTTCTAAGTAGCTGTGTTACCTTGGACAAGGTATGTAGGTCTCTGTCTCAGTTCCTTATTTGTAGAACAGAGATAATGACGTTGTAGTTGTTGGGAGGTGCCGTTGAGTCGCTTCTGACTCATAACACCCCCATACACAATAGAACAAAACACTGCCTGGTCCTGTGCCATCTTCACAATCAGTGCTATGCTTGAGCTCGTTGTTGCAGCCACTACGTCCATCCATCTCATTAAGGGTCTTCCTCTTTTTTGCTGACTCTCTACCAAGCATGATATCGTTCCCCAGGGATTGGTCTCCTCTGATAACATGTCCAAAGTAAGTGAGATGAAGTCGTGCCATCTTCACTTCTAAGGAGCATTCTGACTGTGCTTCTTCCAAGACAGATTTGCTCATTATTCTGGCAGTCCATAGTATATAATGAAATAATGGCCAAAATATTTCCAAATTTGATGAAAAGTATTCACTTACAGATACAAGAGTTTCAATGAACCCCAAGCAGAAGAAGCATTAAGAAAACCACATGAAGACACATCCTAACAGAATTGCTAAGTGCCTGTGATAAAGAGAAATTCTAAAATAGGTGCTGAGGAATGTGCCCTCTTAGAGAACTCATCAGCTTTTGCAATCTGATTTCTGCAAGTATGGAAGTCCATGAATTATTTTAACAAAGACATTAGTCAGGCCAGTCTTTCTGTGGTTTCTTTGGCAATACAGGTAGTCCTCCACTCATGACGTATTTGAGTTATGATGAACCACACTTACGACGGTCTGTTTTGGTTTTTTTTTTTCCTCTTATTGTTAATATGTACTACCTACAGTGTTGCAGCATGTAATTTGCTGATGTTATCATTTTCAGAAGTTCACTTTCAGATGTTCAATGTTATGATTATACAGTGAAAGAATTAGCTGAAGTTTTTTTCTAAACTAAATCAATCAGGGGCTTCGGTTGCTTGAGAATGTAGACCCAAACACTGATTGCTTTTTTAAAGTTGATAGGCAGTTTCAGGAAACAGTGAGATGTTACTACAAAGTATATGAAGAAAAAAAAGAAAAGGACATATATACAACTCTCACTAACTTTTTCATTAGAAATATCATCCCCATGCCCGGGGATAATCCAGATGACCCAGAACCTTCCACAAATGGAGATATTACTGCAACTAACAAATTGCCAACATAGTCAGTTATTCTTCATTGTCAGAGTAAATTTTTATGATTGTGTACTTTTTATGTATATATATATTAAAATATATCTGTAAGTTTATATGTAATATTTCCAACCCCCAAGGACAAATAAAGATTGGATTTATAAATCCATTGTTGTTGTTGTTAGGTCCTGTCGAGTTGATTCTGACTCAAAGCAACCCTATGTACAACAGAACGAAACACTGCCCAGTCCTGCGCCATCCTCACAGTCATTGCTATGTTTGAGCCCATTGTTGCAGCCACTGTGTCAGTCCATTTTGTTGAAGGTCTTCCTCTTTTTAGATGACCCTCTACTTTACCAAGCATGATATCCTTCTCCAGGGACTGGTCCCTCCCAATAAAATGTCCAAAGTACGAGATGAAGTCTCGCCATCCTCGCTTCTGAGGAGCGTTCTGGCTGTACTTCTTCCAAGACAGATTTGTTTGTTTTTCTGGCAGTCCATGGTAAGTTCAGTATTCTTCATCAACACCATAAATCAAAGGCATCAATTCTCCTTTGTCTTCCTTTTTATTGTTCAGCTTTTGCATGCGTATGAGGCAATTGAAAATACCATGGCTTGGGTCAGGTGCACCTTAGTCTTCAAGGTGACATCTTTGCTTTTTAACACTTTAGAGAGGTTTTTTGCAATAGATTTGCCAATGCAGTACATCATTTGATTTCTTGACTGCTGCTTCCATGGGTGTTAATTGGATCCACTTGTTAAGCACTTAGGTCCTCCTCCCTTTCAGCAAGCAAGGTTGTGTCATCTGCATAACGCAGGTTGTTAATGAGTCATCCTGCAATCCTGATGCCCCGTTCTTCATATAGTGTCCAATCCAATGCCAGTGTCGTTGAGTCAATTCTTGAATTACTTGCTCAGCATACAGATTGAATAAGTATGGTGAAAGAATACAGCCCTGATGCACACTTTTCCTGACTTTAAACTACTCAATATCCCCTGTTCTGTTTGAACAACTGCCTCTTTGTCTATGTACAAGTTTCTCATGAGCACAATTAAGTGTTCTGGAATTCCCATTCTTCGCAATGTTATCCATGATTTGTTATGATCCACACAGTCGAATGCCTTTGTATAGTCAATAAAACACAAGTAAACATCTTTCTGATATTCTCTGCTTTCAGCCAGGATCCAGCTGACATCAGCAATGATATCCCTCCTTCCACATCCTCTTCTGAATATGGTTTGCACTTCTGGCAGTTCCTCGTCGATGTACTGCTGCAACCGCTTTTGAATGATCTTCAGCAAAATTTTACGCGTGTGTGATATCAATGATATTGTTCAATAATTTCTGCTTTTTGCTAGATCACCTTTCTTTGGATTGGGCTTGTATACGGATGTCTTCCCATTGGTTGACCAGGTAGCTGTATTCCAAATTTCTTGGCACAGACGAGTGAGCACTTTCAGCGTTTCATCCATTTGTTGAAACATCTCAATTGGTATTCTGTCAATTCTTGAAGCCTTGTTTTTTGCCAGTGCCTTCAGTGCAGCTTGCACTTCGTCCTTCAGTACCATTGGTTCTTGATCATCTGCTACTTCCTGAAATGGTCGAACATTGACCAATTCTTTTTGGTACAGTGACTCTGTATATTCTTTCCATCTTATTTTGATGTTTCCTCCGTCATTTGATTTTTTGCCCATAGAATCCTTCAGTATTATACCTCGAGGCTTGAATTTTTTCTTCAGTTCTTTCAGCTTGAGAAATGCTGAGCATGTTCTTCCCTTTTGGTTTTCTAACCCCAGGTCTTTGCATATTTCATTATAATTTTTTGCAATGAAAAATTACTAAATTTATTTTTCTTTTCAAACCACACTTTGAAATCTTCTGTTCATCCTTTTTACTTCATCATTTCTTCTATTTGCTTTAGTTACTCTGCATTCAAGAGCCAGTTTCAGCATCTCTTCTGATATCCATTTTGGTCTTTTCTTTCTTTCCTGTCTTTTTCATGACCTTTTGATTTCTTCATATATGATGTCCTTGAATTCATCCCACAACTCATCTGATCTTCGGTCATTACTGTTCAGTGCCTCAAATCTATTCTTGAGATAGTCTTTAAATTCAGGGGGGTATACTCATGATCGTACCTTGGCTCTTGTGTACTTGTTTTAATTTCCTTCAGCTTCAACTTGAACTGGCATATTAGCAATTGATGGTCTGTCTCACAGTTGGCCCCGGCCTTGTTCTGACTAATGAGATTGAGCTTCCCCATCATCTCTTTCCACAGATACAGTCATTTTGATTCCTGTGTATTCCATCTGGTGAGGTCCACATGTATAATTGCTGTTTATGTTGCTCAGAAAGGTATTTGCGATGAATAAGTTGTTGGTCTTAGAAAATTCTATCATGCAATCTCCAGTGTCATTTCTCTCTCCAGGGCCATATTTTCCAACTACTGATCCTTTTTCTTTGTTTCCGCCTTTTGCATTCCAATCACCAATAATTATCAATGCATTTTGATTGCATGTTTGATCAATTTCATACAGAAGAAGTTGGTAAAAATCTTTAATTTCTTCATCTTTGGCATTAGTCGTTGGTGCATAAATTTGAATAATAGTTGTATCAACTGGTATTCCTTGTTAAAAAGAAAAAAAAAATGAAAAAACCAAACCTGTTGCATTGAGTCGATTCCAACTCATAGTGACCCTACAGGACAGAGTAGAACTGCCCCATAGAGTTCCCAAGGAGTGGCTGGTGGATTTGAACCACCGACCTTTTGGTTAGCAGTGAAGCTCTTAACCGCTATGGCACCAGGATCTTCCTTGTTGGCATATAGATATTATTCTGTCACTCATGGCGTTGTACTTTAGGCTACATCTTGAAATGTTCTTTGTGATGATGAATGCAATGCCATTCCTCTTCAATTTGTCATTCCCAGCATAGTAGACCATATGATTTTCTGACTCAAAACGGCCACTACCAGTCTGTTTCAGCTCACTAGTGCCTAGGATATTGATCTTTATGTGTTCCATTTCATTTTTGACAACTTCTAATTTTCCCTGATTCATACTTCCTACATTCCACGTTCTGATTACTCGTGGATATTTCAGCTGTTTCTTCTCATTTTGAGCTGTGCCACATCAGCAAATGAAGGTTCTGAAAGCTTGACTCCATCCATGTCATTAAGATTGACTCTACTTTGAGGAGGCAGCTGTTGGCCAGTCCTATTTTGAGCGCCTTCCAATTTTTTTTTTTTTTTCCAACTGGAGGGGCACATCTTCTGGCACTATATCAGACAGTATTCTGCTGCTGTGCATAAGGTTTTCACTGGCCTCTTTTTTTTCAGTAGATGGCAAGGTCCTTCTTCCTAGTCTGTCTTAGTCTGGAAGCTCTGCTGAAATCTGTCCACCATGGGTGACCCTGATGGTATTTGAAATACCTGTGGCATAGCTTTCAGCGTCACAGCAACATGCAAACCACCCCAGTATAGTGGAGGGATAATGACAATGCCCATCTTATTCATAGGGCTGTAGTGAAGACTAATGAAAAAACCTTTGTATGGCACTTAGCTTCAAGTTTAGCTCATAGAAAGTGCTCAATAAACATTAGCTATTTGTCAGCTCACTTCCTCTCTGTTCGCTGTGATGTGAACATCACAGACATTTAGAGCTGGGAAAGGTCTTAATGATCACTCAGCCCAGTGCTCTTATTCTATAGATGAGAAGAACTATGGCTCACTGGAACCCTCAATTAACTGCAATTTTCTTAAGCCCTTTGTTTTCCTGAAGGCAGCCAGTCCAGTGTCTGGCATGTAACTATGACCCCAAAAGTGCTTTTAATATTGACAATGAGTGTGATAAGGGTGCAAATTCCAAGATGCCAGGATGGAGTTGAAGATCATCTATAGCCCTGGGTTGTATTTGTTTGTTTGCCTGTCCCTGAGAATTCCCTGAGTCTTATTTATCTCTGAGCCCCAATACCTAGCACACATTTTGAGGGTATAAACAAATGAATGATACGTACCTGGAAGAAATAGAGGGGAATAATGTCCATTATCAGACATTGTTGGGGAGGTGCACAGACGGATGCTTCAGTCTGAGTGTTTCTGCTGCACAGATGACACTGCTGGTGAGAGGCCACCACTCTGTACTGGCCTAAAGCACTTTAAATGTCAAATGTATCTTTTCCTGGCTCCTCACCTTGTGGTATAGAGTAACCCCCATTACCCTGGCTCACTCTCCTGAGCCTTGCTTCCCTTACCACAGGCCTCTCTGTGTGGTTCTCATAGTTCTTAAAATGAAAACTAATGCTTCCAGAATGGGGAACTGTGAAAGAGTCTTGAGTGGCTATGAAAGAGATATTCCCAATGGCCACACTTCTTCTGATCCGCTCATTAAAAAAGAAGAACCTCAGCAACCTGTAGAAACATGATACCAAATTCTGCTCTTCTCAGTTGGTTTATGTTGGCTGTCTTTCAGAGCCAATAGTAACTGTGACCGCCTTCGTGGGACATCTTAGTCTAATTTGGTTGGATTGGCACAGTGGTTCAGGGTACAGGTTCAAATCCCAGCTTTACCACTTGGTGACTTATGATTTCAATAAGGCTTTTTAATCTCTCTGTGCCTCTAGAAAATGAGATGATGATAGAACCTACCTCACAGGGTTAAATTAATCAAAACATTTAAAACAGCATTTGCCACAAGTAAGCGTTGAGTAAGTGTTAGGTGTCATCATTATTTTGAATTCCAGTAGTACTCACTGGTCATGCTAAGAGTCACAGAATTAGACATCGTTCGGCTCCATTTCCTCACGTTCTAGACGAAAAAACTGAAATAGAGATCTAATAGTCCAACCAAAGCAAACCCATTGCCATAAAGTTGATTCCAACTCATAGCAACTCTATAGGACAGAGTAGAACTTTCTCTTAGGATTTCCAAGGCTGTAATCCTTTTATTTTATTTTTAATCCTTATGGAAGCAGACTGCCACATCTTCCCCCCACAGAGTGACTGGTGGGCTTGAACTGCCAACGTTTTGGTTAGCAGCTGAACACTTAACCACTGCTCCACCAGGGCTCCTAGAGAGGTAAAGTAACAGACCCACATTCAGTCACCTGGTAGATAACATAAATGGAAAGAGGCACACCCAGGCCTTGAACCTTCTTCTTAGTCTCTCAGCCAGGAACAGGTATCTGCTGCCACTTTTCATCAGTGTCTCCCATAGTATTGATCGGTTTCTCCGTTCTGATTGTCACATCCTTAAAGCCAGCACCTGTGTGTTCTATCACTTTGTGTCCCCTTTACTGCTCAGGACAGTGCTGTAGACCAGAAGTTGATATTCTGTCAGTAGCTGCTGAACTAATGCTGAAGAGGCTCCGTTTATCTCAGGCCCTGGGCTGTGCATGTCAGACTGTTGCCAAGGTGGAGAGTATAGGTGATGCCTGGTGCTTGTAGGTTAGCTGGTAATGACCATTCTTAGATCTTATATTAGTAACTTTAAGCCTTTTCAGATCATTTTGACTGTGAGCAATGGAATGGGCAGGTATATGAAGTGGTGGCATTTAAGTAGAAGCAGGATATGAATTTAGCAGAGATATTGGGGAGAGAACACTAGAATAAAAGAACTCCATCACCTCTGGAAAAGTGGTTCTCAAACTTTAGCATGATCAAAATCGTCTGGAGGGGTTGTTAAAACACATAATGCTTGGCTCCACCCCGAAGTTTCTGATTCATAAGGTTGGGCTTGGGGCCTGAGGATTTACCTTTCTCCCAAGTTTCCAGGAAATGCTCAAAGTTCAGGGACCACACTTTGAGAACCATGGCTCTCATGCCTCTTCCAAGTCTGAGAGTCTGTG
Organism: Loxodonta africana; assembly: GCF_030014295.1. Lineage (NCBI taxonomy): Eukaryota > Metazoa > Chordata > Mammalia > Proboscidea > Elephantidae > Loxodonta > Loxodonta africana. The sequence goes on along the minus strand of NC_087344.1, from coordinate 201,885,346 downwards.
TGGTGCAATGAATTACTTAATATGGACCTTCTAGCTATAGTCTTTGTGACTCACATTTAATGATCGAGTGGGACTATGCAAATAAGGTGTATGGAGCCTGAGATGGTTGGAGCTGTATGTCAACTTGGCTAGGCCATGATTCCCAGTACTGTGTGGCTGTCCTCCATTTTGTGATCTGTTGTAATTATCCACCATGTTAAGTGTTATAAATCCCAACCTCTATATGTTAATGAGGCAGGATTAGTATTGGGTGTATCTTGAATCACAGCCTTGCAGAAGGACATGACCTGGGTCCCACCCTTGCTCAAGTCACATCCTTCCCTGGGGTGTGGCCTGCATCCAATGTATATCTGTGAGCTGTGGCAGGGCTCTCTCTCTGCATCTGGATCCTGAGTCTGGCTCGTCACTGTCTGACCTCTGGTTCTTGGGCCTTGAGCCAGCGGCCTGCTGCCTGACCTGCAGATTCAGGGGTTCACCAACTTCTGCAGCACTGTGGGTTAGCAGTCTATCAACTGACCTGATTCCCCAGCTTCCGCAGGCTTGTGAGCCAGCCGATCTGGGTTCGTTGGCCCCTGCAGCCACGTGAGTCAGGAGAAGCCTATGTCTGACCCATGGATTTGGGACTTGCCAGCCCCTATAACTGCGTGAGCCATTTTCTTGAAATGGTTCATGAGCTCTGTGAGATGTTACAGCAAATTATGGAGCCCAAAGACATAAGGCAGAGTCCTGAAGGGAGGAAGAGTAGTTGATGTTAGAGAGGATGGAGTGGTACAGCAATCTGGAAAAGTTAGACATTTAGGACATCTTTAACCTCTGCCTTATAGTAACCAGCTTTGTAGCTGATTTTTATAAAATAAATTATTTATTAGGTCTGTAATTCCAATTACACCTTAAGAGTTCAATGGGATTGGGTTGTCTGCTGTTTTCCCAGAATTTAACACAATGTTTGGCCCATAGTAAGTGTGACAGGCAGAAAATTGCCACCAGAGATAATCAGGATATAATCTGTGTGACCTGGAAAAGTTACCTTATTTAGAAAAAGGGTCTTTGCAAATGTGGTTAAGTTAAAGATCTTGAAATGGGAAGATTATCCTGGATTATCTGGGTGGGATATGCCATTACAAAGGTCCTTTAAGAGAGGCAAACAGAGATTCAAAACACACACACACAGGAGAAGGTGATGTGAAGATGGAGGTAGAGGTTGGAGTGATGTGGCCACAAGCCAAGGAATGCCAGCAGCTACCAGAAGCTGGAAAAGGCAAGGCATGGATTCTCCTCTGGTGCCTCTGGAGAGGGTGTGGCCATGCTAACACCTAGCTTTCAGCCCAGTGAAACTGAGTTCAGATTTCTGGTCTTCAGAACTGTAAGAGAATAAATTTCTGTTGTTTTAAGCCACCATGTTTGTGGTAGTTTGGTCCAGTGGCCACAGGAAACTAATACAGTAGGTATTCAATAAACATAAATGAAGTGAATAGGGAAGGTAAATGCAGGTGTTATGATGTTCATTTAACCGGTGCATAAAGGATGCCTGTGGCAAGGTGGTTAAGCATTCGGCTGCTAACCGAAAGGTCAGCGTTCTAACCCACCAGCCGAGCTACAAAAGAATGATGTGGCTGTCAGCTTCCGTAAAGATTGCAGCCTTGGAAACCCTATGAGGCAGTTCTATTCTGCCCTTTACGGTTGCTGTGAGTTGGAATCTAATGTACCTGGCCCAAATGTGCTGTATATGTTTACAGAAAGGGAGGCCCAGGCCTATAGCCTACCTCAGCTTTCTTTTCACTACTCCAGTGGTTTTCACCACCAGCTACACATTAGAAATATTAAATCTGAATCCCTCGTGGTGGGGCCTATGCTTTGGGTTTTGTTTTTTTTTTTAGTTTCTTGGATGATTCTAATGTGCAGCCAGGGTTTAAAAGTTCTGCCTAGACCAGGCTGCTTCACAGATGCTAGCAGTTCCTCATGGTGACTAGTAGGAGCTGTTTTAGGATCTGCAAAATACTTTTATCAAATTTAACCTCCACAATGAGGCAGGCAGGGTAGGTCCTTGGAAAGTAGATGACTTGGCCCGTGGCAGATCCTTGGCCCAAACTCAGCCTTCTGGCTCTATGTCCATTGCTCTTTGTGCAACACGGTATGGTCACTACCCTAACCCAATATGTGTGATTTTGTGTACCTAACGACTCTTCGGAGCCTCTGGGTGGTGCAAACAATTAATGGCTTGGCCACTAACCAAAAGGTTGGAGGTTCAAGTCCACCCAGAGGTGCCTCAGAAGAAAGGCCTAACAATCTACTGCTGAAAAATCAGCCATTGAAAAACCGTAGGAAGCACACATGGAGTTGCCATACGTCAGAATCAACTGATGGCAACTATTTTTTTTTAATGACTATTCACATGGATTCGTTGTCAGTCCTGAGATTTTGGACACTGGAAACATGAATACTTTTATATATTGAACCACTTAAAACTTGCCATGAGGGAAGAGGTAGGGGAGCTTTGAGACTAGGGAGCTGTCTTAGTCATCTAGTGCTGCTGTAACAGAAATATCACAAGAGGATGGCTTTAACAGAGAGAAATTTATTTTGGCACGGTCTAGTCCAAAGTCAGGGCATCGGCTCCAGGAGGAGTCTCTCTTTCTGTTGGCTCTGGAGGACGGTCCTTGTCATTAATCTTCTCCTGGACTAGGAGCTTTTCCATGCAGGAACTCTGGGTTCAAAGGACATGTTCTGCTCCCAGCGCTGCTTTCTTGGTGGTTTGAGATCCCCAACTCTCTGCTTACTTCCCTTTCCTTTTTTCTCTTGTAAGATAAAAGGTAGTGCAGGCCACACTACAGGGAAATTCCCTTTGCTTTGAATCAGGGATGTGACCTGAGCAGGGTTATTACATCCCACCCTAATCCTCCTTAACCACAGGCAGAGAGTATGATTTGTAACACATAGGAAAATCACAGAATGGAGAACAACCACACAGTATTGGGAATCACAGCCTAATCAAGTTGACACATATTTTGGGGGTACACAGTTCAATCCAAGCCAGGAGCCTTGGCAACATTTCTTCAGAGGGAATTTCAAGCTCATCCCTGAACCAGTCCCTGGGGCACTTTGCCTCTGACCGTTTGGCTAGGTTTGGATGACAAATGACCCCAAACAACACATTAGTTTGCTCACTAGCACCTAGGTCCACGGGTGAAGGATAGCCCATTGGCGACAGCTAGATCTACAGTGCCATTTTGCATGTGCGAGTAACAGGGGCAGCAGGTTCTCATTTTAAGTCAACAATTACAGAAAAGCAGTCAAGCACACATTTCAGTGACTTTGGATCACTGGTTTTTAAGATCAACAATACACTTTCCTTGCCCAACTCCAGATGGACAAGTAACCATAACTTCATAAATGTGACCACAAAACATTAGATGAACGTGCAGGACAACCCTTAGGACAGGAGACCAGTGTCTCTGGTGTGGGCGTTTTCTAAGACAACGAGGGCCGGGCGTCTGTTTGCTCTGTCCGCTGGGCCCAGCTGCTAGCTCCGATGATTCAGTCTGCCAATTGGATATTACCTAGTGATTTTTTATGGAGTTAAATCTAAAGGAAATTTGAGGAGGAGATCACTTCCTCTATTTTAATTAGAATCCTGAGAGTGTTTGGCTCAAATGCACCTGCACAACCAACTGTGCGTCTGCAGCAAGGTGGCTGCCGGGCCAGCAATAAGGCACATGAATTTTAAATATCTGGAGAGCGTTATTTGAAGAGCTGGGTCATTATTGCTGCTGCCGCCTGAGCATGCGTGAGCTCACACACACACACACACACACACACACACACACACACACACACAGTGTACCTCGTACAGATGTTTCAACAGTCCCTGGGGAACACACATTTTCTGTTGTAATAAAGGAGAACACAGTCCTCAGTTGTAACCTCGGAGACATGGGATCCGACCAGAATTGGAATCTTTAACCGCATCTTGGCTGCTTGCAGGACTGGCCCAGAAGGGGTTTCTGCAGTGCAGGCTACACGTTGCCTTGTAGTTCTCAGTGGCCGCACAGCAGAGACAGCTGCCTGCTGTTCGCTCACACATAAATCCCCGGGAGAGAAATAAGAGCTAAGTGGTTGTTACAAAGGGGCGAAAGCTTTGACTCCCAGGGCTAGTCACAGAGACGTTTCTGGCTCTTCCACGCCACACTTTCTCATCCAGAGACACCTTTCTGCCTGTAATCTCTGCAAGTGTTATGGAATCAGAGGGCTGGAAGGGGACTCTGGAGGCCACCTACCCGCTCCCCCACTGCCTGTCAGTTCTTCATCCAAGCTGGCCCAGCCCGGGAGAGCTGTCCATCCAGTGGCCCCCTGGGATGGGCATAAATATTGTTATCTCCATTTAATAACGTGGCACTGCTGCAAGGTAGAGCATATTTGTTCCAGGAAAAATGACAGCGGTTTTAAGCCTAGTGACTTGCAGGTGATTTAAACCCCCTCATCTGGATTTGTTTAACACACTTCAGTTTTATTATTCGCTTTTCATACAGAAAGTTAATGAGTAACTCAGTCCAGCTATACAGCTATAGAATCAAACAAGGGACCCTGGCCGGGAGGTTCACTCTCAGGACCAGTGTACCCCGATTTACACAATAGGGGCATTCCTGGGAAATTGTCTATAAATCAGATTGTTTTAAATAAAAGAGTTCTTAGAGGAATATAACAGTAAGGATTCATTCATTGATTCACTCATTTATTTATTTTTTAGCAAAGCCAAAATGCGTTTTGAAACACGAATGATTTTCCCCTAATTTACACTGAAATGTTTTTTGCCTTGTTGTTGCTGAGAATATACACTGCAGAACATGCACCAACTCAACCGCTTCTACGTGTACAATTCAGTGACCTTGATTGCACTCTTTGTCCCCTTATTGACTTTTCATAGGCTTCTTGGGCACAGGGTATTCTTCAACAAGACTGTTTTAAGCCTGGGGATGACTCAGGGGGAGGATGTGACCTCTATAGGAGGTGTTGCCTGGAGTTGACTGAAGCAATACTGTTAAATCCTGCAATGTTTGGGGTGGAAACCTCAGCAGAGGGACGCACCTTCACCCTATCTAGATGAATAACTGGAATACCCTTGTGCTCTGGAATACAAAGGAACGAAAGAATTTCACAGATATAACCCATCCTGGGAGCCCTGGTGGCGCAGTGGTTAAGAGTTCAGCTGCTAACCAAAAGGTTGGCAGTTCAAATCCACCAGCCATTCCTTGGAAACCCTCTGGGGCATTTCTACTCTGTCCTGTAGGGTTGCTATGAGTTGAAATCGACTTGATGGCAACAGATTTGGGTTTTTTTGGTAACCCACCCTGAGTGGCCAATTCCAGGCTAGCCTTGTCACGGCCTTCCTTTTACGAATTACTTTTTGAATCTAGGCTTTCATCTTTAAGGAGTGGTGTGGTACATGCTCCAGTTTACCTACCAGGAGCACAGTGAGAAAGAGTTCAGTGCTTTAAGGTCCTAAGAGACCATCTAGTGTGCAGAAGATTTCTAAAATCACTGAGCATTTTCTGCTCCCAGAACTGTCTTAGCATATGGTGGGCTGGGCTGCCTCAGACTGACTTTATGGGAGGAAGCCCACCTCACCCTACTGAGGCAGGTGGCCAGCCAGTAGGGTAGAAGGTGGTTCAGACAAATAGTGCTTTTTTTAAAGCTCTTATTCTTCCACTATTATCAAGACAAATACAGTGGGATTGTCTTGACTTATTTTTCCTATTTCCTATTCTTAATGCCCATCTTTTCTTACATGCCAGATTTTAATCTACTTGGGTTGTGCCGAGTTTCAGCCTAGATGGGTTGGAGGCGGAGGGTGGTGCAGAGAGATGGAGAAGTTAAGTTAGATTTGCCTTGGATTCTGCAATATATAAAAATTGTTAGTTCTCTTCCAGCACTGAATATCCTCTAGAGTGTGATGTTATCATTTATTTTTCTCTATTTCAGACACAGTCTTGCAAATGTTTAGAAATCCGAAAGGGGTATATCTTCAGAGCTAGGTAGCCTGGGTTTGAATTCTGGTGCCGCACACTGTCTGTGAGGTATCAGGAAATTTACTTTTCTGAGCCTCAGTTTCCACATCTGTCAAATGACCTACTAGTAATAACCCTGTAGGACTCTAGTGAGGTTGTAGTGAGAGAAGGTATGGAAGGCACTCAGTTTACTGCCTGGTACCTGGTGGGCCCTCACCCTTTCTCTCTGGACGTTCTTGTTCCATCTTTGCTCAATCAGGGGAAACTGAGGCACAGAGAGGTAAGGTAACTTGCCCAAGGCATAGCCAGGCATGGGACAGTCTGATTCTGGTTTTTGAACCTGTGCTTTGTCATTGCCTAGGTATACCGAGTTGGAGTGACTTAGGCCAGTCAAGGGTCCATTATGATATGGGTGAAAGGAACTGGCATGTCAGGCCCCCCCTGGCTCTTCCCTGGCTCCTATCTTTCAGGTGAGATTTCCACAGTAGACCAAGGTGCCTCCTACATAGATCCAGGGCTGACCAGAGAGAAAAGAAGGAACACGTTTATTGAGTGTCCTAATAACTGGAACTTCCACATAAGTTATCTCATCTGATGAAAACCCCTCCAAAGCTGGAGTTATGGATCTTATTTTACAGAGGTGGAGGTGGGATTCAGACCAGCCCCCTGGAATCTAGACATGAGCTTTCCTACCTACCCCCACCCCCTGGACAGTAACCGCCCAGGAGTCCTGCCTTCTCTTAGATTTCATTCAGCCTTTGAGTCTGGATAAATCTTGTGCTGTGTTTTCTTGACTAGTCAAGGAGAGGAGCTATATTTCCTAATTAGCTAGTCCATGCTCTGATCAGCTCCTGGGAGGAATGTCACATGGCTGCTAAAGGTGGGATGTCTCGAAGTCCCTTCCCCTCCTCCGCACTCTCGTATTCAGACAACCGAACCACTACAAATAGACAAGGGCCCACTGAGCTGTTAAAGGAGTTGGAAAAGAAGATTACACTGCTTCTCTTAGTAACCCGTTGCTGTGTTTGGCCACTCATCCTGGCTGAGACCTCTTGCCTCCTTCTAGCCTAAGCCTCAGTGCATCAGACTGAGTCCCTTTCTTTTCATTTGGTCCTCAGTGGAGATGCTGAACAGCTGGTCCTCACAGGCTCTGTAATAATCCTTCATATGCAGGAGCCCATATGCGTGCATTCACCTTGGAGATTTAAGCCTTCTCTTGTCTTCTGTGCGGGAGCCCTGGTGGTGCAGTGGTTAAGAATTCAGGCTGCTAACTAAAAGGTCAGCAGTTTGAATCCACCAGCTGCTCCTTGGAAACCCTATGTGACAGTTGTACTCTGCCCTATAGGATTGCTATGAGTCGGAATGGACTCAATGGCAATGGGTTTGGTTTTTTGGTTTTTGTCTTCTGTGCAAGAGGACTGTGCCCCTAGGCAACCCTGAGATGCAGAGCAGCTCTGAATTGTCCCTGATTTCTTTTCAGAATGGTCCCTGATTTTGTGGGTGTCATGAGAAGGGATAAGAAGAATCATAGTGTTCCAAACTGGAGGGAATGTGAAACCATCTGATCCAACCATCTCATCTGATAGATGAAGAAACAGGCCCCACAGGTCCAGGCCCACCCACCATGATGGGCAAGTCAGGTCTAGAATTCCCCCAGGACTTTCTCCACCTGAGGGTTTCCTGCCAGGTGTGTGAGGAGCCACAACTGTGAAGCGAAGGTGAGAATGCTTTCACTTTCCTTACTGGAACCTTGCATCCAGGCTGGAAGATCCTGCTACCTATTCCACATTAACATTTAAATCAGGCAAACGCATTGATGCTTTTTACTGTGTACTGTGGACCTGGCAGAGCCCTGGTGGCGCAGTGGTTAAGAGCTTGGCTGCTAACCAACAGGTGGGCGGTTCAAATCCACTAGCTGCTCCTTGGAAAACCTATGGGGCAGTTCTCCCCTGTCCTATAGGGTTGCTATGAGCTGGACTTGACGTGACGGCAACGTTTTATTGGGGGAGTAACACTTTGGGAGCCCTGGTAGCACAGTGGTTAAGCGCTTGGCTGCTAACTGAAAGGTCATTGATTCAAACTCACCAGCCACTCTGCAGGAGAATGACATGGCAGTCTGCTTCCATAAAGACTCCAAAACCAAAAACCAAACCCATTGCCATGGAGCCCATTCTGACTCATAGCGACCCCACGGGATAGAATAGAACTGCCCCTTAGGGTTTCCAAGGCTGTAATCTTTACAGAAACAGATCATCAGGTTTTTCTCCCTCAGAGCGACTGGTGAATTTGAACCTCTGTCCGTAAAGATTACAACCTTGGAAACCCTCTGGGGCAGTTCTACGCCCTCCTATAGGGTTGCTATGAGTTAGAATAGACTTGAAGGCAATGGGTTTTGGTTTTACAGGTAGATATGGCTGAAGTATAAATGATGTTCTTCCAGACATCAAACCCTTCCTACCAGCTGGCGTTTGGAATGCTCAACTTCCATTTTTTCCCAACTCTCACCCGTTTTACAGATGGGGAGACTGAGACACACTGGTTCTCCTAAAAGCACAGTCACCGTGTTTTCTCCGTGCCTGTGGCTCCGGGTTCTGGTGGCCGTGGCAGACAGTAAGGATCTGGAAACCTACTGTCTCTGTACACGCTCTTTCTGGTGGGAAGGAAGGAACACCCAGATGGAGGCAGCCCTTCCTTCCAAGCGGGTGCTAGGGCGGGCGGTGAGCGGCCAAGCCTCTGCAAACGGAGGGACTTCCGTGTTGGCAAACCTGCTTGCGCTCAGCAGACGCGCCCATAAATCTTGATGAAAACAAATGCTTTAACTAGAGGAGGAAAGTTTAAAAGGCCCTGTGGGCATATTCTAATCACTGCTCGCTAATATCAGCCAGCTCGGATTGAGAATGTGGTTGTTCCCAGCGGAGGGGGCCTGGGTAGGCACCATGTAAAACGCTGCTGGCTGTAATTAACTCTGACCTCTGCGCCTGCCTGCTCACTGGCTCTCAATATTAGCTTTGACTCCCAGAATGAGCCTTCGGGGTGTGTAGTTTGTTGGTATGTGTTCTTTAAAATTCTTCTTTAGCAGCCCTTCTTTAGTTCTATTCCAACGCCAAACACACACACACACACACACACACACACACACACACACACACTGAGCCAAGGTAATCAGATGGTATAAAAGAAAATCAATAATCAGGTAGATTTTTACAGTCTTTGAAAATTCTGTTTATATCAATAATGCTAACAGTTCCTACATTTACAGCCCGCACTTCACAATAAGCAAAGTGCTTTCAGACACTTGTTTCTTTCTCATTACAAGCCTGGGAAGTGCACAGGGCTGATGGAATATTCATCTGACAGGTGAGGAGAAAACAAAGCTTAGAAAGGGGGCGGTTTCTTGGGATCCCCTGTATAGTATGTAGCTCAGCTCAGGATTTAAACTTAAGCCTTTGGACTGTTCCTTAAATACCAGTTTCCTGGCGGTCTACGTCTGAAAGACGAGCCATTGAAAAGCCATGGAGCATAGTTCTACTGTGACATGCACAGAGTGCCATGAGTTGGAATTGACTCACTGCAACTTTTTTTTTTTTTGATTAATGGTCCATGGAGTTCCTGGGTGGTACAAATAGTTCACTTTTGATTGCTAACTGAAAGGTGAAAGAAAGGCCTGGCGATCTACTTAATCAGCCACCGAGAACTCTATAGGACACAGGTTTACTACGACTCATGTGGGATCACACCTGGAGTTGCCATGAGCTGACGTCTACTGGACAGCAGCTCATTTGTAATGGACCATAGAGATAAACTGGACTGATTTTTTTTTTTTTTACTTATTGTGAATTGAGGCAGGGATTATTTATTTAGCAATTTCTTTTTTCTACCTCCTGGCAACAAAGGGGTATTAGCTATACGGTAGGCATAGGCCTGTGAGCATGATACATTTTGGACGATGAGAATGATGAGGGCGGTTCCACCTAAATGTGTTAAAACTAATTATTTTTGACTACGAGTGTGTGTGTGCATTTTATTGGTTAGAAGGGTCATTAAAACAAATGAACTCACAGCGACCCCATAGGACAGAGTAGAACTGCCCCACAGAGTTTCCAAGGCTGCAATCTTTACAGAAGCAGACGGCCACATCTTTCTTCCTTGGAGTAACTGGTGGGTTCGAACTGCCTTTGGTTAGCAGCCAGGTGATTAACCACTGCATCGCCAGGGCTCTTCTAGAAGAACTGTACATTTGAAAAATGTTTATTAAGCACCTGCTACATGTCTAGCTCTGTTCTAGCCAAGGCTTCTCTTCTCAAGGCAGCTTACATTCGAGTTGGGGGAGGCAAATCAAGGAACAAATAAGCAAATAAGGAAAGCAGCGCTCTGTAGGGTGACTTGGTGAAGGGACCAGAGGGGTACTTTAGGTTGGGTGACCAAAGGAGCCCTGTTTGAGCTGGAATCTGAAAGCCAGATGGAGCCAAGAAGAAGGAAACAGAGGAGGAAGAGGAAGGGGGTTCCTGGCAGAAAATATGGTTGGTGAAAAGGCCCTATGGTGGGAACAAGTCTGATTTGTTTGAGGCACAGATAGAAGTCAGTGTGGCTGGAGCTGAATGAAGGAGAATGAGGTATGACCTGGGATTGTAGATGGAGGCAAAGATCAGACTGGAGGTTTTTGTAAATCAGAGGAGGGATTTTGGATTTTATTCTAAAACCGTTGTGAACCCACTGGAGGACTTTACACAGGGAAGTGATATCTGATTTACATCTTAAAAAGATCATTCTGGCTGCTGTGTGGCCAGCAGCGTTTAGGAAGGCAAGAGATGGAGGTGGCAGTGGAGATAGTGAGAAATGGAAGAACTCCAGAGGTGGAAGCCCAACAGGAGTGCTCAAGGACTTAGATGCAGGGGCCGAGGGGCAGAGAGAAACCAAAGATGACTCCTAGGTGCGTGGGGATGCCATTAGCTGCCTTGCAGACAATTTGAAGAGGGCAGATGGGGATTTGATGAAGAGATGTGGTTGGCCACACTGAATTTGAGATATATATTATATATCCAAGTGGAGATGCCCAATGGGCAATGGGATATGAGTTCAGAGTTTGGAGAAGTGGCTAGAGATTTAGATTTGGGCTTGGTCAGCCTGTGATGGTATTGAAAACCATGGGTTTGGGTGGATTACCTCGACACAGTGTGTGGAGAAGGAAGGAGCAGGGGCCCAGGGCCAAGGGTTCAGGCCAGCATGAAGCAGAAGTGTCAAGACAGTGGTCTGCAGTCTAGAACATGTAAGCCTGCTTCCTTCTATCTGCTGCCTGAGGCATCTGTGCTCCTAACCCCAGTCTGTCAATTCACCAGCGTGGGCCATTGGTTACAGTGGACTGAGTGAGAAACTGAAAACTGTTGCCATCTCTGGGGGGAAGAACTTTTAAATCATAGGGCAATCATACAGCGGTAGAATTGCTGACCAGTCCACAGCATTACTGAGGTTACTGAACATTTACTATGGTGGTGCAGTGGTTAAGTGCTCAGCTGCTGACTGAAAGGTCAGCAGTTCGGACCCACCAGCCTCCCTGCAGGAGGAAGATGTGGCAGTCTGCTTCGGTCAAGATCTACAGCCTTCGAAACTCTATGGAGCAGTTCTGCTCTGTCCTATAGGGTTGCTATGACTCAGAATTGACTCCACGGCAATGGATTTGGTGTTTTTTTTTTTTGTTTGTTTAGGCGATATATAAGGACGTATAGCTTCATTGTCAAAGGAGATTGCATTGTGGCTTCGTACACACACACACACACACGTGGGTGGATACTATCACCTGTGTGCACATGTGGCTGAGTGGACAGGTATTTAGTAAAGTGTCACTGAAGATACATAAATTAAATACATAGATCTTTTATTTTCTGATTTTTCTTTTTACTGAACTTTTGATGAAGGTTTACAGAACAAACTGGCTTCTCATTAAACAGTTAGTACACATATTGTTTTATGACATTGGTTAACAACCCCGTAACATGTCAACACTCTCCCTTCTCCACCTTGGGTTCCCTATTACCAACTTTCCTGTTCCCTTCTGCCTTCTAGTCCTTGTCCCTCGGCTGGTGTGCCCCTTTAATCTCGTTTTGTTTTATGGGCCTGTCTAATCTTTGGCTGAAGGTGAACCTGAGGAGCGACTTCATTACTGAGCTAAAAGTGTGTCCGGGAGCCATACTCTTGGGGTTTCTCCAGTCTCTGTCAGGCCAGTAAGCCTGGTCTTTTCTTGTGAGTTAGAATTTTGTTCTACATTTTTCTCCAGCTCTGTCTGGGACCCACTATTCACACACATTGATATTCGATGTACAGTTCCAGCTATCATTTGTAAAGCCTGTTTTCCCCTCTGCCTGTGGCCAGCCCGAAAACTTTATTTTAACGCAAGTTCCCCTGTCTTCACCTGTAGTTACCCTGGAGTCTGTTCTGTCTCCCAGGGATTGAGCTGGACTCTCTGGTCAAATTCTACACTCAACACGTTTTCTGGTCTGCACGTTTGCAGTGGCTGCCACTTCTATCTGCCAGACCTGAAGTGATGAACACTAAAGTCACAAGTCCAAGCTGACTTCAGCCCCAGTCCTGCTGGAGGCCTGGACTGTGCTTTGCAGTTGGATGTGCCTGCTCAGCTGGTACTTTTCAGTGAAGACAAGGACTCAGGGCAACCCCACACCAAGAACTAGAGAGCCCTGGGGACTTTGTTAGCTTAGTTTCTTGCATATCTGCATCTTCTTTCTCAGAGGTGTTAAAAGTGCTTTATGCCATTTAGGCCATTCCTTCCTGGGAGAGCTCTAGGGGGGCCGTGGGGGAATAGGAATGGCTATTCTCCTTTTATGGGAGAGGCCTCTGATGGAGAATCTTGCCCCAGGTCACAGAATTAGCAAGGAGTGCTGGTAAGATTCCAGCCACCAAGGTTACTTCTCCATATCCGGGAGTGGAGAGATGCCTTCTTCCTCAGAGAAAGCATTAATCTCATTAAATTTGCAGACACTGTACACATGAGAACCCCAATCTAGCCTCCAGACCCTTAAATTCCTACCCCCCACTAACCGTTACAAAGGGCCCATCCAGTACTCAGATGCTGAAGAGCTTGGGTAAGGGATAAATTAGATCCCACAGAAGGCAGAAAGCAGTGAAAGCTGTATTTGGTAATAATAAAGTTAAGTGTTCATGCTTGATCTCAGATAGGCCCACTTCTATACCTTTTGCCGTTTATACCCAGTCCTGTAAATTCTGCAGTAGAAAACAGTCTGACCCACCAAGGCACACTGACCTCTTTATCAAGCTGCTTTCTATGTGGGTGCACAAATACTAATAAAAAAACCCTGCGCTGTTGAGTTGATTCTGACTCATAGCACCCTAATAGGGCAGAGTAGAACTGCCCCATAGAGTTTCCAAGGATCACCTGGTGGATTTGAACTGCTGACCCTTTGGTTAGTGGCCGTAGCACTTAACCACTACGGCACCAGGGTTTCCAAATACCAAGGATAATTATGGTTTTACAAGTAACAGCGATAGTGGTGAAACCTTTCTTTTTGAAAGATTTTCCAGCCGAAGCTTTCGGGATCATGTTAACAAAGAGCCTAATATTGACCGGATCCATTGCCGTTGAGTGGATTCCGACTCGTACCGACCCTACAGGACAGAGTAGAACTGCTCTATATGGTTTCCAAGGAGCGCCTGGTGAATTCGAACTGCCAACCTTTTGGTTAGCAGCCGTAGCTCTCAACCACTATTCCACCAGAGTTTCCTAATATGGCACTGAATAAATATGCGAGGTGTCTATCAGAGGTGGAATGTTAAGACTTGGAGAAGTCAGCCCTCAAGCCACTGAGACCTGGCCTCAGATGATAGCTGGGGAGTGGGGGGACACTTTAGGGTGGGGGCAGTTGTTTTTAAGGGTTGGGGCCAAATTTAAAAGCACCACCATTTACCTTGGTTGCTAAGCCCCCCTGAGCCCAAGGTGAAGAATTCTGATTGGCAGAATCTGTAGGAATTTAGACAAGGGGAGCAGCCCGGAAAAACGGGAAGCTTAGGACGGAGACCCTGGATGCAAAGCAACCAAGTCCTTCAATAAGCCAGAATCTGCTGAGAATACATTTTACGAACATGCAGCTAAGTTGGCTGCCTTTGTTTGGGGGTTTGTTAAGCATTATCTAAAGAATGCCATGGTTCAGCCTGCTCGGTGTGAAGCCTAATTCTTCCCCTTTCTGGAGCCACAGCCTGGTGTGTTCAATTTTTCTCTCTCCGTAGGGCTGCGGGCTCTCTGCTACTCTGGCCAAAAAAACACTCATATTTTAGCAAGCTTAGTCCCAGTCTGGTTGCCAGGCAGTAAAACGAGCACTTGCCCGCCCCAGGGAGAGGGGGACAGCAAGATGGAAAGGGGTCATGTAAACGACTCGCTCCAGCCCTCCCCCCAAATCTCCACTTGAGAGTCTTTGGGGCAGGTGATATGTTACTGATGTGGAGAGACGACGTCTCTTAGTCCCAAACTGTGGTCATTTGTCAGAACTAATAATACAAATTATTTTTATTATTATAGAGATGCTGATAGTAGGATAAGTTTGTGCTCCTTCTGGAGGATGTTAGATATACTTATTTAAATAATGCTATCTGGGCAGGCGGCATTGACCCACTTAACTGATAGGGAAATTGAAGAATACAGAAGCTGAGCTCTTGCACGGGAAGAATGAATGACCTGAGCATCATCAGCACCTTCCCTCCCAAGTGAGGACGGCATTGCAGATGGCGTCATTGCCACCTTCTCACTTAGGTCTTCTCTCAGGTTCCCTTGTGCTAGAATAGCCCGCAAGAGTGAAAGCCAGCGTGCCTTCAATTCTGGAAATGCTTAACTGTGGCCCTTATTATGCACACGGCACTCAGCTGGGCATACTGGGGCTTCTTCCCAGGCGCAGCTAGAACAGGAAACATACGTGGGGCCGGTGCTTGCTGACCGCGGTGGTAGTTTTCAGGGATGAGGCTTATTCCCTCCCGCTGGATGGCTTGTCCATCCACTTCTCACAGATGGCAGACTCCCTGTCAGACAGTAACAGATTTTAGCCTCTGGTGGACAAGTTTGGTGAATTTGCAATCCGACGTTAAAAAGCTCCTAATTTTGTTCTGCGACTCATTGACAAATGAACATTTACGGGATGCTCACAGGATGTATAGCTGGAGGTTAAGTTTAACTCCTGGGCTCCTCAAGCCAAAATTCCAGAAGAGGTCTCACAGAGGAACCTCTTTCTTGGTGCAGGACAGCTTGTACCTGGTGCCCACTATTGTCTCGGCCTTTGTGGGCCCAGGTGCCATCTGGGTGGTGTATAACAAGGCTCGTCCCTCAACCCTGGCTGCTGGGGGACTTCTTTCTCCGTGATTCCTCTCAGCCCCCCCAGGACCCCGGCACTAGACAGTGGGTAATGTTCCAATGTGACCCTTTAGGCCTCTTTGAGCTGCTTGTTATGCTGGGCCTGAGGCCTTGCACTCCCCTGAACGCCTGCTGGTGGAAGGAGGGTGGGTGCTGAATTTGGTCCAGTCCCTCATCTCCGATCCATTCAACTGCTAGTCAAAACCAGGGGGCAATCCAAAAATGTGTGGTGTGGGCTTCCTCCCGTGCCCCGGGGTTTATGGGACAGTGAGGAAGACTGCAGGTAAAGAAGAGGGTTGGGCAAGAGAGAAAACAGATGAGACAGGATGCAGCAGGCAAGCAGAGTGAAAACCCAGTGCTTGAGTAAGGGCCTGGCATCACGTAGGCACCAAGCGAAAATGAGCAAACGCGGGAAGGAAGAAACTCTGAAAGAAGGAAGAAAGCTGGAGAGAGAGCCTGGATTATAGTACTCGTTCATGTTTTCACAGAGAAGCAGCCTGTGCGCCCCACAGAGTTTTAGATCCTCAGTGCACAAAGACGAGTAAGTCATAGTGTGTGTTAGATGTTGATAGCAAGATGCCTTTAGAACAGTTAAACTCTGTCTAGAATACAAAGGACTTTATTTACATCAGGGTGGTTTTATGAGCAGGGGTCTCTGGACTCAGACTGCCTGGGCTCCAGCTCTTACGGGCTCTGTGATCTTGGACAAGTTATTTAACCTCTTGGTACCTCCATCTCCTGTTTAAAGGTATCTCCCTTTAAACAGGAGGGTGAAAACAGTTTTTCTCCCTTATGTGGGGGTTAAGTTAGTTGGTATGTGCTAAGCCCTTAGAATAGCAGCCAGTACGTAATTGTCGTTGTCATTGTTAGCTGCCACCAAATCAGCCCCTGACTCATGGTAATCCCATGTGCATAGTAATTGACATTATTAGCTTTCGTAGTTACCCCCAGGAGTCCCTGGGTGATGCTAACAGTTAACGCGCTTAGCTGCTAACTGAAAGGTAGGAGGTTTGAGTCCATCCAGAGGCACCTTGGAAGAAGGGTCTGGCAATCTACTTCTGAAAAATCGGCCACTGAAAACCCTGTGCAGCACAGCTCTACTCTGATCCTCATGGGTTCGCGTGAGTTGCAGGCGATTTGATGGAACTGGTTTTAGTTAGGAGCCCGGTGGCACAGTGTTTAAGAGCTCAGCTGCTAACCAAAAGGTCAGCAGTTCGAATTCACCAGCTGCTCCTTTGAAACCCTATGGGGCAGTTCTACTCTGTCTTCTAGGGTCACTATGAGTCAGAATTGACTCGATGGCAACAGGTTTGGTTTTAGTTATTCCTAGAAATTCACGTAAGTACTTACACACAAATCCATACATTTTGAGGGGGGGTGTAGACCCCCTAATGCCCAACTATAAAACCCATTGCTTTTGAGTCAATTTCAACTCATAGCTACACTATAGGACAAACCATAGGATTTCCAAGGCTGTAAATCTTTACAGAAGCAGACTGCCACATCTTTCTCCCTGAGTGGCTGGTGGGTTTGAACAGCTGACCTTTCGGTTAGCAGCTGAGTGCTTAACCACTGTGATACCAGGACACCTTATGCCCAACCGTAGCACCCGGGATAAGAATCTGACCTTGAGAAAGGAACCCTGACACTTCGTATTTCTTCACATGTCACCCTGCCAAGTGGAAGAAGCTGGATTCTTGTCCTAAAGGTCACCAGATCCCCCTCTTTCTCTTGCCATTCTAACAGGAAGCATTTTAGGGGTTGTCAGATGCTGTGGGGGTGCCCCCAGCAGAGGGAGCAGAGCTGCCTGTGGCCATGACGGTGCATGGGGACTCCAGGAATCTGAAGCCAGGAGAGGGCTGGTGAAGCAAACACGGTCTTGGGTTTTCCCGGCAGCCAGGTGCTTTACTGGATTCAGGTGCAGCAGTAATTCCCTGGGATAAATCATTCTCTCAGATATTGTCATACCCTTGTCCGTGGAAAGAAGGAGTGTGATAGCAAGGAAAACCCCAATGAGTGATGTTAGCACAAGGCCGAATACCGTGCATGTGGCCCCTGAACAGTCTCCCAGATGCCCACATGGCCCTGGGATGTCCCTTCCTGAAGGGACAATTTGGCAGAGATGCTTTCTTGAAGCTGGCCTTCCTGGTAGTGAGCCCTGGCGGAGAGCGGGGAGGTGGGCAGATGCCAAGACAACTTCATCGAGTGGACGCGCCACCCACAGAGCCTTTCTGATCCCTGCTACCTCTCGTTGCCGGTGTCTTCCCACTCAGGCCTGCCCTGCATCTGAGGCGCCACCAGTCACAGCAAACTCGCCACGCTTTCCCCACTTGAAGCTTTCACCAGCGTGTCCATACAGATCCCTTCCCCAGACTCTCACCATTCCTGTCCCAAAAAACCAGTTGATATCGAGTCAATTCCTACGCATGGTGATCCTGCATGTATCAGGGTAGAACTGTGCTCTGCAGGGTTTTCAATGGCTGATTTTTCGCGAGTAGATCACCAAGTGACTCTGGGTATATTTGAACCTCCAACCTTTTGGTTAGCGGCCGAGTGTGTTAACTAACTGTTTGCACAACCCAAGGACTCTATTCCAAGCAGTGAAATCTAAGGCCCCAGAGCTTTTGTTCTGTCACAGCCCGCTTACAGCTTGCCCTGTTTGTAAGTAACTGGCCATCATGAGGAAACCCTGGTGGCGTAGTGGTTAAGTGCTACGGATGCTAACCAACGGGCTGGCAGTTTGGGTTTTTTGTAGCCATCACGAGCACAGTTGTGGCTGGCCTCACATTAAGCCAGGTACATACAGACTTTAGAGCCCAAATACTTGACTGGATTGAGGCTCTGTCTCGCCTCACTATTTCTGTTTATTGCTCAAGGCACTGTTTTCTCCCATAAATTGAAATTTAACCATAACAATAACGATGTCAAATTACATACATGTGGTGGCAAAAAAGGAAATTCCCCTCAAGGTGAGAAACTGATGGGAACCCATTCACAGGCTAAAGTGAGTGATTTAACCTCTCTAAGCCTCGGTTTACCCATCTGTCAAGTGGAGATAATAATACTTACCTCATAAGTTCACATGTGTGCTATCTTACTAATATTACCTTTCTCTTAACAATTTCGTGAGTATATACTTTTTTCTAACCATTCTCTTAAGAGATGGGGAATTTATTTCAACCACAGATTGCCATGTCACCCTTAAAGAAAAAAAATCACATTTCTTTATGAATACTGCGTGATGAGGACTAACACTGTCCAAGGCTATTTCAGCGGTGATTACAACCTCCCCTTGTGAGCCCCGTGTTCACTCAGCGTTAAAGCCTAGGTTGTGGGTGGTTCATCCTTGTAAGTTCTCCATCGGAATCTATGTGCTGATCTGCCTGGGACCCACAGCTACAGGCTTGTGGCCGGGTGTTGCCAAGAATGGAAGGGCGCGGATGGAGGGGCCACCGCCTCTTGGGCAGGGCTATCTGGCTGGAATGTTGTTATGTTTAAAGAGCTCCTCATCTCAAGGGTCTGTTTGTAAAATCCCACAGACTCTTGTAGTTGGAAAAGGACTTGTCTCAGCTTTAAAGACCTCACGATGGGCAGGAAAAGGCAGAGAGGGCTTTCCAACACATGCTGCCACCCAGGAGCTGAAGTATGGCAAGGAAAAGCAGAAAGTGCCTTTTCAGGGCTTTTGATTTTCCCTCTCTCCCTCAATATCTCTCTTGCCCTCTCCTCCCCTCCCCTCTGCCTCCTCCTGCTCCATTTGAGAAACTTCAGCGACCTTCCCAAACACAGTGTGGTTACTTCTTTGCCTAACCCAGTCTGCTCCTATTCTCTCAGCTGGGTGGTATTCAAGCTCACGAGGAGGACACACACACACACACACGCACGCACGCACGCACGCATGCACACACACACGCACACCCCAGCACCATAAAAGTTTCAGCAACCAGAGGTACCAAGCGTAGTTCTCCCAGTTGTCTTTCCTGGATGCTGCACCTTTTGCAAACCTGCATTTCACACCCCCACCCCATCATTCCCCCCACCCTGACAGCATTTGACCTCACCACCTGAAGAACAGTTCTTCTCTCCCTGGAGATGCATTACTTCGTATTTGATATCTGGATTTGTTATTTAAAGGAAAAGAGGGGGTTTTGCTGAGGACCTGGACATGGGAGGAGAGGGACCCCGCAGGGCTGTATGTAAAAGAAGGTATCTTGAGGTGACTAGAAGTCACACCCTGTCATCTCAGTCAGGTTTAGTGTGACAGCCTTTGGTGTTTTTATTGGGGTGTTTCTTACAAATGGTAACGAGCAGTTGCTTCAGGCACCCTAGCAGAGCCCAGACTGCTGCTAGTGGGTGCGGGGCGGGGGGGGGGGACTGTTTACACTTGC
Source organism: Loxodonta africana (assembly GCF_030014295.1). NCBI lineage: Eukaryota > Metazoa > Chordata > Mammalia > Proboscidea > Elephantidae > Loxodonta > Loxodonta africana. The sequence goes on along the minus strand of NC_087344.1, from coordinate 201,865,595 downwards.
TAATGAATAACTGCCATTACTGTATTAATCAGCAAAGTCCAAGAAGTGACTGCCAGAACCCAGAAGAAAATTGCTCACCCAGTAGAAACTCAGCCTAGAACTCAGGGCTGCTGGGTGCTGTGAAGTTGGGGAGAGGAGACCACTCTTCAGTGGCAATTTTAGATGTCAGTCTGGCTGCGTTTGATTAATAGGAAGTCTCATTTATGGGAGCCACAGGGTTCTATCCACCATTAACCCCAGAATTTCGGCAAATCCCGGTCTCCTGTTTTTAAATTAAAAACCAAAACAAGACCGAAACCATCTACTCCGGCAAATTGAAATGAATTAGAACTTGTATTCCCGAAAACGTGTAAGGAAATGGGATTTGCTATCATTTACTGAGGGCCTACTCTATGCCAGTCGCTACACTTTTACTTTATTACTGTATTTAATCTTCCCAACTACCTCCACTTACCAGATGGGGAAACTGAGGCTTGGAGAGGTTAAATCACTCACTTTTGCCTGTGAATGGGCTCCCATCAGTTTCTCACCTTGAGGGGAATTTCCTTTTTTACCTCCATGGCGCGTTTCATCCGTGACCGCCATGGCAACAACACCATAAAGTTTCATGGGACTTGGAGCCCTGAGGCTGTGGCTGGAGACTGCATCCCACCGCTCTTTATGAGGGTAGTGGTCATCCATCAGTCCCGCTGCCACTTCTGATTTTGCCAGTCAATACTCACCCCTGGGGTCCAGCGCTGGGAAGGTGGATTAGCTAAGGGCCATTTGGCCATTCCTCAGTTCTTAGAATCAATAATAAGCTTTGATTTTACCCAAAAACCTAAACCTCAAATTATTCCAATTCAAGTCAATTCAATCCAATCATTTACTAAGCACCTACTATGTGCTGGGTGTTATGCTATATGCTGGGGATATGAAAATGAATGTTGTTCCCTTTGGGAACATAGGTAGTGAGTGAGACAAAAGTGAACCAGTATTTATAAATAGAGGACAAGCTTGAGTAGATGGATAAAATGCTCTTAGAACAAAAGCCAGAGCGCAAACCAATATGTGTAGAAGTGCTGAGGGTGGCAGTGGGTGAGGGTCAAGGTGGCCATCACTGGACCTGAAAGGAAGAGAAGAAGAAAAAGTCATTCCAGGAACTGGGTGAGCAAGGACATTCATGAGAGTTCATGTATGTTCTACCGTCTTGTGATATTAACAAAGGAAGTTTCCGGGCGGCAGGTTCTGTATCTTCTATGACCTGTAGAGTGCCTAGCTTGTTCCCGGGGTCTCAGAGAGTGTGCTCAAGCGCTCATGGACAGGCTGCCCCCTTGAGGAAGCGACGGGTGTTAGACGGCATCACGTTCCCATCTGTAGGCAGCTGGGCGGCCATGTTTCAGCCTTGTCTTATAAAAAAAAAAAAAAAGTATTGTCCATGCTTCATACTCGTCACTAAGTTATGACCTTGAGGAAGGGAGATTAACTTTTACTGAGTGCTTACTGTGTCCTAGGCCCTATGATTTGCTCAAGAGAGCAGACAGAGACTGATGGCAAGGTTAATGCCTGGGCGGGCCACGTTTTAAGCGGCCCATGCTTCCCTTAAGATGTTTTTAAAATCTCTGTACACAAAAAGGTTCACATGTTATTGTCTCCAGAAATGAAGGTGATAATACCATTTTCCCTCCATACAGAAAGCTAATTATCTCTGACCTGGTTTTGAAAACATCATGGTGGTACAGCTACTTTCCTTTTATGCAAGAGATTTGTCCTAAGAGTTGCTCGTTCTTTACGTCAGTTAAACAAAATCAACTGAATGATATTGTTAATGAACTTGGGGAACTTTCACTGAAAAGAAGTTTACTGGGGATTTTAACAGTATCTCTAGAAAGTTTTGGCTAGCTTATCCTTTTAAAAGATAGTTTTGAATCATTATATATTTTCTAGTACAAACAATCCTCATTGTCATATATTTACTGACAGAGCAGAATACAATGTTCAAGGAATTTACTGTATGTATAACCAGTTACCATCAAGTTGAATCTGATTCACGGTGAACCCGTGTGTGTCAAAGTACAACTGTAATCCATAGGGTTTTCAATAGCTGATTGTTCTGAAGTAGATTGCCAGGCATTTCTTCTGAGGAGGCTCTGGGTAGACTCGAACCTCCAACATTTCAGTGAGCAGCCAAGCGTGTTAACCATTTATACCACCCAAGGGTTTTATTGCATAAGTAGAGTATATTCATAATATTGGTGTAATGGACATTGTTGGTCACTTACCCAGCATTCATACCTCTTTCATCTCTCCCAAGTGACTCAGGGAAGGTGGACCCATATTCAGCTCCAGGGGCTAGATCCTGAGTAGTCTGAGCCAATGAGGGCATAGCATTCCCATGGTGTCTATTAGTGGTCCAAGTATGGCCCCATCAGGCTGACAGAAGGATTCACTCTGGGTAGACTCGAGACACTGCTTTCTTGTCTTGGATGCGGGGGACAAGGCTATCTTGTGACCACAAGAAGACCCTACCTGTGTTATAAACATACACTTTGAGGGGAAGCAGAGCAGAGAGATGGCAAGAATTTGGGTCTTTGTTGAATCATTGAGCCTCCATCTCATTGACTGTACCATCATTGTACCATCTCTGGAGTCTTCTCCAGTGTAGATTTCCAGTTCTACTAGACTGTGAGCTTCTTGAGGATAGGGAACTTGTTTAATTTGTCTTTGTATCCTTGTAAAAAGTGTGCACTTGAGAAATCTTGGTAAAATGAATGGGTGAAAATGTACAGAGAGGGATGAAGAATAGCGTGATTTAAATCAAGCAATCACTACGTCTTTACTGAGCAATAGTAGGGTATCTAACACTGAGGAGATACGAGAGGGAAGCTAATAATAGTGATGACAGTAATAATCATAATAGGAATAGTAATAATAGGCTGTACCAGGCACTTTGTCAGTGACTTTATGTAGATGAGATTAATGCGCATATCAAGTCAGAGGTGAACAGCTGAGTTTTAAACCCAGGCAGGTGTTACTGCCCAGGACCCAGGGCAGATATGTTACAGACAAGCTTAGATGAAATTATATGGTCACTTAACCTTTCTGTACCAAATTTTCTAATCTGTTAAATGGGGATGATAATTGTATCTAACTCATAATGCTTTGAGGAGTGTCTTGGGAGTATGTAAACATTTGGTCAGTGTGAGCATGGCCAGTGCTTGGGTTGTCTTTTATCTTCATTTGGTTCTACCTTGTGGCAACTCTCTGTGGTCCTTTTTGTGTGAAGGCTCTCCCAGTGATGCCTGATTTGTGGTCGTCACTCCATTGAATGTCCTTTTTCACCCTTATCTTGAAGTATTACTTACTCTTGTACACGAGTACCACATATACCATGTATACACTCTGAATCTCCAACTAGCTGTCAGACTTCTCTTGGTAAGGAATACTATATATTTTCGTGGTACCCTTGGGGTCTCACATACTTTGGACCTGTTATCAGGAGGGATCAGTAGTCCCAGGAGAAGGACATCATGCTTGGTAAAGCAGAGGGTCAGCGAAAAACAGGAAGACCCTTAATGAGATGGATGACACATGGCTGCAGCAATGGGTTCAAGCATAACAACAATTGTGAGGATGGCGCAGGACCAGACAGTGTTTTATTCTATTGTGTGTAGGGTCGCTATGAGTTGGAACCAACTTGATGGCACCTAATGACAACGACCACGTGGGGTAGTGGGTGCTTAATAAATATTTCTTTTATTGAGAGTAAGATAGCAAATAACAAAGTACTAAAGTATGCTTAGTGTGGGTAACATTCATATCAAAAGAGACAGAACAAGAGAGTTAGGTAGGTAAGTGCTCATTATAGAGGACCCCAGAGGGGAAGGTGAGGTCTGCCTCTGTAGATATACTCCAAGAGACCTCTATTTGGTTGACCCGACTTTCTTGACAGATTTTTCACCTTCGAGCTGATCTATTATTTGACTGTATATTTGAATCTGTTGTGTGAGTGGGCTTCCTGTGGATCCATACTGAATGTCTCGGGACTTGCTGTTAGAAGGTGCCCACTGGGTGGTGGTGGTTTCCTTGTAGGGGTGGCAATGAGGCCCCTCCTCCACATCACTCACCCTTTGGAGGGGCCTGGGGAGTGAGTCCCTAGGCACGACAGGTTGCCCAGTGACTGTGATGGCTTCACACAGCCCTCCTTTAAGAGGTTTCTCAGAAAGAGGGCTCTGTCAGCCAGACACAACACATTTGAACTTGCTTAAATAGCAAGTGCGAGGAATTGCTTCTTACAAGCCCTCTTACCTGAGCCAGAGCACTTAGTGCTGTGGCTCCTCCCAGCTCATGACTCCAGCTGGGTTGTGTAAATTCAAACCACGAAACTACTTCTCCTGGGATGGGTGGGAATGCTGGTGCGATGCGTAGGCTGAGCCATAGAAAGTCTTCCTATTTCCCCTTCATGCTGCCAGAGATGTGCTTACAAATGCCTCTCTGTGGTCCTTCCTCCCAGCCAGACTGCTTTCTAAGCTGAGGGCCCTGTCAACCCCAGGTTTACCCTCACTGGCCTCTTCCTAGACCACACCATCAATAACCATTGCTCCTAGACCCCATGCAGACCCCTAGCAAACCAGCCTGACTGCTTTGGGACTCTTGGGAGCTGCTGGGGTTCTCTGTACCTCTTATTTCAGCTCTCCTCAGACAACAAAACACAGCCAGCTGACTTCCCTGTCCATTCTCATCCCTCCCACCCCTTCCTGCCATCATCTCCCCCTGCCCCCACAGCCCTGGTCCTCCCAGCTCTCCCAGAATGGTTCCTTGGTCTGTGTTAATGGAGGAGTTGCACACTCTTGGAGCTGGGCAGTATACTTGTCTGAGCCCAGTGAGGGAGGGAACCCTGGAAAGGAGGGGAGGGAAGCATGAGTGAAGGTCGCTTTCACAGCGTAGTTGCCACCCTCTTATTGGCCCCGAAGTGTTCAATGAGCAAGTGAGGCTGGTTGATGCTTTAGCCACTGGTGTAATTGGATCTCTGTGGGCTCTTGAAAAATGGAGCTCTTTTCAGCAGCAAATGTTTGCAATTAACTTTAACATACGGTGGAATTTCTTTTTGTGTCCATAAAGGATGATAGGCAGTGAGGATCTGGCAGCAAATGAACCCACCTCATCACGCCCCAGGCTGGGCTGGTGGGAGGGCTCCTCCTACTCAGTTTGCAGCACTGAGACACTCAGTGAGCTAAGTGACCATAGATGAGTCAGCTGGGGCTCTGAGCCCTCCCTGTGCCTCAGTACACCGTACCCTCTTCATGACAGGTGTTTCTACTTCCCGGGGAGCAAGGGTAAAGTGTAGTTCTCTCTCTTTTATAACAGAGGGCAACAGCCTTTGGCATTAGTGACTCTTGCTTCTCAGTCTTGGCCACTGACTGGACACTGCCCAGCTCTTGTGACCCTAGTATACTTCACCTACTACATGATTTACCTTTGTGTTGACCGTATCAATAGGAATCAGAGATCAGCTCCATGATGAAATCCCAAGTTAACTATGTGAGTTAGGGTGCATTTGACCGCAAGTAACACAAGCCAGACTGAACATGGACTTCAGACAAATCGGAGAGCTATTTTTACGTAACTAGAAGCCTGGACTTATGCGTTTCTGGGTTCATTTGGCAGCCTAGTGATGTTATCAAGGACCCTCTCTCCAGGTTTCCACCCTCTGTCTTCAGTGTTGTGATCCATAAGGATTTTATTGGCTGATTTTCAGAAATAGATCACCAGGCCTTTCTTGCTAATCTGTCTTAGTCTGGAAGCCCTGCTAAAACGTGTCCACTGTGGGTGACCCTGCTGGTATTTGAAATACCTGTGGCATAGCTTCCGGCATCACAGCAACACCAGTCACTAGAAAAGGAGATCATGTCTGGTAATGTAGAGGGTCAGCAAAAATGAGAGAAGCCCTCCGAGAAATGGATTGACACAATAGCTGCAAAAGGAGACTCAAGTACGCCAGTGATCATGAAGATGGCATGGGACTGGCAACGTTTTCTTCTGCTATACATAAAAGGTTGTTGGGAGCTGGTTTGATGGCAACTAACAACACCGTCCTCAGTGTGTGAACTTCATTGTCTGGCTTGTCTCCTAATGGCTGCAAGATGACTTTCCATCCTTGTATGAAAGGTTCCCTGGTGGTGTAGCGGTGAAGCGCTATGGCTGCTAACCAAAAGGTCAGTATTTCGAATCTGCCAGGCGCTCCTCGGAAACTCTATTGGGCAGTTCTACTCTGTCCTATAGGGTCACTATGAGTCGGAATCAACTGAACGGCAGTGGGTGGATGAAAGATTCCAGGATGGGAAGGAAAGGACTGGGACTAGGGGCTTCTTCAGTGTTTGAGGAAAATCTCAGAAGTCCCCAGCAGACTTCCCTTTATATTTCTTTGGCCGCAACTGGGTTTCATGACCACCCCTGGCAAAGGGGGAAGAAATTAGTCTGGCTGACTTAGATAAGTCATGACTTCCCCAGGATGGGACACACTGCTGCCCAAGCAAATCAGGGTTCTCTTGGTGAGGCAGAAGTGGCTATTGGGAAATGGGTATCAGGAAGGCAACTGACAACTTCTGCTGTGATGATTCTCCACCGTCAGAAAAGGCAGTGCTTGTTGGGAATCTTAGAATTTCTGGAAGAAGAGAAGACATTCCTGGGGATCAGAAGAGGGTGGAATATGGGATCACAGTGGTCCATAGTGCTCCAGGCTCCTTTCACAACCATCCCATGTGCTAACCCCTAAGAGATCTTTCTTCCTACACTATTGCTTTCCTACAGTTATGCTCAAAAATATGTCAAGACTCCCCATTTCCTGTTAAATAGAGGTCAAACTCAGCATAGCATTCAAGGCCCTCCTCTATCCAGCTCACATCTGGCAGGAAACACGCATTTCCTGTTCTATCTCCTGATAACTCCCTTGTGCAAAGCAGGTAAGAGTTAAGCCAGTCTACTTCCTATCTGCTCACCACACCTTTGGCTTCTTGCCTCTATACTTTGCTCACTCTAGGGTCTCCATTTTGCATGTCTGATCCCATAAGTCAGCCTGTTCAGATTGTATGTATGATTGAAAGCTCTCGTTTAAGTCATCACTTCCTTGGAGACTCTTTCCTTGATTGCCCCAACTGGAAGCTTCCCAGTCTCCTTTGAATTTCTATTGCCTTTGTTATTGGCGTAACCACGTGGGCCAGTTAGAAAGCTGGGATGATCTTATGTGGGGGACCCCTGAAGGCTGGGGAAGATTTAGTCGGTTGAAGAGACCAGAAGCCATGCCATGTAGATGTGGGGTGGGGGGATTTGGGAGAGACTGTAAGAATGCACTGGGGTCTTCACTTTCCTCCTTCTGCCTCACCTCTAAGCATCTCAATACTCTTTCTCCAGGAGCATATAATTTGGCTCATGGCTACCATATTGGACAGTACAGGTGTAGAATGTTTCCATCATTACAGAAAGTTCTCTTGGACATTGCTGATCTAGAGGGTCACCAGGGGAGGTGTCTAGTGGGCCTAAAATCTTGAGGTCCTTTGGTGCAGGGGCAGTTCTCACATCCTATTAGTTCACTGAACTGTGACCTGGCCATCTCTATTGAGGAGATGGCAATACAGACTCTGTGCAAACAAGTCTTTGGGAAGCTGGATCTCGGCAGGATACTGCTAAGCAGCTCTGCCCTCAGCTCTGGGATAGATAATACCCTCTCGAGGCAATCTCCAAATAGAGAGTCTAGACTCATTATCTCACCCTCTTTTGTCTCAGGGCCTCCAAGGGACTCTAGTGTGCTTGGTGAGATAATGAGAGTAAGTGATGAAACAGGAAATCCATCCCCGGGTAGCTCTTGGCGAGCCTTCGGTGGCTTAGCAGGGGATGAGGTAATGAGTCTAGACTTTTGAAGAGGCTGCATGCCTGGGCTCTTGGGAATTTCTCTCTGTCCTGCTCCTCGACTTTGAGTATAGTACTTAGAAAGTGTAGCTCCCCTTCTGCGGATTCTTCTGTTGCCTGCCGTGTGATCTTTGCAGTGGCTTTCAAAAAGTTTCATAAAAATGTGAAACACATCTAGAAAGCTAAAACCTGATTTTGCCATGCATCTGAATAACTGTGGACTATTTTACAAAGAAGTCCTGGTGGCACAGTGGTTAAGAGCTATGGCTGCTAACCAAAAGGTCAGCAGTTAGAATCCACCAGCCACCCCTTGGAAACCCTATGGGGCAGTTCTGCTCTGTCCTATAGGGTCACTATGAGCTGGAACCGAGTCGATGGCAGCTAACAACAACAACATTTTACAGACTGTTTTCAGAGACTTCCCCTCGTTTATTCCTGACAGTGGTGACATAGATATACTAACCCCCATTTTGCAGTTGGAGAAATTCAAACTCAGAGAGGTTAATTAACTTGACTGTGGTTACACAGCTAATAAGGGGTAGAGTGGGGACTCAAACCCTGGCCTTTCCAAGTATTAGTCCAGTGGTATTTCCACTACACTGTATTTGTCCCTTAGGAGTTCTGGGTGGTGCAAGCAGTTAATGTGCTTGGCTGCTAACTGAAAGGTTGGAGGCTTAAGTCCACCCAGAGGTGCCACAGAAGAAAGGCCAGGTGAAGTACTTCCGAAAAATCAGCCGTGGAGCAGTTTTACTCTGAGGTACTTGGCGTTACCACGAGTCAGAATCGACTCAGTGTCAGCTGGAAAAAAGAGTTGCCCTGTAAGTGATATTATAAAAGGCGTTTTAACGAACCTTCTACCTTACTTCTTTTTTGCACATGTTGGCAGTAGATGTGGGGATATTCACTAGCAGTCCTACCAAGACAGTAACGATACCTGTGGTGACGTTCCTAAGGCTTCATTCGGTATTTTGCACATTGTTTTAGGCGCAGGGCTTCGTGACTGCTCTGCTCACTTCTGGGTCGTCTGTGCACCATTCATGGCTCTGTTTTCAGCGTTAGCTCAAGAACATCATAGAAGGGTCAATCTGAATGAAGCCAAGCAAAACGATTTGGATATTACACAGTCCGATATTTGCACTTTGGCTTATGTGATGTTTGACTTAATCTTGGCTCCCCTCATCATTAGATCAAATACTCCAGAGTGGTCCAGACTTGTTTTTGTCGTTGTGTGCCTTGGAGTTGATTCCAACTCATAGCGACCCGGTAGGACAGAGTAGAACTGCCCCATAGGGTTTCCTAGGCTATAATCTTTACGGAATCAGATCACTAGGTCTTTTCTCCGGCAGAGCCGCTAGTGGGTTCAAACCACTGAAGTTGCGTTTAGCAGCCGAGTGCTTAACCATTGCGCCACCAGGGCTGCTTCAAATGTGACTTTCTTAGAATTTTACCAACAGCATCCAGGAGGCTTTATTTGCCTTGATCCTCTCTCATTTACTTGTGGACATCACTCTGACACCTCTCTGCCACCTCTTGCCTACATCCTGAAGATTTTTCTGGTGTCCAATAAAAAAAAAAAAAAAATTTTTTTTTTTTAATCATTCTTACCAGCATACGTGCACACATTCTGTAGCTACTCCCATTAGAACAGTCTCCTGACCCTGTAGCCCCTCTACCCATCACTCCATTTCTCTGTGCCCCTTCAACAGAACTCTTCGGAAAGATGTTCGCTCTGGGTCTGTATTCTTCTACTGCACTCAGGCTTTCCCCCAGCCACTTCGCCCTCAGTGACCTCCATAATGCTGAGGCTAGTGGTCAGCGCCCAGTCCACATCATACCTGACCCGTCAGCAGCATTTGACAAGTTTTATCACCCCTGTTTCCCAGAAGCACTTGGCTTACTAGACTTCCACTCCATTCTTTTTTTTTTTTTTTGTCTCGTCTATCTCGCTTGTCGCTCCTTCTCTCCATCTCTGTCACCTCTTACCTGGATTTCTTGTTTCTGTCCTTGCCCTCCCATAGCTAGCTCTTAACACAGCAACCATAGCGAACCCGTGAAAGCATCATCCAGGATGTCACTCCTCTGCAAAACACCCTCCAACGCCTTCCCTTCTCAGAGGAAAAGTCCAAGCCCTCACTGTGATCTACAGGGCCCTCTCTGGTCTATCCAGCCTTCCCCCATCCCCTGTTAATTCTCCGATCTCAGCTCTTATGACTCTTGCCCTTGTCCATTCTATTCCAGCCACACTGAACTCTGTGCTCTTTCTCCAACATGTTGGTCATACTTCTACCTCAGGGCCTTTGTACCTACTGTTCTCTCAGCCTGAAATGCTCTTCCTACAGATATCGGTAAGGCCTACTCCTTACCATCTCCTTCAGATCTTTGCTCAAAATCAGCTATTCAGTGAAAATTGTAACTCCCCATCCCGGCACGTCCCATTTTTTTATGCTTTTATTTTTGTCTATACCCATACTCTTTGCTGTCGAGTCAATTCTGACTCATAGCAACCCTATAGGACAGAGTAAAACTGCCCTATAGTGTTTCCAAGGAACAGCTGGTGGATTCAAACTGCTGACCTTTTGATTAGCAGCCATAACTCTTAACCACTGAACCACCAAAACAAAAAAAACCCAAACCCATTGCCTTCAAGTCATTTCCGACTCATGGTGACTCTATAGGACAGATTAGAACTGCCCCATAGAGTTTTCAGGGAGCATCTGGTGGATTCTAACCACGGACCTCTTGGTTAGCAGCCGTAACACTTAACCAGTATGCCACCAGGGTTTCCACTGTGCCACCAGGGCTCCATTTTTATCCATAGCACTCATCAACATCTGACATTTTATTTGTTGTCTGTTTGTTTTCAATCAAATGTAAACTCCAGGGGCAGGGATTATTGCCTGGTTTGTTCACTGTTAAATTCCTAGCATCCAGAACAGTGTCTTGATAGTAGCCGCTAGAATAGTAGGTACTCAGTAAATATCTGTTACGTGTATGAATAAAACCCTTTTCTTAAATCACCTATAATTTGGGTTTTCCAAATTCCTTTTCAGTATTTGCTAGTTATAAATATCCTTGTGTTGTTTTGTGAGGGATGCTGTAAAAATAAAAATCTCCTCCCACTCCCACCCTAGAGATTCCCATAAAGTAGTTGGTCATGATCTTTAAGTTGTTTTCCGGTTGGTGGAGATGTATTTGGGCTACATTCTTTTTCTCTGCCCCTCTTATGACTGCTGTTTGTGGGAAGAATATTTTTGCTCATGGAGGCCCTGACCTGTTCTCGGAGGGGTTCAGCCCAGGACTGTAGGCTGGGCGTTTTCGCTCAGTGTGGCTCCTTGCGGTACAGTTGGGCGGTGGGTTGATGCTGCTGTCCACAGCCCCTTCTTCACAGTGGAGAAAGGGGCAGGGCTTGGAGAGGCACTCACATTGCAGGGCACAGCCATTCCTGCCTATGCCAGAGAAGCCCCTCCTTCCTGGCTGACCTGGGAGCTTTCAACAGGCCTTTTGAGAGGCAACTTCACAGAAGTTCCTGTGCCTCCTTGTTTGCTAAAAGGAAAAGCAAGTCCCTTGCCTTCATGTCATTGTAGGTAAACCAAAACACCAAACCCACTGCTGCCAAGTCGATTCTGACTCTTAGTGACCCTATCGGATGGAGTAGAACTGCCCCCTAGGATTTCCAAGGAGTGGCTGGTGAATTTGAACTGCCGACATTTTGGTCAGCAGCTGAGCTCTTAACCACTTCGCCACCAGGGTTGCATGAAGCCAGGTGTTTTCCTGTAACCAGCAAGAGGAGCCTCTGTCATTTTAGCTCTAGAGAATGTGGGAGGAGGGTTATGCTTTGGCTTGGAAGAACAGGTCTCCAACATCCTAATTGTTCTTAAAATTGTAACTGGGAACCTAAAGATTTCTGAGAAGGAGAGAAATGCTGGGATCCTGGGGCTCCCTCTGGACTCTCCAGGTTCCCTTATGGATTCCATTATAGATTCTAAAGGCTCACTGCCCTGAGCGGAACACAGACATCCCTAAAAGCTCATGCACTCTTCTGGGCTTCCTTGGTTTGGAGACACCCTAGCATGTTGCTATTTATCTCCATGGTGAGGATGGGTTGTGACAAAAAAAATTCCAAACTTCTAGTTTTAGCATCTATGAAACCAAACTGGATCTCCAGTCTAAGGGGGAGTCTCTGTGTGTGTGTGTGTGTGTGTACAAGCACACACTCACGCCTGCACACATAACTTGTCACTGTGATTCCAAAGCTGGAATCCTGTTTCACAGAGATTTTTGTGGTTCTTTAGCTCTTCATGTCTGTCCCCACTCTCTAATCCTCTGAATGGAGCTGGATATGGGAAGCAGAGCCATATGAAAGGCATCCAAGAAGAAAATTATATCCCAGACTGCACATGAATATTGTGGTTGTCGGGGGGAGGTGCTGGCTGGCACTGCACACTTGCCACCATTCCTCCTGGTTTTTCCATTTCCATCCAGACCCCAGTTGCTTGTTTCGGTACAAGTTCCAAGGCTGGTGCTCTCCTGGGTTAGACTGAGCCTGGGTCATTTATTTCAGTGCCTGGGCTGTTTTTGGAAGTGGACAACAACCTCTGGCTTTTCCTTTCTAGGTAAAATATTTCCACATGGTTGATAATGTCATTTATCCAGCTCTGTCTTGTCAGGATCTTGGGCTGATAATAGTGGTAAAATTGCTTTGTAGTGCTTTTAATTTTCTAAAATTTGATCGGACAACCCTCAAGGCTAAGTTAGGCGGTGATATAATGGATCCTTGCATCCCCAATTACTAGTTGTGTGTAAAGCCGAGCAAGTTACTTAAACCTTCATAAACCTCTATTTTCTCATCCGTAAAATGGGAATGAGTTTTGTGCAGATGAGTGACATGATCTATCTAATTTAGTTCTTAAAAGGATCACCATGGCTGCTGTGTTGAAAATAAATTTGGAGGGTGCCAAGAAGAAGCAGATGCTGTTGTAGAAATCCAGGGGAGATAGGATGGAAGTAACGTGGTAACAGTGGAGATGAGAAGGGATCTGATTCTGGTTATACTTTGAAGGTAGAGCAGAAGGGGCTCGTTAACAGATGGGATATGAAATACGTGGAACAGAGGAGTCAAGAAGGATTCAGAGATTTTTGTCCTGAACAACAAGAAAGATGTAGGTTCCATCCGAAGAAAAAGAGAGACTGGTTGGAACAAATATGATCCAGGGTGAGGTGGATGGGAAAGGATCAGGAATTCTGTTTGGTTTTGTTAAGTTTGAGATTTCAGTGAGAAAACCAAATGAAGATATTGAGCAGGATATACAAGTTAGATTTAGGAAAGGGATCTAAGGTGGAGATAAGAATTTCAGAGTCATTTAGCATATGAATGATATTTAAAGCGGCAAGACTTGACAAGATCATCAAGGGAAATGAGTGAAGGAATGAAAGTAGATAGAAAAGAGGACTAAATGTTTCAAGGTCAGGTGATGAGGAGGGACCAGCAAAAGAGACCAAGGAGGAGTGACCAGTGAAGTAGGAGGAAGACCAAAAGATTTGGTGTACTGGAAGCCAAGTCATCAACTATGTCAGATGCTGCTGATGGGCTCAGTATGATGAGGACTGAACAATCTGGAGCTCATTAAGGACCTTGATAAGACAGCTTTGTTACAAAAGGTGGGACAAAAGCATGACTGGAATGGCCATAGAGGAGAGTAGAAGGAGAGGAATTGGCGAGGGCAAGCAGAACTCATTTTTTTTTTTACGTAAGATATCAAATAAATGAGGAAGTAGATAGTGAGGGAATTGATATCAAGAGAAGGTTCCCCCCTTCCCAAAATGGGAGAAATAAGGAAAAAAGTATATAAAACCTATTCATGTTGTTGTTATTTGCTGTTGAGTTATAGTGGCCCCATATGACAGAGTAGAAATTCCCCATAGGGCTTACTAGGCTGAAATCTTTACAGAAGCAGATTTCCAGGTCTCTTCTCCCACAGAACGGCTGGTAGGTTCCAACCACTGACCTTTCAGCTAGCAGCCAAGCACTTAACCGTTATACCACCAGTGCTCCTTAACGTATTTACAGAGAGGTAGAATATATTACAAGGTTCTTGAGTGGGCAAGAGGCAGTGGAATCTAGCACTTAAGTGGAAGAGTTAACCCTATATAGGAGTGAGTACAGGACACATTAGACTCCAAATGGAAAAGGAAAGTACCTTTGGCAAGTCAGCATCTAAGAGCCTGGAGAAGGATTGCATATGGCTTTGCGTAACTGCGTCATGACTGCAGTGGGTTAATCAAAAAGAGCTTTTATTTTTCTCACTTAAAGGAAGTCAAGAAGTGGGAAATCCAAAGATGGTGCAGCTACTCAAGAAGGTTATCGAGGATTCGGGTTCTCTCTTCTTGCTCTGCATCCTTAGGCTTTCATTCTTTTGGCTCCAAGATGGTCTTTTCATCTTCAGGCATTACATTTGAATTCCAGGCAGAAAGAAGGGGAAAGGTGAAGAGCAAAATGTATGCACCAGCTGAGTCTTTGTTGCTTTATCAAAAGAACAGTAGCTTTTCCAGAAACCTCCCACTCCCCCAGTAGAATTCCATGTACATTTCGTTGGCCAGTTCTGGTTCACACAGGCACCGTTAGCTACAAGGGGGTCTGGGCAGGTGAGATATTCAACTGGGAACACAACACCTAGGTTTGGATTACAGAAGGCAGAATACGAAAACTCATCGTTTCTTTCAGTTTTTAATGAGTGGTGTGAGTGTTGAGGGGTAAAGGGATAAAAATAAAAAACAAGAAATAAGAACCATACCACTTTCACTGGACCAGAATGCACTGAACCTTTTATGGAGCTCTCAGAACACTAGAAGTCTACCTGAAAGGAGGGAACACACGCTGGTGGGAAAGACGCTGCCGTCCTGAAGGTTAAGATACCAGGCTTTTTTGTGCAAGCTCCACCACTGTTGGATTTGGGGAGTCTGTATAAAGTGCTGTAACCTGCTCTGATACCAGTTTTGCCCTCTGTATGATGAGGACAATAGGATGAGATGATAGAATCTGTCCCCACCTCCCACTTAACTTCACATCCCTGATGTTATACAAGATTACCCATGCTTCGAGGTCCTTAATTAAAGGCATTCCAGAAATTCAGATTATACGGAGATGTAGTCCACCTCTCAAATAGAAGGGGAAGTGTCACATGGCAGGTTCCTGTGGATTTTATGCCAGGGTGGGAGATTTTCACTAAAATTGCCTAGCAGACTGGATGATCCTTTTTTTTTAGTTTCCCCTAGAACAGGTGCTATGTCTGAGAAAGAGAATAGTAACAACTGCTAACGCTTTGAACATCTCTCATGCATCAGGCATTCTACTCAATTGGTCTTCAGATTACCTCTAGTTCCTAACATAGTGAGTGCTGTTGGCAACAGTTGATTCTGTGAGTCAGTTCTATGAGGAGCTCTTGGCTTGTGATAATATGGCTTTTTTTTTTTTTTTAATGTATAGCACAAAGGTAATAATGAAAAGTGACGGTGACAAAAGTAAACGAGGATTAACGGAGAGCTCGGTGTTGCCCCCTGCTGGGATCTCAGAATCTTTCCCATCAAAACACCGTCAATAATGTCCTTGTCCTTCCTATTATTATACACACACACACACACGTACACACACTCACAGAGCCCAGGAAACATACATTCTTTGTACGAGTATACACTGTATTGGCCACTTGCCATCTAGCCAAGCCAAACATTGTGGAACAATAGGAATCTGTGCCCAGAATATCAGCTAGAAATACCTCATTCCCCTGCTTGGTTGTTTGCTGGGCATGTTTAAGTGTCCCAGGAGGGTAATGAGGATGAAGGGAAAGGGAAACTGACATTTTCAAAGGAAACCAAATCTTTAGCTCCCTAAAAGGAAAGCATATATTTTTCTTGTGCCTGCTTTATGTTTCTTGCTGTCTTTGCCTGTCTGTGTGACAATATGGAAAGTCTATAATATAAGTCATGCCACCTTGGCTTGGGTTGTTGGAATCCACAATTTCACTGTAGTCTTTTGCTTGACAACTTGACTCATAGCTTTCCAGGTTTGGGTAAAGGAGAAGAGTGAGAGAGAGAGAGCTTCCAAAAGCAGGAGTGACTCTCTGTTCCATACACACTGTTCCCTCACTCAGCTGTTCAGAGCATTTCCATCCCCAGATGAGCCTTGCTAGCCTCTTTTGTTCCTTGAGCATTGACTGAGCTCCCAGCTCTACTGGTCCTCTTGATGATCCCAACTTTCCCTGTGGTCTGGGGTAGGTCACCGCTCCCTCCTGGGCCTTGGTTTCTTTCCATTTATGAGTTGAGGAGAGAGGTTCATTGATCTCTCAGAGGTCTGACAGCTAGTGAGCAAGTGCAGGTTCACACAGTGGTCAGCAGCATCGGTAAGAAGCAGTCAGCTGAGAACTGAAATGACACGGGGAAAGGGTCTGTTTCAAATATTTGCCAGATAATGTCAGCATTAACCAAATAGCAACTGTTGGCTCTGGTTGGCCAAACATGGAGCTGCTGACTTCCTGAACATATGTTGGGGGTTAGGCAATGAACGGGGTATTGGTCAACACTGGTTGGCTAACATCAATATTTACTTTGAGTTAGGGTAGACCATAGCCATAGTTTCCTGAATGAAATGCATTCTGTTTCCCCTCAAGTATTTGGCCCTTCATATTTGTCTGTTGGTCTCTTTTCCAATAGCAAATGAAGGGCTTGTTGAAGTTTGATTTAATTTGTAATAATAATGAAGAACAGAGCCCCACAATACACCTGAAGTTCTATTTTTTGGCTCAATCTACTGTCTTAAATTACTTCATATTAATATTTACATGGGCAGATATATCGATTTCAGTAAAGGGAGGCAATAGCTCTTACTTATAGAGAGCAGCTAGTATGTGTCACATACTTCCAGTGCATTATCTTATTTAATCTTCAGAACATCTTGTAAAATGGTTATGATATCGTGTTACAGAGAAAGAAACTGAGGCTCTAGAAGAGTCTTTAATATGCTCAAGTTCTCAGAAGTAGAACCAAGATTTGACTCCAAGTTTTATCAGACTTCGAAAGCTGTGTTCTTCCCACTATTCCATGCTGACTCTGGAATAGACACTTTGTGAGACCAGGAAAATTACTTGGTGCACTATTTTAAGGTAGAGGCTGGCTATTGACGGGTTCATTTGCCATAGGTGATGAGCATGCGTGTTACGCTTGCACTTCTTGGTGAGGCCAGTGACTCACAGAACTCTGGGATGTGCAGCCATCATACTCAGCACTTCTCTCTCCCACTCGTTCTTCCCATTGTATGGTTCTCCTTACAGCTCCCCAGGAGCCACGGGGAGACAGCGACTCTGATTGGCTCTGCCAGCCACTTATTGTTTTCCATTTTCTCACCACTGCAGAGTCTTGAGACTGTCTCCTATAGAAGGCCCTGCCGCTTCTATTGTCCCGGCAGACTTTCCCACCGCCCCAGGGCCACGTGCTCAGTTCCTTATTGTAGTAGTGTTGGCTCAGCCTCAAGGACAGAGACCTTGAGCCAGCTGACAAGGTTGCTTGTGTCACTACTTCTAAGGCCACAAGCCATGCCTTTGGTTCCCAGTACTTTTGAATACTCTTCTCTCACCACCTCTCCTTCAGTTTAGCCACATGGTCTCCCAGACTCCCAGCAGCAGATTTCCCCGACAGACAGCTCTGGCTCATGGCCAATACCTGTCTCTGTGCCTGGATGACCTCAGTTACCAAGTCAACATGGTACTTAATGAACGTTGCTATGCTGCCCTCTGGTGGATAGGGTGGAAACTGAGTGACACAGATTCCTCCTGCTTGTCAAAGAGCAGCCCAAGACCCGCTCCAACTTTCTAAACCAGAGGGTTCATTGCCTGATCAAAACTATTGGTAGTGTCTGTGGAAAGGTGCCACGATCTGTAGTAGCCTCTTTTCCAACACTAAAGGTGGCTCTGATTTCTTATTTTGGAGGGGCAAAAATAGCACACAGCCAGTTGACCTCAAGTTGGAATTGGGGCTTTTCTCTCTCTTTCCCTTTTATTATTTATTTATTTTTGTCCTCCATCCTTCCACTTATTTGTCTATGGTGTGGAGGCATTGAGTGGCTTCCTTTGGAACGGTCAGGAGGCTAAGTCAAGGCTAATGAAAATCTAGGTCTTTCTAAGCATACCCTCTGAAGTGTCGTAATGGGGGTCCCCTTACAGTCCTGATCAGTCCTCATTGGTCTCAAAGCTGTAGAATTGGGATTGGGATAGTTCTAGATTTGCACGAAGCTGCCATGTTCTGCTGTATTTCTGTATATGGGAAGTTGTGTCATCAGCCTGGAAGGTAGATGTAGGGATGGCTAGAGTCCAGTGGAAGATGGGGCAGGTAGGGTGGAGGCTTGGAGGAAGACATGGGAATTCGTGGGTCAAAAAGTCAGGCATATCAGCACTAAAAGAAAATGAAGTCTCTGTTCACCTCTTTGTCTTTGCTATGTGAAACAAGAAAACATTGCAACCAACAATGCTAGAACTGTGGGTTAGTTGGGTAAATCTACATCAGTCATGTATAGATAGGCTGCCTGAAATCCTGGCATGAAACCCACTGCTAGTGACCAAATCCATCATAACAGGTGAGAACTCAGGCCTGGCACACTCTCCTTGGCTTCTTCATATTGTTATGCCTGGCCCCATGCCCTCAACCAATATCACCGAAAAGCTGATCTCTGACCTTCTGGCATTTTTCATGGCCTTGATCCTGAACTACATGCCCCATCCATCTTTCCCTGTGCTCCTATCTCTAATTCCAATTCTCCCAGCCACTAGATTCGTTATCTTTTTTTTTTACTGCTTTCTCTCTCGTATTTTATTCTCAGATCTTTTTCTCTGTCATCTTTATCATCACCGTCATCATCACCATTGTAGTAGCTACTATTTTATTGAAGATTTACCATGTGCCAAGTACTATGCTAAACTGTTTTCATGCATTAGTTCCATTAATTCTCATCAGGACCATTTTATAGAAGAGGAAACCAAGGCTTCAGTAGCCTGATCAAGGTCACATAGTAAGCGGTGGAGTAGGAACTTGGACCTCGGTTTATTTGATTGCATCGTGTTGGCGTCTTGCGCTGCTCTCTGGCTGGGCTTCCTCGGGTCTCCCTGTATTCAACCCCAGTCCTACTGGTCTAGATTTCAGCCTAGGTCTTGAAAATGGTGACCCAGCAGGTTACTTAGTGAATGAGGCTCCACCAAAAATTGTCTTGTTTCCCAATCTTTTTGGAATCAGTGTAGACTTCAAAAAGTCAACATTTAGAGTTTTTGGTGTTAGGTCAAAGAGGGGTCTCCCAGGCAGTGTTTGTTCCTAACACAAATCCACAGAGGACAGACCTCTTTCAGGGTTCCTTTTAGGTACTTTGGGGTCCAGGAGCTGATTTGCCTGAAGGAATCAACTTGTCTTTCACCTCCCTTTAGGCAGCAGAGTCTCCTGACCTTCTTTAAAGCAATGGGCCTATCAGAAACCCTCTCATGAGCTGAGGCAGCCATCTTAGCTGCTTGATCTGTGTGCTTGTTTTTCCTACGGAAATAGTGCTAGATAGAGAGTGTATAGGAGAAAAATGGAAAAAAGGGACCCAGAGTTTCTCTCTTCTGCGGAGCAGAGTCATTGTGAGCCAAGCCGAGCCAAAATATGGCGAGATTCTCTTTGAGTTCATAAAACAGTTCTATTTACTCTTATTCCACAAGGTCAGTGAGGTAATGAATAAAAGGAATACCACAGCTCCTGGCACTGAGTGGGTATTTAATAAAGATTAGTTCCCCTTTTCTCTGTCCTGCACAAGCTTCTTTTCCTTTGCAGAAATATCATTTTGGAGCTGAAATATATTCTAGTGATGAGGACCTCAATGTTCAAAATGGTGAAGTGGGTCTCCTAAGACCACACAACCAGCACCAAAACCCATTTCTCCCTACAGTGTTTCAGCCCATGACAGTCTTGCTATTGTATTGTACGTACTTCAGTATGGTGTGCTGCTGTTTTCTGAATTCTGCACCTCTTTGTTGGTTGCCTTAGGCTTGTTCTCTAGTAGTTTCTCAGGCAGTAAGGTTTTATGTCTGCTTTTGAAACATTATTGTCCTTTTATCTACAGAGTAGTCTACTTAACTCTGTAGTAAAAGCATGAAACTTAAAAACGGGACTGACGTAAGAAATTATCTAGCCCAGTGGGTTTCAAACATGCATTAGAAGGAAAATACTTTCTTCAAATTAAATCTTTTCTAGAAATGACTGTATATGTGTGTCTGTCTATTAATCTAACTTTGGTCTTAGCTTGTGTGTGCGTGTTTGTATTTATTATCTCTTTGGTCATAGCCATATATATGTGTGTATATATATGACCACATTTGTCATGTATATATACATATATATACACACATATATGTGTGTGTGTCTATGTATTTGTTGTTGTGTGCCACTGAGTCAATTCTGACTCATAGCAACCCCATGTGACAGAGTAGAACTGCCCCACAGGGTCTCTAGGCTGTAACCTTTGCCTCCTGGAGAGCCGCTGGGTGGGTTCAAACTGCCAACCTTTTGGTTAGCAGCCGAGGACTTAACTGTTGTGCCACCAGGGCTCCTTATGTATACATAAACATAGATATATATATGTATGCTGACATATAGATGAATGATATGGTGGTTCTGGAAGGAGCCCCTGGGTGGTAGAAACAGTTAACACGCTTGGTTGCTAACTAAAAGGTTGGACATTCGAGTCTACCCAGAGGCTCCTTGGAAGAAAGGCCTGGCGATCTACTTCCAAAAGTCAGCCTTTGAAAACCCTATGGAACAGTTCTATTCTGACACACATGGGGTTGCCATGAGTCACAATTGATTCCACAGCAACTTTTTCTTTTTTTTTATGGTTGTGGAAAAGTTTTTGTTTGAAGAATTACCGTAGCAAGGTAGCATTTCGCTGACACCATCCAGAGACCTGGATTGGGTCCTGGTGGAGTGGGCTTCTCTGGTCGGAGGGTGTGGGGTGGGTGAGGAAACATGGGGAGTAGACAACTTACCCCCTCTTCAGCCTCTAAGGAGTTGTGGATATAACACTGATCTAGGGCAACCCTTTTATGTTAAAGATAGGAAAGCCGAAGCCCAGGGAAAGCTACTGGTTCTTCTGAGGCTCCTTGATGAAAGGAAGAACCCTTCCACCTAGGTCTTCTGACTCAAGTCCTAGGCTCTTTTCCTAAACTAGGCCACCTTGCCTTTTCTTCTTTGGTTTCCCACAGGGCACCCAGCGTAGAGCAGGGTGGCTGGAGGTCGGTTATAAGAAATGTTGCCTCAGTTGGATCATTGTGGCCTGCGGTGGCGAGAGGATGTGTTTTGTCTAAAGAGCCCTGCTCTGCCCAGCAGCCCTGTGAGCGGTGCACCTCCCGGGTCAAAGCTGTGGTCGTTTTCTTCATCTTCAGGGGTGAACTTATACAGATGCCAAAGCCAGGAGGAGTTGGGCTCACACTGCTGAGAAAGAAGTATTCCCTTAGGATACAAAAACCAGACCCGTTGCCATCGAGTGGATTCTTGACTCATAGGAGCCCTGGTGGCACAGTGGTTAAGAGCTATGGGGAAACTACAGCTGCTAACCAAAAGGTCAGCAGTTTGAATCCACCAGCCACTCCTTGGAAACCCTATGGAACAGTTTCTGCTCTGTCATGTAGAGTCGCCATGAGTCGGAACTAACTCGATGGTCACGGGTTTGGTTTTTCTCTTACGAGAAAACCCAAACCAAAACCCCCTGCCGTCGAGTCGATTCTGACTCATAGTGACCCTATGGGTCAGAGTAGAACTGCCCCATAGAGTTTCCAAGGAGCACCTGGTAGATTCAAACTGCTGACCTTTTGGTTAGCAGCCGCAGCTCTTAACCATTATGCCACCAGGGTTTCCTCTTTTAGGAGAGGGCTCAAGAAATTCTTAAGCACTGAGGGCCACCTTTGGGGCAATAAATAAATAAACAAATAAACAAACAAGGGTCAAAAGACAGAGGCAGGGCAAATAAAAATGACCTGAAATTGTGTTACGGTCACAAAGTACTCCACATATGTGGTGTCATTTAATCCTCACTAATCCAGGCATATGGGCATCATTATTGCCATTTACATCTGAGCAACCAGAGGCCGCAGAAGATTAAGTACTGTGGTCCAAGTCTCGCTGCTTGAAATGGCAGAGCCTGAAGACCCAGGCCCTGTCACCCCAACTAAAAGTTGTGCATCGCAGAGCTTGGGGATGCAAGACAAGATATAAGCAAGGCATTGAATGGATTTCGTCTGGCCTCTACGGCCCCCTGGCAGAGGGAGTGGGAGGGGCCGAAGAGAAGGAGGAGGAAGGGGAGGACAAAAAAGCCTGTGACCCCCTAAGCCTAAGCTGAGTGGATGGCTGTGATGGCTGTCTCCTTTGTGCCAATCCTGGCTGTTTTCCTTCGTACCTACCTTGACACACCCTACTGTGACCATTCCTTTAGAGCCTGCCAGAAGGAGGCCCCTGGTGGTACAAATGGTTAAGGCACTCGGCAGTTAACCAAAAGGTTGGAGGTTCAAGTCCACATAGAGGCACCTTGGGAGGAAGGGCTGAGGATCTGCTTTCTAAAATCATCCACTGAAAACTGTGCTTCATAGGACAGTTCTACTCTGACACACATAGGGTCGCCATGAGTCGGGTGGAGTCGGTGGCAACTGTTTTTTGTTTTTTTCGGCCCTGCCAGAGGATGTGAGCTCCCTGAGGGCAGCTCAGCCTTATCACTGTATCCCCAGCGCTTTCCCTACAGAGGACGCTCAACAGGGGAAGGACAACCATGAGTGCTTAGTGTGTGGGACAGAGACTGCACTAGATGCAGGTGGATACTATTCCTCCATTTTACAGGTGAGGAAACTGAGACGCAGAGAGGAGATGAGGCGCCATTCAAAGAGCTTCCAGAATAGGAGAATTCCTAATGGAGAGAAACGTTGAGCTTTATCTGTACGCCTCTAGGCTGTACATTTCTGGAAACTATACCTGTATGCCTAGAAGAGCTGGACGTTTCTGGAAACCTCACCCATATACCTAGAAGAGCTGGATGTCTCTGGACATTTCTGGAAACCTGGCCCATATGCCTAGAAGAGCTAAACATTTCTGGAAACCTTGCCCGAGTACCTAGAAGAGCTGGACGTCTCTAGAAACCATGCCCATATGTCTAGAAGAGCTGGACGTTTCTGGAAACCTTGCCTTGTTTTCCAGGGCACAGCCAGTCTGCCAGGCTCTGAATCCAGAGTGCTGTGGTCTCATTAGCATTCAGAGGGGAAAGTAACCATGGGGGAGAAGCCATCCAGGGCATTAGGAAGAGACAGGCTGTATTTTAATTACAACCTGGACTTTTCAACAAATCCCTTTCTCTGCTTGTCTGAGCCTTAGAGAAAACAAGTTGTGGGAGGTGCGTAGTGGCAGCTGGGTCCACAGTGGTACCCGTACAGCTGTGTACACATCTGGCACACAGGTGGTGGGTGGCATACACTTTTTCTCCTTGAATTGCTCTGAGGTTAGTGAGGGTAACAAGAGCCAAGGTGGTGAGGTGAGGTTGACCTGAGCAGAATTCACAGAGGGAGAGCTGATGGGAGAATGGAGAGAAATAGGACTATTGCCCTCTCTCGGGAATTCCCACTGACCATGAGCATTTCAGGGTTTGAGCCCAGGCACCTCCCACCACCTCCTCCAGCCGCTACTCAGTCAACATGGCGGGCGTCTTTGTTGAGCTTGCCCCAACCCTCCCTTCTCCAACTCGGGGGAAATTTTTGGAGTGGGGGATGAAATTAAGAAGGGAGCAGAAAAGAGGAGGAGATTAACAGGGTAGAAGTTAGATAAGCACAGATGGTACCACCTGCTGCTGCGGATTCTCAAGTGCTTGTTGACTCCCTGGGAGCGTTTGTCTTGAGTCTGTTTAACAGTTCATTCCAGGGGAAGGGGAGGAGAAGGAGGGCTTTTGGACAAAGGGCCTTTGACCGGCTCCTGGAAGAGTGTTGATTAGTTTGCTCAGGTTGGCAAACAGTGACTAGGGACGGGGCCCAGGGATGAACTGGCTGGATTTTCTGCCAAATGCACAGCGCCTAGCACAGGGGGTGGGGCTGGGAGAGTAAATACTCAAATACTCAAGGGACTGGCATGCCCACAGGTTCAGACATTAGAGAAAAACCATGCTGGGCAGCTGAAGGAAGGGAAAGAGCATTGGTAGGAGTGGTAGTACTCAGAGTTTTTTTGTTTTGTTTTGTTTTGCTGTAGCACACATTGTTAGTGATAAAAGAACCATATCAGCCCCTGGACTGGCCCCCAGGTGAGGGGCAAGGGTTAGGCATCTCAAGAACCTCTGAGATACTCCTGATGTCAGGGCAGGGAAGCTTGGTGGGGTGGCCCAAGGCCTGTTGAGAGTGAGACGACACATGCAATTCCAGTCTTGAGCTGTGCTGGAATCACCCCCAGGCTGGCCGCTGACCCGGTAGGCTGTTTCCTAGTGGATTCATGGGAGATGGTTTCATTCTCTTCTCCAAGCCTTGGCTTCCTTCACTCTACGAGTTTGAATGGCCTTTGTCTTTCTTGGGCCAATCTGTGTGTAACGCCTCCTTGGGAACCCCTCCTTATCTTCCTCATCTCTCCACCCTCAATCATCTTTCTTTCTTCAAGGAAGCTTCCAAGATAAACCCACTGTGCACATGGAAAGGCTCAGAGTTATGAGCCAGTACGGTTTTAGAGCCAGGAAGTGATTAAATGCTATAGACTACAGCTTTATGCCACTCTATTTTGTATTCATGGGATATTGCTTTGTACTGTTCTGTTTCCTAAAGGTAAATTCCTGAAGGTAGATATTATTGTTTATCATCTCTCCCACTAGTATGTGAACTCCATGAGGTCAGAGACTGCCTTATATCCTCCTGTGCCTGCAACAGTGCCTGACACATAACATTCAATTTATACTTGTTTAGGAGTCCCTGGGTGGTACAATTAATGTGCTCAACCTCTAACTGAAAAGTTGGAGGTTCAAATCTACTCAGAGGCACCTTGGAAGAAAGGTCTGGTAATCTACTTCTGCAAAAATCAGCTATTGAAAACCCTACGGAGCAGAGTTCCGCTCTGCCACCCCTGGGGTCTTCGTGAGTTGGAGCTGACTCTGCAGCAGTTGGTTTACTGTTTAGACTTGTTTATGTACATGGATGCTGCCGAGGTAGTGGCTTCTTTTCCTCCCCTCCCTGTTAAGAAGTGGAGTGTATGTGTTGTGGGGTGCACAGTGGGTGCTCCTGAATAAATAAAGGAAGAGAATAATCGATGAGTAAATGAGCGGGTGTATAGCAAACCCTATGTGGAAGTTTTACTCTGTTATATAGTGTCACTATGAGTTGGAATCGACTTGGTGGCACACAATAACAACAACATGTGTGAATGAACTTTTAAGATAGGCTTGGCCACTCTTAGGCCATCAAACTGGTTGGCCTGTATGTAAAAAAATGCTCTTCGGTTTTTCACGTGTCTTGGTTCCTGCCAAGGTGTGGCTCGTTAGCAAAGAAGGTGGCAACATCTCCTTGAATCTGCTCTGAGCCAGCTCCGGTCTGTCTTTGTGTGTGAAGAAGGGAGGCATGTGGAGTCCCATGTTCTAGGAGCTTACTCTGGCCATTCTGTCCATCCTTGCCATCCTCTCTATTCCCCCACCTGACCTTTCCACGTCTAGTGACTCCTCTAGTATGTGGGGACAGGCAGAGACAGTGCTTCTGAGAGATGTTTCTTCCCTCTTATGATACTACTTTAAGAAAGAAAACAACTATTTTGTAAATAGTATAATGAATGTCTATATACCCGGAGATATTTTTTAGGGCACTTTATAGGGTACATTATATCTGTGCTAGTATCAAAGGTCTTCACAAAAGCAGTTGTGAGGCGATTTAAAAAAGAACAAGAGAAAGCGAGATCTGCTTTAAATCTTAGGCATTCATCAACTTTCTGAAACCATTATTGATCCGGAGTGGCAGGGAAAACGGGAGCAACCTTTATTGAACACCTACTATGTGTCAGTTCCCACGCTAGGTAGGTTCTTCACACATGTTATTTCAGGAAGCAAGTGAACAAATTAGATCTATAGGCCAGATCAAATCAACTTTTATTGAATACTCATCATATGAGTGTATACGGGTATTCCATAGGCCTTGTTCTTGAGAACAATACAAGCTATTGCCAGGATAAGTTATAGACATGTGAAAAGTTAAATAATACAGCAAGATTGAATTACTACTTTGAATCAGCAATGTGAATCAATGATCCTAGGACTTTTAGAGCTGGAAGAGCTTGTCTGGCCTCACCTCTTGAACACCAGCCAGGAAACAAAGGTGGAAAGGGACCTAATAACCTGCCTGAGGTCTCTCCAGAGCTAAGAGCAGAACTCAGTCTTCCAGATCCTGCTACTTTTTGAATTATAGTCTTGAAATGTCTCCAGGTAATTGCTAGATGGCCAGCACCAGTAGTCATGTTACAGGGATTCAGAGGAGGGCAGTTGCTTTGGGCTGGGGCAGGGAGACCTAGGCAGAGTTTGAGGAGAAGATGGGAGCTGCTGTGTCCTGAGGGTGGAGTTGGATTCAGTAGCTTAACCAGAGAAGGAAGGGCCTTCCGGGAGAATGGAATGGCACAAACAGGCCCAGAAGCGGGAACCCAGGAATGTTGTATAGAAGAATCCTGACATTATCATCACCCACCTGCTCTGAACACCAGCTCTGGGAACTTTCTCCCACACTGCCCTATTCCTCATTCCTGTGTCCAGCCTCCAAGTTATGGGCTCTGCCACCTGCTCTCCAGCTTCCCGGCAGCTGCATTTGTTCTGAGCTGTATCACTGCTCAGCTGTGCTCCCTCCTGCAACTCTCTAACTCCATTTCCGCTTCACCCTTCGCACTGCCAAGAGTGCCTTTTCCAAAGTATGGCTCTTATGTTAAAAGTCTTTCAGTGACTTCCTATTGCTTGCTGCAAGCATGATGTTCATCTCTTTGGTGACCAGTCTGGCCATGACCTACCTTACCTGCCACCCCACTCAAGGCATCTGGCACCCGACTTGGTGGAGTCACACCGTGCTGTGAGCACACCCTGCACTTTCACCACCTTGTGCCTTCGCACAGGCTGTTCTCTCTGCCTGGAAGGCCTTCTTCTTCTTTGTCCCCAGCCCTTTATGCCTGCCAGCCTGCCTGCCTTCCTGTCTTTGGTTTGACCAAAATTTACCGAATACAGAATAAAATGCAAACCCCCATCTTGCTCCCTGACAGCTAGTTGTTTCCTCCTCTGTGCCCCCATAGCCTTCTGCTTCCCACCCCCCACCAGTACTTTAATTATTTCTGCATGTCTGTCTGTCCCATTAGCCTGATCTCATTTCAGGAAAGGATTTTCTTTTATTCACCTTCACGTTGCTAGTACCCACTATTCTGGCTTGGCATACATAGACACTCTTTAGGTGGTTTGTTGACAATGAAATGAAATAGGAGTTAAGTACCAAAAGATAGAATCAACTCAATCCAGTTGTTCAAAGGCTGGGAAGTTGGTATACGGTTTATCTCTTGAAGTTTATCTTTCCAAGCTTAACTCTTGAAAGCTGGATTACACATCAGAGTTTGTTGAAAACATCCTAAGGCTACAGTCTTTCTTTCACATGCGGATAGGAGTGAGCCCAGGTATCTTTTTATTACAGTAACTGTTGTTTTAAATAATCAGCTCCCCCAGGGATCCTGGGGAGCCTGCCTGACGACAGTCTTAAGACAACCTTTGGGCACCCTGTGTCATAAAAAAAAACATACCAAACATACCCAGGGCATTAGTATAGATGCCCGTCTTCTGGTGGCTCGCACCCTTCTTTCCTTAAACTTTTGATAGAATAACTCAGCTGACTGATTTTAGTTCAGTCTCTTCAGGGAATGACTAGATAACATACATACATAGATACGTAGATACATAGATAGCTGCCCTCAAGTCCACCCTACTCCTGCTAACTTTATGTACAATGCAACAGAATGTGTGTCTTACCTCATCTTCTTCATACTCACTGACACGTTTCAGTCCATCGTGATTATCGTGCCATCCCATCTCATCAAGGGTCCCCCATGCCCTCTCTGGCCTTCTACTTTACCAGACATGATGTCCTTCTCCCTCAGTTGATCCTCCCTAATGATGTGTCCAATGCAAATGAGTTGGATAATGTTCTGTTGTGATCCATAGGGTTTTCATTGGCTAATTTTTTGAAAGTAGATTGCCAGTCCTTTCTTTCTAGTCTGTCTTAGTCTGGAAACTCCACTGAAACTTGTCCACCATGGCTGACCCTGTTGGTATTTGAAGTACCAGTGGCATAGCTTCCAGCATCACAGCAACATGCAAACTGCCACAGTACAACAAACTGACAGGCGTATGGTGGCAGGGAATAAATAACCTGAATTTAAACTATGTTTCATTCCAAGCATCTTGTCCCAGTGCTTGAAGCTTCTTTTGCTGTTGGTTTGGAGGGAGACGGGGTCCAAGCCAGACCTTATTCACGGTGCATGTCCTCACTTTCTCCCCTGCCAGGCTGTTTGCTGTCAAATGTGGGGGCTGCTTCGAGGCCATCGCACCCAACGAGTTTGTCATGCGGGCCCAGAAGAGTGTGTACCACCTGAGCTGCTTCTGCTGCTGTGTCTGCGAGCGGCAGCTCCAGAAGGGCGATGAGTTTGTCCTGAAGGAGGGCCAGCTGCTCTGCAAAGGGGATTATGAGAAGGAGCGGGAGCTGCTCAGCCTGGTTAGCCCAGCAGCCTCAGACTCGGGTGAGTGCCTGTGGTGGGCAGGGGCTGCAGGGGTTTGGGCAGAATGGAGTGGAGGTGGTGGTCTGCACTGCTTCCTCCCTGGAGACCCTGCCATCAGGGCAGCCCAGCTCCGCTGGCAAGGCAGTTCTTTGTATTTCAGGAGCTTTCTTTATCAGCTTGGTGTAATCTCTTATCAGTCAGCTATTACCTGATGGTACTGGGTAACAAATCACTCCCCAGTCCAGGGCATACAACCCTAAGCACTTATTCACAAGTCTGTGGGATAACTGGAGTGACTCTGCTTCAGTCTGAAGGTTTTCAAGTCAGCTAGGGTTGGCTGATCTCAGCTGAGATTAGCTCCAGGCTATAGACCATGCTCAGGTCTGCTCTGCATGATTGATTCCGGGGTCCAGGTTCAAGGAAGAGCAGCTACAGGGCATGATCATCTCCTACCAATGGCGGAGGTGTAGGAAGGCAAGTCCAATCACACAGGTGCACTTAAAGTCACATCATGGCTGCTAATACCCCATTGGACAAGGCAGGTTACATGGCCAAACCCAAAGTCACCAAAGTGACTTGAGTTGATTCTAACTCATAGCGACCCTATAGGACAGAGTAGAACTGCCCCATAGGGTGTCCAAGGAGCAGCTGGCAGATTTGAGCTATCAATGTTTTGGTTTAGCAGCTGAGCTCTTAACCAATGTGCCACCAGGGCTCCACCCAAAGTCAAGGGAGGAGAAATACACTCCATGCACCACAAAACCCTGGCAGGGTATAGATATATAATACTATTAAAGGAGCATGAAGAATTGGAACCAATAGTTCAGTCTACCACAGTCACTTAACTCATCTGTCAAGTGCGAAAGATGGAACCTAGCCAAGGCTTAGCAGATCACATAAAGAAAGGAGCTAGAATGTATTCATTCCTCCTCTTCACCACCCACCCAGCTCTCACCCCTCACTGTGTTTGAGGTGAGGGGGAAGAGGGGACATAGGAGAGGCACAGTGATTTTATAGAGCAGGCTTCACTATGCCAGAGAAACTAAATTAATTCAGTACTGTGCAAATTCAGCACAGAGTGCCATTCCAGGGTGTTAGTCCACACAGGGCAGCCTTTGTCTCAGCTGCATCTCCATTTTCCCCCAAGAATCTGTGAGACGCAATGAGGTGATATCCGCGTGAACTCGGAAGATTTTGCAGTCTTCTGGGACCCTGCTTGCAGCCTTAAGCAAGCTGACACAAGGACAATCTCAACTCCTGCTGGGCCCATTGGCCTTAGTTTTCCTGGATTTATTTATTTTTTTGAGGGAAAATCTCTCCTTTCCAGGAGCGCTGCCACCAACACATTGACTGTCTCCTTCTGGGTAATTGGCCCAATTCCAAACCGAACTTCATGGCCTCCACTTGGTATAAGAAGGGCACCTCATCCTGTCATTTCCCTTCAGGTGTCTTGCTGTGCCCGCCCACTTAGGCCTCCTTCTCTGGAATATGGCAAATTCCTAAAGGGCTTAGGTGCTATGGTGATCAGAAAGCCAGCATGACCTTAAAAAGGCAAGTACACCCAGAGGGACATACCATTCTTTCTCACGTGGAAATAAATGCTGTGGTCTACCTTTCTTGGTATACCATTGTGTGGGGCTTGATTGCTAAGTTATCCAGTTGTCCCCTGTGTTAAAGGCATATGGATTTTAATTGACTACAAAGTCAGTATGAAGCATTAATGTATTGTTATCATTAAACCCTGACCCACCCCTACTGCCAAAAAAGAAGACAAAAATGAAGAAAGCTGGTCTAGGCAGCTTTAACAGCAGTATAATGCCCAGAGTAAGAGACCTGCAACAGGCCCTCCTTGCTGACCACATTTTCAGCAATTTTCAATTCTGGACATTTCTTTTGGAGACTAGTGTTGACAAACTTTAGCTTTCTGTTCACTCATTCTTATATTCATTCAGTAGACATATCTTTTTTTTTTAAATTATACTTTAGATGGTTTACAGAACAAACTAGCTTCTCAGTAAACAGTTAGTACACATATTGTTTTATGACATTGGTTAACACCCCCACGACATGTCAGCACTCTCCCTTCTTGATCTTGGGTTCCCTATTACCAGCTTTCTTGTCCCCTCCTGCCTTCTAGTCCTTGCTTCTGGGCTGTTGTACCCTTTTAGTCTTCTTTTGTTTTATGGGCCTGTCTAATCTTTGGCTGAAGGGCGAACCTTGGGAGTGACTTCATTACTGAGCTAAAAGCGTGTCTGGATGCCATACTCTCGGGGTTTCTCCAGTCTCTGTCAGGCCAGTAAGTCTGGTCTTTTTTTTTGTGAGTTAGAATTTTGTTCCACATTTTTCTCCAGCTCTGCCCGGGACCTGCTATTGTGATCCCTGTCAGAGCAGTCAGTGGTGGTAGCCCAGCACCATCTTGATATTCTGGACTCATTCTGGTGTAGGCCGTGGTAGATGTGGTCCATTAGTCCTTTGGACTAATCTTTCCCTTGTGTCTTTAGTTTTCTTCCTTCTCCCTTGCTCCCAAAGGGGTGAGACCAGTGAAGTATCTTAGATGGCTGCTTACAGGCTTTTAAGACCCCAGGCGCTACTCATCGATGTAGATTAGAACATTTTCCTTATAGACTATGTTATGCCAATTGAGCTAGATGCTCCCCAAGACCATGGTCCTCACAGCCCTCAGCCCAGTGATTCAGTCTTTTGGGAAGTTTGGATGTGTCTATGGAGCTTCCATGACCTTGCCTTGTACAAGTTGTGCTGGCTTCCCCAGTATTGTGTACTGTCTTTACCCTTTACCAAAGTTACCACTTATCTATTGTCAATAGACATATCTTGAGGGTTTGCTTTATGTCAGGGCATGGAATCATGATATGAATGATAGGGATGGTATAGGGAGGTCACATAACTGTGTGAAATGAAGGAATCATAAATGTTTAGACTAGAAAAGTGAAGACCAAATAAGGACATAACTCAAAAAAAGAAAAAAAAAAAAAATTGCCGTCGAGTCAATTGCAACCCACGGTGACCCTATAGGACAGAGTAGAATTGTCCCATAGGGTTTCCAAGGAGCAGCTGGTGGATTCTAACTGCCAACCTTTTGATTAGCAGCTTTATCACTTAACCACTGCACTACCAGAGCTCTGTTTGGACCCAGCCAATTTTTTTCTGTCTTCAGAGAGGAGAATTAGAATTCATTTATTCAATTATTCAGTGAGATCATTGAGTACTTATACTATAGATAGAGAGGTATAGGGAGCAGCTTTGACTCATCACAGGGGATGTCAGAGTGCCATTCTTATCATTAGATCTAACAGAGTGAAACTACTCAAGAGAGAGACGCTCCCCACCCCCGCTTGGTGGAGCTAATGTTGAGGGGTTGAGGGAAGATACTAGAATACCTTTGTTGTCCCTTTCAAATCTGAGAATCTGTGGTAGGTTTTACAGCTTTAAATGAAGAGACATTTCAGAATCAGAATCAAATATTTTGAAATCTACTGTCTGTACCACTCATTTCATCATTTATATAAATGCTGCTGTTCTGCACCATAAAATGTTTCGTGTGCCAAAGCCTGCCTCACTAATGAGAGGACAGGCTTCTGGAGACCAGGGTTCTAGCTTTTAATTCCTTTGTTCCCTTCACAATGCTTAGCGTGCCGCCAGGGGAAGAGTAAGTGACCAACAAATACCTAATGAGCTGAATTAAATCTTCACAGAAAGAAGTCTACCTCATCTTAGGGGTTTATAAGAAGCAAACAGTTTTAGAACCTGTCCCAAGAGAAATAGAGTTTCTCTTCTCGTTTCTGTCCCGAGCGTTTTACATATTGTAGGTGCTTGATAAGTATTTGTTGAGTGAATGATTGAATGGCCTGTCATCTTTACAATTTTTATCAATGGCTCAGATGAAGACACAGAAGGCAGATTTATTCGATTGGCAGATGACACAAACCTGGCAGGGAACGCTGGTGTCACAGCTGATACTCCCAAGGTTCAAAAAGATTTTGACATGCTGACAGAACACCACAAAGTCATTGAGATGAAATCTAGCCACTGGGCTCCAAAACTCAACTGTAGGAGTGTGAAATGGGGCCTGTCCTGATGAAATTTAATGTGGGGATTTTAGCTGGCCATAAAGCCAATAGGAGGCAGAAGGATGTTTGCTGCGTTAATAGAACTATAGTGTCCCTAATATGTAGTTAAATAAAAAAACCAAACACGTTGCCATTGAATCAATGCCAACGCATAATGATGCTATAGGACAGAGTAGAACTCTCCCATCCAGTTTCCAAGGAGTAGGTGGTGGATTCAAACTGCTGACATTTTGGTTAGCAGCTGAGCCCTTAACCACTGTGCCAGCAGTGAGCTCTAGGGCTGCTTAAATCTACGTCTTTAGAGTCTGTGGTTTTATTATGCTGACTGATCTGACTTTTACGAGAGCACATGGCACCTTCACGGCTATATAGGAAACCAAACTCAGGGGATCTTACCTGCTGAATGCTTCTTTTTTGGTGTGGCTCAGCCTCTTTGGTCTTGGTCCCTTTGCCAGGGGCCTGGAAGCAGCCTCCCAAGCAGAGGAATGGAATTTGTAGCCAGAGTCAGATGACTTTTCTGGACTTGCTGGGTAACATGTCAAGATTCCATGGCCTCCAGGAAGAGACTCAGCAACAGTCATGGCTGTGCTCTTGCCCTCGACTGGAGAACCCAGGCTCTTGCCATTGGTAAGGCACATCAGAGGTTGTCCCGTTCATACTCCTGCGAGATGCTCACGTAGTCTCTGTTTGGGTATCTCCAAGATGGGGGGCACTTGACCCCAAAGTCTGAGTGTGGGTTGTCGGAATTGTTTTTTTAAGTCCCAAAGTCTGCCTCCCTGTGTAATCTTAACGCTTGGTTTAGGTTCTACTTTCAGGAACTTACCGAACCTGTCACTACACGTGTCAGCCCTTTAAATTGATGGCGGAGTTCCTGATACCCCTGCGGCTTCTCTTTCTAGTTCTCCCCGTTCTTCCAATTATCCCTTATATGAGACTTTTTGTTCTATCTGTAATAATACTACAGTATATTTTAAGGGGAAGGGAGTGTACTTTTTAACATGTGATCTGAAGTACCTGTTGCTGTCAAGTCGATTCTGACTCATAACAACCCTTTAGTACAGAGAACTGCCCCCACAGGATTTCCAAGGCTGCAATCCTTATGGGAGCAGATTGCCACATCTTTCTCCTGCAGAGTGGCTGGTGGGTTCCAACCACCAACCAGGGTTCCTTGTGATCTGAACTAGCACAGTGCCACTTGTCATGGATATCATATTCTATTGATTGCTTGTGATCTGAACTAGCACAGTGCCACTTGTCATGGATGTCATTATTCTATTGATGTAGTCCATGATATCATAAGCTTTTTTGACCTGGAGTGGGAGAACGGGTTCAGGAACTGGCTGTGGGCAATGACGACTGCTGGCTGGTCCACGTTGTGTTTCTTAATTTTCTACCCCTCTTATTTTCACATTTTCTTTTAAAATCTGAGGTCATCTGAGAGCCTCCTGTGCTGTATTTAAAAGAAAAAAAAAGTTTTATTTTGAAATAAACTTTTGGATTCAAAGAATAGTTTCAAAAGTAGTGTGACAGTTCTTGTATGCCCTTCATCCAGCTTCCCCTAATGCCACCATTTTTCATAGCCATGACATATTTATCAAAACTAAGAAATTGATATTGATACAGCACTATTTTTTTTCCCCAGTTTTTTCACTGGTGTGCTTTATCTGTTCAGAATCTACTCCAGGAACCACGTTGTATTTAATGTGCAGCTATTTTTTATGTTAAATCACCTTCCTTTTTTTTTCCTGTTTGGGATCACTGATAAGTGTCTAGCCAGGATTTCATTTTTTTCCCGTTCTTCAACAGTGTGTCTTTTGTGTGTTAGCATCTCTCACTTTTTTTTTTTTGCTTAATTTTTTTTGGGTTCATTTGTTTACCCTTTAAAATTTTTCTTTCCTGAAGACCAGGATGCATTTTAGATTATGTCTAAGTTTAGTCCTTGGCCGTGATTTTCTCCCAAGGTTCAAATCATCACATCCATTGGGTTTACCAGTTTTTCCTTGTTGGTCAGCCCAAAGTCCAAGAGTAGCTGGGCCCTGCATGCCTTCCTTTATCGTCTGAGAGTTGATACTGTCAGCAGGGCAAGTCAGGGCTATTTCAGGCACTCTGCTATTATAGAAGGATTTTCCCAGAGGAAGCCTAGTTCTTGAAATCCCCATCATGACAGTCCCTTTATATAAAGGAGGTTTTGTGTTTGGAATTAACACAGCAATTCCATGGCATCTGTTTATCGGGTAGTCTGGCCTGCACTATGAGGTTTATGCTGCTTTTCTCCTTGTGTTTTGCACTCACCTGGCCCTAGCCAAGTGCCAGATACGTAATAGGCATTCAGTAAATGTCTGCTTATTGGGTGTATAAATCAATTTTTTCCTGATCATATTAGCCTCGGAAGTCCTTAGCAGAGAACCACTGACCTCGAGCATGACTTTCTTCTTAATGGAGCCAGAAAGGGGATTCCGATTTGTGAATCTTTCTTAATTTTCCTCGGGACATGGGATGTTGCTGCTTCAGAAGACCCAGGTACTCCTTCTCCTTTTCTCCTGAGTCAGGTTCATCACCCACTGGCATTTTAGATACTGGTCTTAATTTCCTTCTCCAACCTTGGAACTGATTGTTTCCTGGACTCGTTACAAAATTATTCCTTTTAATCAATCCTTGGAACTCTTCTTGTTCTCCAGTAAATGAGAATATAAAGAGGTAGCAGTTTCTTCACTAGTTCTGGAAAATGCCTGTCTTCTGGGATTATTCTAGGCAGAAAATAGCCGTGAATTTTAAATTGCAAAAAGAAGAGAAGTAGTCAGCAGGAGGCGTGAGGAAGCCTCATGCTCCACACGGTCATGCAGAGAGCTTGGGATCCACAGTTAGGCTTGGGTTTGAGTGTTACCCTGTACTCACAAGCAGTGCGAGCTTGGGCAAATCACTTCCCCTCGCCAGGACTCTAGTTCCTAATCAGTAAAAGAGGGGTTATAATATCGCCTTCATGAGTTGCTATAAGAACTCAAAAAATAATGCATAGCAAGAACTTGGTACTGGTTTGCTGCCTAGTACATGGCAGTTATTTACCATTTTTTTAGCATGGGGTCTAATGTACTTTTGGGTGGCTCATAGCTCATAAGCTTCTTTCTCCAAAGAGCCATCATTTCACAAATATCTCATCTTCTGTCTTTGCTCTTCTAGATTAGATACCCTGACATAGCTGACCTGGGGCATCTCAGGCACACAGACATCATTTTGGGGGATCCAGGTACATGACCTGGATGTGGATCGATTTATACGAAGGCCTGCATGTCTCAGAGGTGCTTCCCAGTTTCTGAGCATTAGAGCTCGAGACTGAGGACACTCCAGCCAGGGATAAGCCAGAATAAGATCTTAATAAGAACAAGACCAGGAGGAGACGGTCTTACAGTCACTTATGGGACTTATTAGAAATTTCAAGCAAGAATGGGATGGTTTTCTCTAATTCAGCTCCTGCCTTTTTATAGACAAGGAAACTGAGGTTGGAGTAGTTATGATCTGAGCTGTTTTGCATGCCTGTGTGTCTTCTTATTCCTGAGAATAGCATTTTTTTTAGAATAGAGTTTTTCTGGGGGTGCATCTCTCTGTGCCACTTGGTCTGAGGGTGCTGGTGTGTCTCCCATCTTTGAATGAATTGCTTCTGGCGTGAATTAGACTTCTCTCCCACAACATCGATCTTTGAATACAGAAAGGGTATTGAACCTGACAGTTACCAGTTAGTGAATACCCTGTACCGCTGAGGCCAAAGTCACTATTTCTATCCCTTTATCAGCCCGTTCACTTTGCTCTTTCACATACGGTAATCTACTTAGTTTCTTCCTAGTGGCCACCTTAACCTGTTGCCATTGAGTCAATTCCGACTCATAGCGACACAATGGGCAGAGTGGAACTGCCCCGTAGGGTTTCCAAGGAGCAGCTGGTAGATTTGAACTGCCGACTTTTTGGTTAGCAGCTGAGCTCTTAACCACTGTGTCGCCAGGGCTCCTGGTCCTTTAATTCAACGGACATCCTTACAGACACCTGCATTGTGTCAGGCTCTGTGCTAAATGCTGTGCTTTAGTTGCAGAAAAGGAAGGGCAAAGGAGCGTTAGTGAATAATGAGCAGGACAACTGAGAAAAACAAAACAAACCACAAATGCTGAGAGGTTGGCGGTTCTAACCCACCCAGTGGGTTGCCTGGGAGAAAGACCTGGTGATCTGCTCCTGTAAAGATTACCCTGTTACAGATTGCTGTCGAGTCAATTCCGACTCCTAGAGACCCAATAGGACAGAGTAGAAATGTCCCCCAGGGTTTCCCAGGAGCACCTGGTAGATCCAAACTGCTGACCTTTTGGGTTGGCAGGCTTAACTCTTAACCACATACCACCAGGGTTTCCCCCATAAAGATTCTAGCCTATAAAACCCTAAGGGGCGGTCCTCTGTCACATGGGGTGGCTAGGAGTTGAAATCAACTCCACAGCACCAGACACAACAACAACAAATGTCAGAGGGGCTGAGAGATAGGAAAGGGACATAGTATGGGGGTGGGTCTTGTCATTCTTTAAGAAGGAAGTAGGCGAGAAAGGTCTGTACCATTAAAAAAAAAAAAAAAAGCAACAAAACTTTGAGCAGGTATTGGAATTATTCTGATAAACATTACATTTGTGAAGAAATGTATTTGTCATATTTTAAATTTTCCTCTAAAGCAGTGTTTTTCAAAAGACTCTCCTCTTTTTCTTAGAAAATTGTACCCATAAAAAAAAAAAGTAAAAATATACTTGTTTTTATCATGACCTAGTATGCAATTCATATGTGCGTGTATGAAATAAAAGTTTCAACACTTCAGTGGACTTACTGCATGCCTTCTGTACTGATATTTTTATTCTATTTATTTTTAATGCTGGTCTAAGCCCACTGTATTAATTTCATAACCTACTGATAGATCGTGGCCTGGAGTTTGAAAAATACTCCTATAAAGATCAATTAGTAGCCCCTGGGTGGTGCAAATGGTGAAGCGCTCAATTGCTAGCCAAAAGGTTAGTGGTTCAAATTACTCAGCAGCACCTTGGAAGACACGCTTGGCAGTATCTTTCTGAAAAGTCTCAGCCTTCAAAATCCTGTGGAGCAGTTCTACGCTGCCCATGTGGGGTCACTATGAGTTGGAATCAACTCAATGGCAACTAGCAACAACGAAAGGGCAACCACTTAGAAATCAGAGGGACCAATCCCTGGAGAAGGGTATCATGCTTGGTAAAGTAGAGGGTCAGCAAAAAAGAGGAAGACCCTCAATGAGATGGATTGACACAGTGGCTACAACAATGGGCTCAATCATAGCAATGATTGTGAGGCTGGCGCAGGACCAAACAGTGTTTCGTTCTGTTGTGCGTAGGGTCGCTATGAGTCCAAACCGACTCAATGGCACCTAACAACGACAACTTAGAAACCTATCCCCAGATTTTGGAATTGGTATAAATTCCCCAACTTTCAAGCCAATAATTATATTTTCATCTTCTACACATGCCCATATGTGTTAGGTGCTGAGAATAAGACCAAAGACACAAGCTATTGCTGGCCCCAAGACTTGGCATGGTGCCCTGCATATAGTAAACATGCAATAATTGTTATCTGTGTTTATTGTTGTTACCATTCTTAAGGAGACATGAAGAGCACATATATTTATATCATGTCTAGCACAAAGGTCTTTGTGAACATTTTCTGCTTTATTAATCTGAAGTCTCTGGATGGAAGGCAAGAGGTGGTTATAATTGCCTGCACTTTTCAGGTTGCTTTCAAAATCAACAATTTTGTCTTTTGTTAATATCACAGCCATAAAGTTGACTATTATTTGTTGCCCTCAGCCTGTGGCTCAGCACTTCTTTTCTGTACTGAACCCTTGCCTTCTAGTGTATTTGTTTTGTCTTGATAATGTGGATGGAGAAATAAAGACACAGGATACTCAAGCCAGGGATAAGCCAGAATAAGAACTTAATTCTACCAATTACTGAGCCAGGACACTTGATACTGAGATGCGGAGGTGCAACCCTTGCTGTAATTACAAGTTGGGTAAAGTTTATCTTTGGTGCTTGGAAATTTACAGGCAAACAAAGCAGAGATTCAGACAATGCATGATTTCATTTCCATTGACTGTGACTTATTTTTGGATATGTCTTCACACTTAATCATTTTGATTAGAATGAATAATTAAAAACCATATCTAAAATTAGTGGCAGTGGCTTCAAAGCATACCTAAGAAGTAATAGTGTACTATGTGGAATTTATTTCGCCTGCACAGTCCTTGTAAGAAAAACCAGCCAAGTGGACAATTGACGGTTGTGACTTTTAAGTGACGATGATGATGTTAACAATTACTGAGCCCTTTCTCTGCACAGAACACTGTGTTAAGCACTCTACATGAATTAACTAAGTTAACCTTCATGTCAGGTTTA
The DNA here is from genome assembly GCF_030014295.1 of Loxodonta africana. Taxonomy (NCBI): domain Eukaryota; kingdom Metazoa; phylum Chordata; class Mammalia; order Proboscidea; family Elephantidae; genus Loxodonta; species Loxodonta africana. The sequence goes on along the minus strand of NC_087344.1, from coordinate 201,826,393 downwards.
TGAGGAAGGTAATGTTATGATTATTCCCGTTCTACAGATGAGGAAGATGAAGCACAGAAAATTAGCAACTTGTTTAAGGTCCTACAGCTAGTAAGTGAAAGAGCCAGAATTTGAACCTAGGCAGTCTAGCTACGGAGCCACGGAGCCTGCTCCTTAAGCACTATGCAATTAGGAGCCCTGGTGGCACAGTGGTTAAGAGCTTGGCTGCTAACCAAAAGGTCAGCAGTTCACATCCACCAGCCGCTCCTTGGAAACCATATGGGAGCAGCTCTACTCTGTCCTGTAGGGTCTCTATGAGTGAGAGGTGACTCGATGGCAACGGGTTTGGTTTTTGGTTTGTGTTGCCTAGTGGATAAAAACATACATGTATTAAAATAGACCTCATGTTTCGTTGTCACGTTTCCCAGACAGCTCTTCCTGGCTGGCTATGGCAGTGCTCCAGGTACTCAGTAGGACTTCCTACCTGAGAGACCCGCAGTGAAGAACCTTTTCACGTGTAATCAAAGCAAGGAAAACAAGGCTGTCTGAACTAACACTCCCTTTCAAAATCAGTCCCAAGTTCACCTTCTGTTCTAACCTCCAGTTTCTCCTTCATAACTGATCACTATCACTGTACTTCTCCTGGGCACCTGGTCTAAGGAAGTAGGAGGCTTTGAAGGGTCCCAAGACAACATGATGTTTGAATGTGAAGTACATTAAAAGTACATTACACAACCCAATCAAAAAGCAGGCAAAGGATATGAACACGCACTTCACTAAAGAAGATATTCAGGCAGCTAACAGATACATGAGAAAATGCTTTCGATCATTAGCCATTAGAGAAATGCAAATTAAAACTACGATGAGATTCCATCTCACTCCAACAAGGCTGGCATTAATCCAAAAAACACAAAATAATAAATGTTGGAGAGGCTGCGGAGAGATTGGAACTCTTATACACTGCTGGTGGGAATGTAAAATGGTACAACCACTTTGGAAATCTATCTGGTGTTGTCTTAAAAAGTTGGAAATAGAACTACCATGCAACCCAGAAATCCCACTCCTCGGAATATACCCTAGAGAAATAAGAGCCTTCACACGAACAGATATATGCACACCCATGTTTATTGCAGCTCTGTTTACAATAGCAAAAAGCTGGAAGCAACCAAGGTGTCCATCAACGGATGAATGGTTAAATAAATTATGGTATATTCACACAATGGAATACTACGCATCAATAAAGAACAGTGAGGAATCTGTGAAACATTTCATAACATGGAGGAACCTGGAAGGCATTATGCTGAGTGAAATTAGTCAGAGGCAAAAGGACAAATATTGTATAAGACCATTATTATAAGATCTTGAGAAATAGTATAAACTGAGAAGAACACATTCTTTTGTGGTTATGAGGGGGGGAGGGAGGGAGGGTGGGAGAGGGTTATTTACTGATTAGTTAGTAGATAAGAACTACTTTAGGCGAAGGGAAGGACAATACTCAATACAGGGAAGGTCAGCTCAACTGGACTGGACCAAAAGCAAAGAAGTTTCTGGGATAAACTGAATGCTTTGAAGGTCAGCGGAGCAAGGGTGGGGGTTTGGGGACTATGGCTTAAGGGGACTTCTAAGTCAACTGGCAAAATAATTCTATTATGAAAACATTCTGCAACCCACTTTGAAGTGTGGCGTCTGGGGTCGTAAATGCTAACAAGTGGCCATCTAAAATGCATCAATGGGTCTCAACCCACCTGGATCAAAGGAGAATGAAGAACACCAAGGTCACACGGTAACTGAGCCCAAGAGACAAAAAGGGCCACATGAACTAGAGACTTACATCATCCTGAGGCCAGAAGAACTAGATGGTGCCCGGCCACAACCAATGACTGCCCTGACAGGGAGCACAACAGAGAACCACTGAGGGAGCAGGAGATCAGTGGGATGCAGACCCCAAATTCTCATAAAAAGACCAGAGTTAATGGTCTGACTGAGACTAGAAGATTCCTGGTGGTCATGGTCCCCAAACCTTCTGTTGGCCCAGGACAGGAACCATTCCCGAAGACAACTCATCAGACATGGAAGGGACTGGACAACGGGTTGGAGAGAAATGCTGATGAAGAGTGAGCTACTTGTATCAGGTGGACACTTGAGACGGTGTTGGCGTCTCCTGTCTGGAGGGGAGATGGGAGGGTAGAGAGGGTTAGAAACTGGCAAAACGGTCATGAAAGGAGAGACTGGAAGGAGGGAGCGGGCTGACTCATTAGGGGGAGAGTAAGTGGGAGTATGGAGTAAGGTGTATAAAAGCTTATATGTGACAGACTGACTTGACTTGTAAACTTTCACTTAAAGCACAATAAAAATTATTTTAAAAAAAGTACATGTTACTTTAAAAGTACATAGCTACACTATCTTGTTTATCTTTATAATTACTCAGCTTAAACTTCTCTTCCTGCTCCTGTGGCTTGTTTGATGGTAACAGGAAAACCTGGTTGACCTTTTTGTCCAGATGAGAGGTGTCAGTAGTGCAAATCACGGCAGTGCAGTAAATGGGTCGATACCAAGACTTCTACTAAAAGGGTACATCTCCAGGCTGACCCGCAGCGTCTTGCCATCTGTAGTAGATGTAAACCTACTCTCAGAAGAAAATGAGCTTGGAAGCTTTTCCAGAGGCAGTGATGACATGGGGCCTGACCCCCACCTTCCTAATGTGTCTTCTTTGAGTGCGATGGTGTGACTCTGCAGCAGGACTGGTGGATGTTGGAAGTATCGTCTGGCCGTGCAGAGCCGACCCACCACTTTGACCCTTCATTACCTGAGCTGAATGACCAGGGCCTCACCATCTCTCACTCTCGTGTAGTAAAGGAGGAGGCAGATGAGGGGAAGGCTCTGGGCCTCTTGCACTGACATTCCAGCCATGCCCAGAAACTTTCAGCTCCCACCCAGGAGGTTCCAAGATGAAGCCAAACATGCTTTAGGTCATTTACTGAGCAAACAGAAGACTCACCTCCAACACTTTCCTAAGCTGTGGTGTCAGTGACCAAGGGAAAACTCCCAAGTCCAGTTTACTGAGGGTAGGTGGCAAACCAGCTTATGGCTTCCTCTGAGTACTTGGGTAAAAAAACAAACAAACAAACAAACAAAACTGGGTAATCTAAGAACCATTTGGATTTGTAGTGGTCCATATCTGGGTTTGTACACTGGGAGGCAGAAGCAGAGATTTGGAATGAGGTGTGTGTATATGTGTGTGCACGAGTGCGTGCAAATGTTACAGGAGGCCAGTAGGCCCAGCTGTTGTTCAAAGTAAGAGTCCAAGTATTTCTTCTTAGGAAATTATGAGCATGGCACAGCAGTGACTGAACCAACTCAGCATCCGTTCCACCCACAGTAGTTTGCTGAGTGTCTGTATCAGGCAAGGATTGGGTTTGGGATTTGGGGAATATATCATAGTGTATGAAGTTTGACTATTCGGCAAATATCTTTGAGCACTGACTACATAACAGGCCTATTTTTGGTGCTGGAGTTATACTTCTGCTCTCATGAAGGTTACAGTCTAGTGGAGGGAGACAGTTAGTAGCCGAATAAACAGATAAGCACGATTATATGCTTAAGTGAGGGTTAACCTTCAAAGAAGTCTCCCTACAAGACGTATTCTATTCATGCATTAAAAAAAAATATTGAATCAACTGTGAAGTGGGCCTTGGGGATTTAACTGGTCTGGGGTGCAGCCTGGGGTTCTGGATTCTTGAAAGCCCCCTAGGTGGTTCTAAAGTGCAGCCACGTTTGAGTGCCACCGTCCCAGAAGCTAAAGCTCAGGAGTCAGAGTTAGGGTAGCACCTCTAACAGCTGTTCTTCCCAGCTGCAGAGCTTTGGTGCTGAACCAGGGAGATCTTGGAGTCAACACAGCGAAGAATTTTTTTTTTTTTTTTAACCTTCAGCAAGCCGGTATAGACTTGCCAGATTTATCGAACAAAAACACAGGACATGTAATTAAGTTTGAATTTCAGAAAAACAACAAATTTTTTAATGTAAGGATGTGCTGTGCAAGATTTGGGACATAATTTTGCTGAACAAAAATTATCTGTCATTTAACTGAAATTCAAATGGAACAGCCCGTTTTGTATTTTATTTGGCAGCTCTATATATAGTGAAGGTCTGTGGGTTACAAACAGGGCTTGGTGCTGGAGCCTGCAATGTTAGATTAGGTAGGCAGATATAAGGGGGGGAGGATATAAGAGAGAGAGAGAAGTCCCCAAGGATAGATTAGATAGATAAAGGGGGGGGGGGTGGGAGAGATAGGAGCCTGCGAGGGTAAAAAAGGGGGAAGGGGAGGGAAGGGGAATAAAAGCGAGGAAGAACGAAGGAAGGGAGGGAGGGAGACAGGAAGGAAAGAAAGAAGGGAGGAAGGAAGAAAGGAAGGAAAGAACGCAGGCAGGAAGGACATTTTCAAGTCACCCGTGTCTCCATTTCCCGTGTGTACGTGGGCTTGGCCCCAAGGGCACCGAGGCTTCCCACTCCTGGGCCTTAGAAGAAAGGCAGCGAGTGGGAATTCCCCGTTACCTTGGCAACTCCCTCCTGCTGTTTGCTCCAAACAGTTTGCATTACACCCCTGCTAGGCAGTCATCAGCCCATTTTCTTTTCTTTCTATCTTTTATTTTCCCTCTCAGCACTCAGGCTGCAGGCAGCCCCGGGCGGGTGCGGTGAGGCCCGGCCCCTCCGTGCCAGTGGGATCCGGGCGAAGCTGGCCGGGCTGGGGGAGCGGGTGTCAGGCTCCCGGGACCCGCCGCGGAGCGCGAGGTGCGCTGCGCTCCGAGCCTGGGCGCTGCTGCATTCAGCCGTGTGCATTTTGACTGCTCTTCAAAGACCCTTTAGAAATGTAAGAGGGTGAGCGCAGAAACCCACACGGACAGCAGTTTTATGAGAAAATGCAGATAAAGAGCTCGGCGGTAGGGCCATATGTTCCCCATAATCTCCAAAGCCGTCACTTCAATTAGAGCCTCCCCTGAGTTCTAATGCCCAATCCTGAGTAAACAAGCCGCTCTGAAAGAAGAACTCGGTTTCCAATTAAAAGTGTACTAACATTTCTCCTTCCCTTAATTCCCGCTGAGCAAAGCCCCGCGCGGGTGGAGGCGCGCCCGGGTCGCGGCGAGGTCGCTGCCGGTCCGGGCCGCGCTGCGCCGCCGCCGTTCCCAGGTGACGTCAGGCGGGCCCGGGATTAGGGCGCTCCCCGCGCTCCCCGCGCCGCTCCGCAGAGTTAATTAAAAGTAATGCCAAGCTAAATCCGCCGGCTCTCTGAGGCGCAGCCGCGCCTTCGGGCCTGCCTTCGAGAGAGGGCTTTCCGAAGCAGGTGCTGGGCGTGTGTGTGCAGACCTTCCCCCATTCCACACACGCATGCACGCAGAAGGAGACCGACTGACAGACAGACATGTCACCTGAATGCTTTCGTTCTGGCTCTCAGAGCCGTGAGCCCTGGTTTGGTTTTAGCTCCTGTCTTCTGCAGTAATGTGCCACAGATCACACTTGCTGCACGCCACCCCCTTCCTTTGTGCCCCAAATTGAGAATCCTAAGGGCATAAATAAATGGTAGCCAGACGAGAGGTTATTTAAACATCATTAAAGCAACTTAACACCTCTTGGCATCCTTGAGGAGCTCTTTAAAGTGCTGAACCTGAGCCTCACAGGCCCTTCAACCTTTCCATTATGGAATTCTGGGACGTTGGCTTCCATTGATGTTTTCTGGTCAGCAGAGCTGGTCGGAATTTGCCTGGTTTCAGCTGGGAGAGTGATTGATAGATTAACTTTCTGGCCTACTCTCTATGCCATGAAAGAATCAAAGAATTGAAGCCATTATCTGAAAAATTCCAGAAACATCAACAGGCACAAAACCCTCACTAGATTATTCAAATGCAAATGGTTTTCCTTCTTTCATGAATTATCTGCCCAAGTAATTAGTTCAGTTTTCAGTTTGGCCTTGGTGGTGAAGACCTCAGAGAATTAGTTTCACTAAGTCCAGGACTGTTTGTTTATTCCTTACTCTGATTGATGTTAACTAAATTAAATTGAGGCCAGTGCAGCAAACATTTTGAGGGGCTATCTGTCAGATGCTGTGTTAGGTACTGGTGATTACAAAAGAAAGAGAAAACAACCTCTATTTTCCAGGCACTCGGGGTCCTCAGTGGGTAAGAACATCCTGTGACAAAGTAGCTGCAATGAAATATCACGTACATGTATGGTACAGTAGGGATACAAAGTGCTATAGAAAAGGAGCAATAATTTATTTGGGGGTGTTCATACATTTATATAGGAGTCCCTGGCTGGCACAGTTAAGCACCTGACTACTAACCACAAGGTTGGGGGTTTGAATCAACCAGAGGTGCCTTAGGGGAAAGGCCTGGTGATCTGCTTCCAAAAGGTCACACCTTGAAAACCCTATGGAGTAGTTTTACCCTGCACACATTGGGACTATTTGGAAAATACTTCCCAGTGAATATGACATTGTAGTCTTGACTGAGTAGGTAATTCTCAGGTGATGACAGGCATATCAGCATGCTGTTAGGAAGAACGGTGTGCAGTTAGGGAAGTAGGGTTGTATCCGGGCATTGGAGGAGGGGCTGGATTGTAGGGCTCCTCTGGGGGAGTGATATCCTGGTGTCCATGTGTGAGGAGAACGATGCCAAAGGTGGAGGGTTTTGTATGTCTTATTTGGATATTCTGACTGTTAGGTGAAGTCTGATCAGAGATTGTAAGCAGAGTTGTGATGTTACTCAGTGTGTGCTTTCAAACAAGAAGGACAGAAGATGGATTGGAGTTGGGGGAACATCGCAGGCAGGAAGGCTGGCCAGGAGGCTAGTGTAGTGCTTCAGGAGGGATGGGAAATTTTGAACCGAGGTAGAGTCAGTGAGCAAGTTGGCGAGTGGTTCAGAGATAGAATTCATTCCTTCATTCAATATTTACTGAATGCCTGCTATGTGCCAGGCATTGTTCTCAGTGCTGGGGCTGTAATGGAGAACAAAACAGGCCAACCACCTGCCACCAGGGAGTTTAAATTCTAGAATTATAAGACCCGTTGGATGTAGGAAGAGAGGTTAAGGTAAAGGATGACTTTGAGTTTCTAAATTGTGTGAATACTGATGTCACAAGAAAGAGGGATCTAGATAATGAATTCAGGTGGGGCATGTTGAGCCTGAAGGATTTTGTAAACCGTGTGGATGTGGACATCTGGTGGGCAGTTGAGCCCATGGATCTGGGGTCCAAGAGGGAGGTCAGAATGAAGACGTGGAGGTGGGAATCACAGAAAAGCTGTGGGTCTAGTCTTTTTCCAGTGTCTCCACGGATGCAACTGTCTGAGTGTGCGTGGCTGTGTTGAAAAACTCACAGACAAAAAATCATCAAGTAATTCAGTGGTTCTCAAGGTGTGTCCCAGGACCGGCAGCCTTAGCATTGCCTGGAAACTTGTTAGAAATGCAGATTCTTAGGTCTATCCTGGACTTACTGAATGAGGAACTCTGGGGTCTAGGCCAGAAATCTGTGATTCTGTTGCACTGTAAGGTTTGAGAGTCACTGAACTAGCGACGTTGTACAGCCCGTCAGATTTAACTCAAAGACCACAGCCCAAGCACAAGGAGTGGTCGGCTGGTCACCTGTACTTTTTGGTGATGCTTATCGATGGAGACTGATCTTCCTAAATTCAATCCCAGGGCAACTGTGAGTTGTTCAGATTCCACCATGGACCATGTGGATGCGGACATCATTAAACTTTGAAGTATTATGTCAGTGACTCCCAACTTTATTTTTTTATTCTAGAACAATCCTATGACACTGTGGGGCTTCAACCCTGTCCCACCCATCTGAGACTTTGACTAATTCAATCAATTCAGTCTTCTCTCCACTCATATTTTTGCTATATCCCCAACCACACCGTCAACGAGTTGATGTGAGAGAATTTATGCATCAGATCAGGCTTTACCAAAACAGTTTCTGGTAAAACAGTTTCTTTTAACTCTGACTCTATGGTATAAATAGTGTGTTCACATGCATGCACACAAAGCACACGCCTACCCGATTCTGCCAGCCTGTCTTCATACCATTACTCCACTGTCAGTCATTCAGGCAATACTTGAGTACCTCCGATGGGACAGCTTGGCCAACACACTTGAAGCAATCATGAAACACATTATTGTCTGTTTAAGTGCTTTTTTAGAGAAGAAATTTGTGGGAACAGAGGGAGCCAGTGATTCCGCTAACACACCATTTTAGAACAAAGCCTTTGGAGTTATGGATGTCATTGTTGTTAGGTGTTGTTAGGTTCAGACTCATAATGACCCCATGCACAACAGAATGAAACACTGCCCGGTCCTGTGCCATCCTTACATTCGTTGTTATGCTTGAGCTCATTGTTGCAGCCACTGTGTCAGTCCACCTGTTTGAGGGTCTTCCTCTTTTCCACTGACCCTGTACTCTGCCAAGTATGATGTCCTTCTCTAGGGACTGATCCCTCCTGACAACAGTTACGGATACCTGGATTTAATTTCTGGTTCTTCCACCTGATAGCTGGTGATCTTGGGTAAGCTCTTTGAGGTGCGCTTTCCCGAGTTGTAAAACGTACCTGAGCTGGCTATTGTGAGGCTCATATGAGATAACGGATGTGAAGTGTTTATCGTGGTGCCTAGCACAACGTGTTCCATAAAGGACATTTGTTATTATAGGTAAGCATTGGGGACTTCTGTTGAGTCCTTTTAACATCTTCTTCATACCTTGACAGAGGAGAGTGAGGAAATCCAAGAACTTGGACACTCCAAGGACACCTTTCTGGCTTTTCATCTGGTTGGGAAGCTGCGTGTTAGGCTGCTTGACAATGACACAAGGAACCACAGCTGGCATTACCTAAACTAACAGCTGGGGTGTGACCAGGGAGAATTTCAGTTCTTGAAGGAGGGACAAAGGACACCAGACACCATCTCTGCAAAGTGGAACATGACAAAGGGAGTATGACATTGGGTCTAGCACCTTCTCCAAGTATTTGGCTTAGATTTAGACATGAGGCAGTCAGTTTATTTTCAGTTGTGTTTGCTTTCTTTTTGAACAAAAAGTGGCAATGTGGGAAGCTCCTTGTCTTTGCAGAATTTTGTGCCTTCCTGAAAGCAGACAATGCAGATGCTTCCTCCTTTGCAAAACAGTACAGAAAATTCACCCCCCACAACTCCTTTTGCCAGTGTCTCGTGACTCTCTGGGATGCTGTAAGCCTGTTCCATATTCTATGTAAGGTAGAGCCATTGAGACCCGGTTTTCCGAGAGACTGGTAGAACCTGTACTGGCATTCCCTACTGCTTCTCTGAGGTTTGAGAAAAGGAGCGGAAAGTATACCCCTCTCTGTGATGAACCTGGGTCTCCAAAACCAGACTCAATCACAATAGGAAGGACTCAGGGTAGGGCTGCACTTCTCCCCAAAGCAGCCAGGCTCCACAGACTTCTCCACTCTCTGTCTGGGGCCCCTTGCTGCTCCAGCAAAGGGCGTATCTCCAGCTTCTCTGCTCCATGGCCACGCAGGCAGGTATAACAGAGCCCATCCTCCAGCCCCTGTTCATTTTCTTTGAACTTGGACGTGCCCAAGAATCACTGGACCGGAGAAGGAGGTTTTTCCTTCCCTTGTCTTAGAGATTTCCTTGAGAGTGCCCTGCCAGATGTAGAAGACATATTGGTTTCACTTACTGTGACGTCCTCAGTGCACTTGGAAGATCTGTGCAAATTTCCAGCATAACTGATTTGCAGTCATTAAAGTTCTGGAAATTTGGGAGAAACTTATATCAGAGTGCTTCAAAGCTTAGAATTTCTCAAATTATAAGCTTTAGAATTTTTAGAGTAGGTAAAATATGTGTATTACATCAGTTTCGGATTATTCAGATATAATAACAACTGTAATTTTGCTCTAAACCTGGGTTCATGGCCCAACTAACTGGAACTCTCAGTTAAGCAGAATATTTCATCTGAAATCCTCCTGCAGTAGAAGGAAGGAAATTAGAAATTATCAGAAAATTAGTGGATATCGAGAATATATATAAAAAATACAGAATTGTTTTCCAGAATTAGTCCCCGCTCAGAGCAATCTCCTATACTTTCTACATGAACAGTTGTATAAGGGAATTAATTTCCTATGTTTAAAACCACATCCCTCAGAATTCTCCAGAAGACCAGAACCATCCAGAAGAAGAATTTTGTCCATAAGCTCTAGTGTACCAGGGAGATAGAATAATTTGCTTTAGCAATCAACAAAGGTTAAGAGTTTTGTTGCTCCGCCCTTTGAATTAAGTGCATGGAGCTAACCAGAGTAGTCCATCCCATGGGCAGTGGGTTAATAAAAGTTTAATATTGAGGCACTTGCAAGTCCGACAGCAGGACCCAGAATCAGAATGATCCAATATTTTCTCCTCTTGTCACCTATCCCAGACACTTTGTGTGGGCAAAGACCACTGGACCGTGAGCCAAGAGACTTGGATCCTAGGTTTGGGACTGCTGCTAGCTAGGTGTATAATCTCGGACGATCTTCTTCAGCTACCTGGGACTCAGTTCTCTCATCTGTAACGTCAGCTCCCTGGTCTGTATGTTCTCCAGCTTTCCTTATTGGTTGATGCAGTGCTGTTTCCCAGCATGCTTCACCCAGGGGCACCTGGAGGGTAAGCCATAGATTTATGTTCCCTTGATGACTTGTGAGCAACATGACAGGGCACTGGCAAACCAGTGGGCTTCACTTATAACAGCCCATACAGGAAGCTATTGCCTTATATAGAGAGCTGGTCCTCCCACCAGGAAAAGTGAAACTTCAGGAAATTCATGGGATAATGTTAAGGCTCGAATTGCCATCTAGACAGCAAACCAGGTTGGAGGAGGTGGTGGGGGGGGGGGGCTCCTTAAGCAGTGCCTAGAAGACAGCCTACTCTTTTCTATAAGTATCTACATTAAATCATTATAATAAAGTAAAATTAGGAAAAATAATTATGGAAACAGAACAAAAGGGCAGAGATTTCTGTTTTAAATGCCTTTCAGAAGGTCACAGTCAGCATTTCTCTGTACGAGGGCTGTTGGTGTTTTGGGTGAGGTGATTTGTTTGTTGTGTTGTATCTTTGGCTCCCACCCTCTAAATGCCAGTAAGGCCACCAACCATTGTAACAACCAGAAAAAGAGCCCCATACATTTCCAAAAGCACCTGAGGGGCAGAACATTACTGAGAACCACATAACCAGACAGCACATGTGTTAGTATTTTATCCCTTTATTTAAAAATGTCATCCAGCACAACTCCCTCATTTCACAGTTGAGGAAATTAGTCTTGTCCAAGGCCATGTTGTAGCTACTGGTGGAGGCATTTAGTATTGGCTCTCACCCACCCGCTGCAGGGCTCTTGCGTCTACAGAGTGTTGCCCTCTTCTGTATTATATAAACATGGTCAAAGAGATATTTGAGAACATGTGAAGGACTTGTGACTAAGAATGGAAATAACTAGAGGGGCATCTATGTTGTCTATTAATAGATGGTCACCACCCCCCAGGCTTTGAACCTTGGGGCTTTTTAGGGTGACCTGTCCCTAAAACAGTTTATCTAGTTTAAATTGATGTGGGTGCCTAAAGAGGAGGTGATGAGTATTTCATATTCTAATATACTTTGGGGGGGTTGCTTTTAAAGTATCCAGAATCGCGATGTGACTCCAGTCGATGTGAGGAGAAAGCACCGTGCCAAAGTTTAATTGGCCATATTTTTTTCTTCCTTGGTGATCCATAAAACAATGACATGTTTATAATCAAAGGCATCTTTAGATTTGATGAAATATAGTAGATCATTTCCAGGACAGTTTGCAAAATGTCATTTCAATTTTAACTATTTCTAAAAGTGATCCAGCATGTGGCAAAATGTGTCTTTTTTCATTGTTAGGTGACCGTGTGTGACAGTATTAGAGAGACTGTAGACAAATTGAAGAGGGGCTCTATATTAAAAAAAAAAAAAAAAGGTAAACCATTGAGTTTCTCTCTCTGCAGTCCCTGGACTCATTTTCCTGTAAAGCCCTTTCTGGCCGCCAGTTTTTGACTGTGGCCTTTTGGATCTGGCCATGGTGCTGACTGCTCATAGACCTTCAGGCCTGATTTCCAAGGAACCCTGTAGCTAACTGCTCCTCTGGTATAAGCCTTACAAAGCTAAATCTAAGGAAAATGGCAAAGTGAGAAGGTGATTGCATTAACTTAGGTTTTGGTGTGGCTAATGAAATGGAGTTTCCTGAGATGCTTACTTCACCAGTAGCGGAATGATCGCCAAGTCTGTGAAATCACTTCTCATTCTTGAGAACTGAACCAGCCAGGGGCCAAGCTGGAGAGCAGAAACAACTCTTAGCATTTAAAACAAAGAGCATTTAATACAGAAAATTGGTTAAATGGGTGATGAAACTGTTGAGATGTCAAACAGATCAGGATGCTGGGAGAGTCTATAAATTAGCAACAAAGGGAAGCTGCTGCCACCCATAAGCCGGAGGTGATGTAACTGCAGGGCGTCCAGGAGAAGCTGAACGCTCAGGGGGCTGTCGTACAGAGCTTGAGCCTTGAAGGAGCCACAACAGCTGCCAGAGACTCTGCCCAAGGAAGAGAGAGGTGGAGGAACTACCTTGGTTTCTCCCTTTCTTCTTCCTTCCAGTTTCTTGGAAATGCCTCCTATCTTAGTTTCTTAGTGCTGCTGTAACAGAAATACCACAAGTGGATGGCTTTAAAGAACAAAAATTTGTTTTCTCACAGTTCAGGAGGCTAGAAGTCCAAATAAGGGTCACGGCCATGTAGATTCCTTCTTATTCGGTAGTCCCTGGTATTCCTTGGTTCTTGGAGATCCTCACATGGTGCCTGTCTTCCCCAGCATGTGTTCGCCTGTCTCTGTGTTGCTCTTTATATAACTCAGATGCAATTAGGTTTACGATCCACTCTATACTGGTATGATCTCAACTGATCGATTACCTTACATTAGATTCCATTATGGAAGGTGATTACCTTAGATTAGATTAGATTACATCCATAGATATAGGGGTTAGGATTCCAATACATATTTGCATGGGGGGAGCACAATTCAGTGCATGACACCTCCCATTGGCTGAACCCAGACAGATGCAGGAGCCTGCAAGGGCCAACCCCCAGGTAATGAAGAGGAGATAAAGGGAAGTCAAGGAGTGATTCTGAGAGCTAAGGGCTGCCACAGGACATATGGAATCCATAAAACAAATGAAAGAAAAAATAGCGGCATCTAAAATGGTGAAAGGAGGAGGCCTGGTGGTGCAGTGGTTAAGAATTTGGCTGGTAAGCAAAAGGTTGGCAGTTTGAACCCACCAACCACTCTGCAGGAGAAAGATGTGGCAGCCTGATTCTTAAAGACTGACAGCCTTGGAAACCCTATGGGGAAGTTCTACTCTGTCCTATAGGGTTGCTATGAGTCAGAATTTACTCAATGGCAATGGATTTTTTTTAAATGGTGGAAAGAAAATCAATATTTGTTCAGAAAAGTGCGAGTCTTCTTTGACTGAGTAGAGAGCAGGTATCTTGGCTTCCCAGAGTGGAATAGACAGGGAAAAAAGTATAGAAAGCCCCGAACTAAGGAGGTAAGGGCAGGGACCTGGATCCTTCTCTAATCTCTGCTGTTGACTAGCTGTGGCTTCCCATTGCTCATAGGATAAATTCAAATTCCTTATCACGGTCTGTGTGGCCATATAATGTTTGGTACCTAGCTCCTTATCTCATAACCCCCCTCTCTTCTCTTCACGGACTGTGGCCTGGACACTGGGGCTTTTTTTCTCACTCTTGAGCACACTGAGTTCATTCCTGTTGCCTCTGGTTGCGACATTCTGCCCTGAACTCTTCACTTGGCTTGCTCTTTCTTGTATCTTCAAATGTTACCTTCTCAGTGGGATTTTTCCCACGTTATCTAAGATTGCATCCCTCACCACTAACTTTCTCCATCACAGTTATCCTATTTTTAATCTAAATTCTCATTGAGTTCTAAAATGATCCAGTTCATTCTTTATTTATTTGATATTTCTTCCCCAATGAACCGTAAGTTCCTCAAGAGTAAGGGATCTTACCTGGCTTATTCACCACTGTATTCTCAGCACTTACAACATTAGTGGAAGTGGCTGCAGAACTATATGGGGCCAGTAAATATTTACTGAATGCACGAATGTAATTCACGACTCTCTTTTGTTGTACACACTGAATGATGTGTAATTATTTGCTTGTATGACAGTCTCCCTAGTTTGTGACAAAAGAGTTTTTTTTTTTGCCCCTTTATTTATTTACATTTGGTCATTTTTCATGTTAATATGACCATCTTAGGTAAAGTATATGATACTACTTTATGCTTCAGTAATTGTGACTAATAATATTAACAGTTTGAATTTACTGAATGCTTACTATGTGCTCAGTACAGGAAACCAAGATTTGGTGAAATTAAGTAATTTTTCCTAAAAGAGTTATGATTGAGCCAAGATCTCTTTGATTACAAAGCCCCTTTTCTGTTGCTTCTGAGTTTTCAGAAACTAAAACATGGGGCCCTTCTCAATAGGCTCTGCTTGCCCTCTTTCCGCCTCTGTTGTTACTGTTGTTAGGTACCGTTGAGTCAATTCTGACTCATAGCAACCCTATGTACAGCAGAAGGAAACACTGCCCAGTTGTGCGCCATTCTCACAACATTGCTATGTTTGAGTCCATTGTTGCAACCACTGTGCCAGTCCCATCTCATTGATGGGTCTTCATCTTTTCTGCTGACCTTCTACCTTACAAAGCATGATGTCCTTCTCCAGGGACCTGACCCCCTGAGAACATGTCCAAAGTATCTCACCATACTTGCTTCCAATGAGCACTCTGGGTGTACTGCTTCCGAGAGAGACATGTTCATTTTTCTGGCAGTCCATGGTGTATTCAGTGTTCTTCAAAAACACCATAAATCAAAGGCATCAATTCTTCTTTTTTATTTTATTTATCAATTCTTCTTTGGTCTTCCTTATTCATAGTTCAGCTTTTTCATGTGTATGAAGTGAATTGAAAATACTGTAGCTTGGGTCAGGCACACCTTAGTCCTCAAGGTGGCATTTTTGCTTTTTTTTTTTTTTTTTACACTTTAAGGAGATCTTTTGCACCAGATTTGCCTGATGCCACACATTGTTTGATTTCTTGACTGCTGCTTCCATGGGTGTTGACTGTGGATCCAAGTGAAATGAAATCCTTGACAACTTCAATCTTTTTCTGTTGATCATGGTGTTGCTTATTGGTCCCATTGTGAGGATTTTTGTTTTCTTTATGTTGAAGTGTAATCCATACTAAAGGCTGTGGTCTTTGATCTTCATCAGTAAGTGCTTCAAGTCCTCTTCGCTTTCAGCAAGCAAGGGCTATCAACTGCATATTGCAGGTTGTTAATGAGCCTTCCACCAAATCCTCATGCTGCATTCTTCTTCATATAGTCCAGTTTCTTGGATTATTTGCTTAGCATACAGATCGAACAAGTATTGTGAAAGGATACAACCCCGACACACACTTTTCCTGATTTTAAACTGCGCGGTAACTCCTTGTTCTATTTGAATGACTGCTTCATGGTCTATGTACAGGTTCTGCATGAGCACAATCAGGTGTTCTAGAATTCCAGTTGTTCCCAATGTTATCCATAATTTGTCATGATCCACACAGTCAAATGCCTTTGCAGAGCCAATAAAACGCAGGAAAATGTCTTTCTGGTGCTCTCTACTTTCAGCCAAGATCCATCTGACATCAACAGTGATGTCCCTCATTCCATGTCCTCTTCTGGACCCAGCTTGAATTCCTGGCAGTTCTCTGTCAATATGCTGCAGCAGCCCCTTTTGAATGATCTTCAGCAAAATTTTACTTGTGTGTGATATTAATGATATTGTTTGATACTTTCCTCATTTTGTTGAGAATCACTGTTCTGTGGAATGGGCACAAATATGGTTCTTTTCCAGTCGGTTGGCCAGGTAACTGTCTTCCAAATTACTTGGCATAGACTAGTGAGCACCTCCAGTGCTGTTCCCCTTTGTTGAAATATCTTAATTGGTATTCAGTAAATTCATGGAGCCTTGTTTCTTGCCAATGCTTTCAGTGCAGCTTGGACTTCTTCCTTCAGTACCATCGGTTCTAGATCTTATGCTACCTCCCAAAATGGTTGACCGTTGACCAATTCTTTTGGGTACAGTGACTCTGTGTTCCTTCCTTATTCTTTTGATGGTTCGTGTGTCGTCCAATATTTTGCCCATAGAATCCTTCAAAGTTGCAACTTCAAGCTTGAATTTTTTCTTCAGTTCTTTCAGCTTGATAAATGCTGAGTATATTCTCCTCTTTTGGTTTTCTAACTCCAAGTCTTTGCACATTTCACTATAATACCTTACTTCGTCTTCTCAAGCCACCCTTTGAAATCTTCTGTTTGGCTCTTTTACTTCATCATTTCTTCCTTTGCTTTAATTACTCTATGTTCAAGAGCAAGTTTCAGAGTTTTTTCTGACGTCCATTTTGGTCTTTTCTTTCTTTCCTGTGTTTTCAATGACCTTTCACTTTCTACATGTATGATATCCTTGATGTCATCCCACAACTCATCTGGTCTTCGGTCATTAATGTTCAGTGCATTGGATCTATTCTTGAGATAGTCTCCAAATTCAGGTGGGATATACTTTGGCTCTTGTGGTGTTGTTTTAATTTTCTTCAGCTTCGATTTGAACTTGCATATGAGCAGTTGATGGTCTGTTCTGCAGTCTGCCCCTGTCCTTGTTCTGACTGATGATATTGAGCTTCTCCATTATCTTTTTCCACAAACATAGTCTATCTGATTTCTGTGTATTGCACCTGGCAAGGTCCACTTGTATAGTCACCATTTATGTTGTTGAAAAAAGATATTTGCAGCGACAACGTTGTTAGTCTTACAAAATTTTATCATGTGATCTCCGATGTTGTTTCCATCACCAAGGCCATATTTTCCAACTACCGATCCTTCTTTGTTTCCAGCTTTTGGATTCTAATCACCAGTAATTATCAATGCAACTTGACTGCAAGTTTTGATCAATTTCACACTGTAACTGTTGGTAAAAATCTTCAATTTCTTCATCTTTGGCCTTAGTGGTTGGTGGGTAAATTTGAATAATAACTGTTTTAACTGGTCTTTCTTGTAGGTGTATATAGATATTATGCTATCAGTGACAGTGTTATGCTTTAGGATAGATATTGAAATGTTCTTTTTGACAATGAATGTGATGCCGTTACTCTTCACTTTGCCATTCCCAGCCTAGTGGACCATATGATTGTCCAGTTCAGAATGGCCAATACCAGTCCATCTCAGCTTGGTAATGCCTAGGATATTAAACTTTATTTGTTACATTTCATTTTTGATGGCTTCCAGTTTTCCTAGATTCATTCTTTGTACTTTCCAAGTTCTGATTATTGATGGATGTTTATAGCTGTTTCTTCTAATTTTGAGTCACGTCACGTCAGCAAACGAAGGTCCCAAAAGCTTGACTCCATCCACATTATTAAGGTTGACTCTACTTTGAGGAGGCAGCTCTTCCATAGTCATATTTTAAGTGCCTTTCAACCTGAGGGGCTCATCTTCTAGCACTATAATTGACAGTGTTCTGCTGCTATAAATAAGGTTTTCACTGGCCAGTTTTTCCAGAAGTAGGCTGCCAGGTCCTTCTTCCTAGTCTGTCTCAGTCTGGAAACTTAGTTGAAACCTGTCCACCATGGGTGACCCTCCTGCTATTTGAGAACTGGTGGAATAGCTTCCAGTATCACAGCAATATGCAAGCCACCACACTATGACAAACTGACAGATAAGGGGTAGGTCTTCCTTGTAATACTCCTGTTCTCTCTCCCCTGTCTTGGCTCTAGCCACATCGACACAATCTGACCTCTTTGCACAGGTTGTTTCTTTTCCTTAGCGCAAGAGTTGGCAATCTATGGCCCTTGGGTCAAATTCGGCCCACAGTCTGTATTTGTAAATAAAGTTTTATTGGAATACAGCTATACCTATTCATTTACATATTGTCCCTTGATGTTTTTGCACTACAGCGCCAGAATCGAATAGTTGTGGCAGAGACCATGTGGCTCATAGAGCCTGATAAATATTTTTATAGTAAAAGTTTGCCTCCTCCTCCCTGTATTTTATTTGTGTTAAAGCCGGCTATTTCTGTAGGCCTTCTTGAGGAATCCTTCCCTAATCCCTCATGACCATATTAGATGCCCCATCCATTGTATTCCTACTCCACCCTGTACTTTATCAAAATACTTCTCATCCTGTTTTGTAAATGCCTATTAACCTGTGATCTCCTCCACTAGGCTGTAAGTTCTTTAAGGACTGGGACTATGTCTTATTCATGGATGTATAGTAAGCACTATGCAAAAATATATTTTAAAAATATAGGAATGATGGAAATATTATAACCCTCTCTATATTGAAATGCACTAATCCCTGAAGATAAAGCCTTTATCTTCAATGGGAAAATAAAATTCAGCTTTACAGAAATTCCATCTATGCACAACTTCTCAGGTACACATCCATTCTATAGAGCAAAACCAAACCAAAAAACCAAACCCAGTGCCGTTGAGTCAATTCTAACTCATAGCGACCCTATGGAGCAAGGCATATAATATAAAGAGAAACTGCATTAACTTAGATCCCTATAGCAAGGTTAAGCTGCAGCTGCTGTTATAGCCCATCAGCCACCTGCATTTTCCCAAAGCTTGGCTGTACCTATGATGGCAAGCTTTTTCTCCATTGCCAAGCTTCCTGATAATCTCCGGTGCCAGCCCTCACAGCGGCAGTGGAGATGAAATGGCTGGCTTTGAGGGAGGACTCATTTAAAGACTTGATCCAAAACACACTAAGCTAAGCAGATGCTTCTAATGACACTCGTGTTTTATAAGAGATGCATACTTTTGAAGTCATCTTGACCTAGCAATCAGAAGGGTTGCTAAGTACTTTGCCACAATCTTGGAAAAGGTGATAATGAATGGAGTTGGAAGAGAGCAAATGCAGCATTAGGGTGAAGGAGATTTGGCTCAGGATACAGAGTCCTTTCAGGGGCTCCTTGGCTTTTTAGCAGTTTAGGTATCCATGGAGCTGGTATTTAGTGGTCATTACAATTGACAGAGAAGAGGGAAAAAAATGAACCCTGTGCTGGGCAGTGTACTTCAAGACATTGCATACTCAGAGCCAGTCCTATTAATATGAATCTTAGATCACTGTATTCCCATTCCCACATTTTTCTCCAGTCAGATCATTATTTTTAGAGGGCAAAATGTGAATTTGTTTTCCTTTATATAATTTCAGTCTTCCCAGCGTATTAGTATTAGTAGGACTCACTCTGAAGTTTTGGTTGGAACTGTTGAAAAGGCATGAAGGTCTCTGTTGACTGAAAGTAAGAATGTTATGCTCTTCACACCTCTTCAGAAACTCTTACCAGACCTCCGTGTGAGAGAGATAGAATGGAAGGAGGAACATTCTAGACCAATGATTCTCAAAATATAGTTCCTGGACTAACAGTGGAAACCCTGCTGGCATAGTGGCCATGTGCTACAGCTGCTAACCAAAAGGTCAGCAGTTCAAATCTATCAGGCACTCCTTGGAAACTCTATGGGGCAGTTCTACTCTGTCCTATAGGGTTGCTATGAGTCGAATAGACTTGAGGGCAACAGGTTTGGTTTTTTTTTTTTTTGGTGGACTAGCAGTATTAGCATCACCTGGCAAATAATTAGAAATGCAAATCTGCCCACCCGTGCACACAATGAATCAAATTCTGGGATGGGGCTCGGCACTCTGTGTCTTTTAACCAGCCTTCCACGTAATTCTGAAGCATGCTCACTTTAGAGACCCACTGCTCAAGAGTTTAGACTTATAATTACAGTGGTCTTAGGTTCAGAGTAGCAGTTTTCTTCTCTAACCTTTATGTCAACAATAAACTCTATACTTTACAAGTAATTACAGGATTGGGAAGAAGAAGTAATTACAGGATTGGGAAGAAGAGGTTTTAATGTTAGAAATCCAAGGCTAACTAATTACACGAAGTGTTTGTGTTGATGCTGTTAGCAATGATTTCATCAACATCAAGATCATCTTGGGACACACAATTTCACTTAAAGCTAATGACCTTAAATACTTTCCAAATTGTTTAATGGCATTCACTGTGCACAGTTGTACTTGGCTTATAATTAACTTAGGAAAAGCTCTCCCAGGGAAAAATATTTATGCCTTGCTCACCTAATCTGTGTTCTCACACTTGAAGAACTGTACAATTTTCTGTATATGTGAGAGCTCTTGGTTATGATGAGCAACCCCGGCTGACAGGGATGAGGACCTCCTGGCCAAGTGCTCCCCTCCTTCCCACAAGCTGTCCTTGGAGACTCTGTGCTGTTGCAGTCATGAGGGACTGGCTGGAGCACAAATTGTACCGACTCTAACATATTGTCCTCCCTCTCTATCCCTGTTTCCATTTTCTTTTCTTCAGTTGGCCTTCCTTCCCTCTCTGTCCCTGTCTGTCATAATTTTGGGCTGCTCTTTTTCATGACCTGCTCTTCTGTTCTCCGTATGTAAAAGTAACTGGATGGGTATAGATAAACAGGCAGCCATGGGTGTGATCAATATCAACATGAAAGAGAAATTCAGATTGCAGTTTAAAGGAAGTAAATTTCATCCCAGCCAAGCTCCAAGAGGTAGCTGATCCTTCTTAAATAATTTCTGTAGCTACAGAAAGTTAGTTGAGGCCTGTCTTAGTTTCTTAGTGCTTCTATAACAAAAATACCACAAGTGGGTGACTTTAACAAACAGAAATTTATTTTCTTTTTATTTATGACGCTAGAATCCAACTTCAGGGTGCCAGCTCTAGGGGAAGGCTTTATCTCTTTATCTGGCCCTTGTCTCTTTTCATCTTCTGTTGCTCATTTCCTTGGCAGTCTTCATATGGCATAGCACCTAACTTCACCCATCTGTGCTTTGCTTTTTTCTGTGCCTGATTTGCTCTTTTATATCTCAAGAAGTGGTTGGTGAAAGACACACCCTGCACTGGTATGGCCTCATTTTAATACAACAAAGAAATATCTATTTTCAAAAGGGATTACATCCACAGGTATAAGGGTGTAGATTTACAACACATAGTTTTGGGGGCACACGATTCAATCCGTAACAGGGACTGTGAATGAATTTGTGAAAAATGGAAAGGCAGGACTCTACGTGTGCCTGTTAGTGCAAACAGTGCCACTGTGACCTGAGGCTTCATTCTTTTCATTCTGTATTAATTGAACACCAACTATTTAACAACTGTTGCTGTTGGTGGTTAAAGAAATGTTGGTGGTTAGTTGCTATCAAATCGATTCTGACTGACGGTGACCCCATGCATGCAGAGTAAAACTGCTTCATGGATTTTTCAAGGCTGTGACCTTTCAGAAGCAGATCACTAGGCCTGTCTTCTGAGGTGCCTCTGAGTTGGTTCAAACTGCCAACCTTTTGGCTAGTAGTTGAGCACTTAACCATTTGTGCCACTCAGGAACTCCATTTAAGAACTAATTGTTAATTTTCTGAGTGCTCAGCATGGTGTTGTGTTTTGAAAAATACAGAGATTATTTAGACTTGGTCTCTGTTTTCCAGAAGTTTATTCTAGTTATATAGAAAAGACGCAAAATTATAACGATGATGATACTTGTTGTTGGCCGCCATTGAGTTGGCCCTTGACTCATGCACAATGGGATCGGACCATCGTTATCCATAGGGCTTTTATTGGCTGATTTTTGGAACTAGATCTTTCTTCCTAGCCTGTCTTAGTCTGGAAAGTGCACTGAACCCCGTTCAGCATCATAGCAACACGCAAGCTTCCACTGACAGACAAATGGTGGCTGTGCTTAGGGAGCATTGGCCGTCAACTGAACTCAGGTTTTCTTGCATAGAAGGCGAGAATTCTACCACTGAACCACCACTGCCCCCATGATAATTAGGCAGCATTATTACTTATCATGAGCCTAGCATCATAAACACTTTACTTAAATTGTCTCATTTAATTCTGACAATTATTTTGTTGGGTTGGTGCTTTTGTCCCAATTTTACAGATGGGGAAGCCAAGACTTTATGCAAAGGCAACTTGGCCAAAACCACTAAGTAGTACATTATGGAACATGGTTTCAAATTCATAAATGTATGAGTTCAAAGCACTCCTATTACTTCCAGAGTATGTCATAAAAGAAGCTTTAGATTACTCCAGTATACTTTTTTTTTTTTCCAAAAAATTCACATTAAGAGCTTATACTATTGTTTTTGGCTAAAATAACTTGAGAATAATACATTATGGAGCCCTGGTGATGGAGTGGTTAAGCATTCAGCAGCTGACCAAAATGTCGGCAGTTCGAACCCACCAGCTGCTCCTTGGAAACCCTATATGGCAGTTCTACTCTGTCTTATGGGGTTCCTATGAGTCGGAATTGACTTGATGGCAATGGGTTTGGTTTTTTATATATATTATATTTAAGTAAAGTGTTCTTCTAATTTGAATATAATTGAGTAACTAAAATGTTTGAGGTAAACAAGCATGTGCTCTGGGTATTTGGAAAAGGAAGAAATTAAGTGGAGTTGAGGGAGGTTTCAAGATGAAGTTAGATTTGGATCTATTTGGTGGCACAGAATTATGGAACCTAAAGAAGCTTTCCTCGCTCTCCCTAGTCATTCTTTAGCTCATTTCTCTGTTTTGTTTTCTTCCTAGCATTGTCAAAAAAAAAAATGATGTTTTTATTTGTTTAATCATTGGCTGTCTTCTCCCACTAAAGCTGAGAAGACAGTGACTATCAATCTTGTCCACTTCTCTTTATCCTGTGCTAGAAAAGAATGCATAGTAGGCACACTCAAGATATAGTTGTTGGATGACAGGTTTCCATATGAGAAATATGAGCTTCATAGACAGTGGGGCTATGTAGTAATTACATGAGCAGTCAAGAGGTATAATAAAAGTAAAAATATTTTTAAAACTTTACATTTTTATAGTATTTTACTTTTTCTTCCCCAAAGTGCTTTTACCTACTCCATTTCTATTGAATTGCCTAACAGTCCTGTCAGAGCACCTTGACAGGTTTTTATTCCTCTGATTTTACAAATTAGGAAGGTAGGGCTCAGAGAGATTAGGTCATTTCCCTTAGGTTACACAGCTGGGAGATGGT